>NW_004444124.1:3191222-3219152 GCF_000243295.1 Trichechus manatus latirostris | reverse complement strand
TGGATTGACACAGTGGCTGCAACAATGGGCTCAAGTATAAAAACGATCCTGAGGATGGCACAGGACCAGGCAATGTTTTGTTCTGTTGTACATAGGGTTGCTATGAGTCAGAACCAACTCAACACCTAATAACAACAACAAGTTGTGTTTAGAACATTTCCTGTTCTCCTATTATCTTATTCTAGAACTCTGATTAGATAGATGGTAGGATCTTGTCACCTTTTTATTTTATTTTTTTGATGTTTGTTAACCTCTGTTTCAAGATACTAGTTTTGTATCTTGATAATTCCTTACTTTTTTGCCACATCTTTGATGTTTTACAATTTTTTTTAGAACCGTATCACGCAGTACTATAATTTTTGCTTCAACCATCAAACTAAATTTAGAAAACTCAAGAGGAGAAAGCCTATTGTATTTACCCATATTTTTGCTTACTGTGTTCTTTCTTCCTAACCTCACGTTCCCAGATTCCTTTTTTTATTGCTTCCTTTCTGTTTAGGGAAATTCCTTTAGCCATTCTTTCAGAGACATCTACTAGTGACACATTCTCTTAGTTTTCTTTCATGTGATAATGTATTTATTTTCCCTTCATTCCTGAAGGGTACTTTGGCTGAGTATAGGATTCTGGTTGACAGTTTTTTCTTTCTTTTAGCACTTGAAATACAATGTGCCACTTACTTCTGGCCTCCATGGTTTCTGATGCAAAATTCACTGTTATGTGAATTGTTTTTCCCCATAGATAAGATGTCGTTTTTTTCTCTGACTGCTTTTAAGATATTTTACTTGTCTTTAGTTTTCAACAATGAATGAGAGTTCCTGTTGCTCCACATCCTTGCCAGTATTTGATGTTCATGGTTTAGATTTTAGCCATTCTAATAGATGTGCAGTGGTATCACATTGTTGCTTTAATTTGCAATTCTCAAATGACATATGATGTTGAGCATCTTTTCATATGCTTATTTGCCATCTGTATATCTTCTTTGGCTAGATGTCTATTCACATCTTTTGCCCGCTTTTTAGTTGGGTTGTTTGTTTTCTTATTGTTGAGTTTTAAGAGTTATTTGCATGTTTTTAATTCAACTCCTTTACTTGGATACATGTTTTGCAAATATTTTCTCCCAGTCTGTGGTTGTCTTTTCTTTCTCTCAAAGTGTCTTTAGCAGAGCAGAGTTTTTCTTGCAGTCCATGGTATATTCAATATTCTTCGCCAGCGTCATAATTTAAAGATGTGAATTCTTCTTCAGTCTTCCTTATTTATTGTCCAGCTTTTGCATGCATATGAGGCGATTGAAAATACCATGGCTTGGATCAGGCACACCTTAGTCCTCAGAATGACGTCTTTGCTTTTCAACACTTTAAAGAGGTCTTTTGCAGCAGATTTGCCCAATGCAATGCGTCGTTTGATTTCTTGACTTCTACTTCGTGGACATTGATTGTGGATCCAAGTAAAATGAAATCCTTGACAACTTCGAATATTTTCTCCATTTATCATGATATTGCTTATTGGTCCAGTTGTGAGGATTTTTGTTTTCTTTATGTTGAGGTATAATCCATACTGAAGGCTGTAGTCTCTGATCTTCACCAGTAAGTGCTTTTCACTTTCACTTTCAGCAAACAAGGTTGTGTCATCTGCATATTGCAGGTTGTTAATGAGTCTTCCTCCAATCCTAATGCCACATTCTTTTTCAAATAGTCCAGCTTCTCGGAATATTTTCTCAGCATACAGATTGGAAAGACCAGAAAAAATCAGCTATTAAAAAAAGACAAAAAAGTAAAAAACCCAGTTGCCATCAAGTTGATTTTGACTCATGGTGTTGCTACTTCCCGGTAAAAACAACTACAACGTTTTGGCATATTTCTTTTCTTCCTTGTCATTTTCCTTTTATTAAATAAAAATCAGCTTATACAAATAATTATAATCAACCTTGCTTTTCTACCACACTTAAAATCCTATTTTATTAGACATTTAAGCTCTTACATTTTTTTTCTAATAATGAAGTTGGTCACTATTGTTATATTGCCTATGTCCTCTGTCTTGTTCCTAGAAAAATAACTAATGGTGACTCCAAGTTTCAAGTGTCAGTGAAATTCCTGAGAGGTTAAAGTTTGGCCATCAATCTATTGTCACCCCAGCATTCTCCTTGGGGAGTTTCCCACCTCAACTCCTGTCCTAATCCTTGCCATAGGGGGCTTCTCAAAGTATTTCTTCCAACCACATGTAGCAGGTGTTCTCCTTGAGAGGAGTTCTAGTAAATAAAAAAAGAAAAATCCCCATCTCATATTTCAGGCACTATTTTAGCCCAGTGTTATAACCCTGATAAGTCTTGTGATGATTAATGTTATGTGTCAACTTGGCTAGGCTTTGATTGTCAGTGGTTTGGCAGACACTATGTAATCACCTTTCATTTTGTGATCTAATGTGGGGAGCCAATCACTTGAAAGGGAAGATTCCTTGAGGGTTTGGCTTACCTCCAGTATTTAAATGTATGTTCTGGCAAATCTTGTTCTCTTTCTTGATCTGCACTCTTCTAGTCACCTGACCTCCATTTCTTGGAATGGAAACCTGCAGAAGTCTGGCCTGCCACATAACCTGCATATTTTGAATTTGCCAACCCTGCAATTCTGTGAGCCAGCAGAGGCCTCCAGCCTGCCACTTGACCTGCAGATTTTGGGTTCATCAGCACCTGCAACCATGAGAGGCAGCAGAGATCTTCAGCCTGTTGCCTGACCCAAAGATTTTGGGACTTGCCAGCCCCAACAATTGAGTGAGTCATTTCCTTACAATTGTGTGATCCATTTCCTTGAAATAAATCTCTCTATATACATATTTATGTTTCACTGGTTTTCCTCTCTGGAGAATCCAAACTAAGACACTTGGTACAGAGAATGGTTCTAGAGGAACAAAATCTTAAGGATTAGTTTTCTGAATTGGTTCTCAAGTCTGGCTAGACTTATAGGCATTAATGACTCTATTGACAGTAGTAAAGAGGGAAATGTTAATCCATGGCTTGATGTGGTAATAGAAATATACAAAATATCATAATCATTGGATCAAATATTTGTGAGAGACAAAGTGATTGTGTATTTGATACCTCTCAACGTTTTTGTCAAACTAAGAAGTATAATGAAGCTGGATGGCTGGTCCTACTTTTGCTAGACAAAGTGAAGAAAGAAAAGGATGAACTCAGGGCTTCAGAGTCTGAGCTCAAGAGCTGCATGAAAGACATGAATATTGCTATTTGTGCCCTGAAATAAAGCTTTATTTCTTATAGCATCAGAGCTGATGTTGCTGAAAACCAAACTCAGAGTCATAGCCTAAGAGTGGCTGAATTACAATGCCAATTGAGTTCTCAACCTCTAATGGTGTCTGAAATTAAAGCAAGGGCATTGATTGGGAAGAAATGGGATCCTGAAACTTTGGATGGGGACATATGAGAAGATAATCTTTTTTTAAATTTTTTTAAAAAAGTTTATTGTACTTTAAGTGAAAGTTTACAATTCAAGTTAGTCTCTCATACAAAAATTTATACATATGTTGTTATGTGACCCTAGTTGCTCTCCCTATACTGTGACAGCACACTCCTCCTTTCTACCCCGAATTTCCTGTGTCCATTGAACCAGCTCCTGACCCTCTCTACCTTCTCATCTTGCCTCTGAACAGGAGCTGCCCATTTAGTCTCATGTAGCGGAAAATAATCTTGAAGTGGAGGACATTGAGCCCCTAAATTCTGTTGAATCATACCTGCCAACAGAACCAGAACTCTCACTCCCATCTGAAGAGATTGTCCTAGCTTTTTTTGCTAAGCCACCATCCCTAGTGAAACCACCCTCTCTATGCCTAACTGATGAGATTAACCCACCTCTGTCTGAAGAGTTGTTGGCTGAGACATTTCCAGGGTGATTGCCTAGAGCATCATTTGAAACAGAAGCCTTGCAAGACATTACTGAATGTCCCCAGGACCCAATGCATTTTTGCTTCTAGACCTATAACAAGACTTAAGTCCCACTGAGCCCGTAGAGGTGAAGTACAAAGTGTGACCCATGATGAGGTATGCTGCACTCCAAAAGAACTGCTTGATTTTTCTAATATATAGAAACAGAAACCTGGGGAATATATGTAGAAATGACTATTAAGGTTATGAGATAATGGTGCAAGGAACAAAAAGTTGGATCTGTCTGAATTTATTGACATGAGTCTACTAAGCAGAGATTCTTCATTCAGTATTTCAGCTCAAGAGATTAGAAAGGATCTAATAGTTTATTTGGTTGGTTGACTGATACATGGACCAAGAGGTTGCCTACACTAAATGAAGTTGAAATGCCAGAACTACCCTGGTATACTATAGAAGAAGGTATCAGAAGGCTTAGGAAAATTGGAGTATTAGAGTGGATTTACCATGTTGGACCCATAGACACACTCAGGAAATGTCCAGAGGACACATCTTTCACCATAACTGTGATGAATAAATTTGTTAAGGGAGCCCCAACATCTTTGAAGACTTCTGTGATTGTTCTTCTATGTAGGTCAGATATTAGAGTGGGAATTCCCCTAACTGAATTAAGACACCTAACTACAATGAAAGTGATTGGATCCTGGGGTACCAGGGGCCAAGTTGTGGCACTTAGTTGCCAAAGACAAGATGGGCACAGTTACCATAATGGACAGCAGAGTCAAAGCATTAACCAGAATAGTCTGACTCGCATGGACTTATGGTGTTGGCTACTTAGACATGGTGTCCCTAGGAGTGAAATAGATGAGAAATCTACTAAATACTTACTTGATCTGTACAAGCAGAAGAATTCTAGGTCAAGTGAATAGCAGCCTAACTTGAATTGCCAAAATAGAGTGATGGCCCCTCAATCAGTTCCCAGACTTGAGCCAGTTTACAGACCCACAATACCTTAAATGAAGGGGAGGTCAAGTCCCCTTGAGGAAGGTCCCTACTACATTGCCAAAAATGTATACCATTAATGTTTCTCCCAACCTTCCTGTCAGTGGATGGCTTTAATAAAGAGAAGTTTATTCTCTCACAGTCGGGTAGGCTACAAGTCCAAATTCAGGGTATCAGCTCCAGGGGAATGCTTTCTCCGTCAGCTCTGGAGGAAGGCCTATGTCGTCAATCTTCCCTTAGTTTGGGAGATTCTCTGTGCAGGAACCTCAGGTCCAAAGGATGTGCTCTGCTCCCGGCACTGCTTTCTTGGTGATATGAGGTTCCCATGTGTCTCTGCTCACTTCTCTCTTTTATATCTCAAAAGAGATTGGCCTGCACTATCTAATCTTGTATACCTCATCAGTATAACTGCTGCTAATCCATCTTATTACATCATAGTGGTAGAGTTTACAACACATAAGGAAATCACATCAGATTACAAAATGGTACACAATCATACAATACTGGGAATCATGACCCAGCCAAGTTGACAGATATTTTGGGGGGACACAATTCAATACATGACGCTTCCCCAAAGGTACCTATGGCCTTTTACGAGACTGACTCTTCACTGGGAGAAAGGAACTAATCAGACTTTTTGGGGATTACTGGGCACTGGCTCCGAACTGACACTAATTCCAGGAGATCCAAAACATCACTGTGGCCCACCAGTCAGAGTAGGGGTGTATGGAGGTCAGGTTATTAATTGAGTCTTAGCTCAGGTCCATCTCACAGTGGGTACCAGAATCCATCCTGTAGTGATTTCCCCAGTTCCAGAATGCATAATTGGAATAGACATACTCAACAACTGGCAGAGCCCCCACATTGGATCCTTGACATATAGAATAAGGACTATCATAGTAGGAAAGGCCAAACGGAAGCCATTAGCATTGCCCCTACCTAAGAAAATAGTAAGCCAAAAGCAATATCACATTGCAGAGAGGGATTGCCGAGATTGCAAGGATTGTGTCATCATCAAGGACTTGAAGAATGAAAGACTGGTGATTCCCACCACATCCCTAATCAACTCACCTGTTTGGAACGTGCAGAAAATAGATGGTTCTTGGACAATGGCAGTGGCTTATCATAAAGTTAACCAGATAGTGAGTCCAATTGCAACTGCTATTCTAGATATGGTTTCATTGCTTGAACAAATTAATACATCTCCTGGTACCTGGTATGCAACAACTGATCTAGCCAATGCTTTTTTTCTCAGTTTCTGTTTCTAAAAACCATCAGAAGCAGCTTGATTTCTCCTGGCAAGGCCAGCAATACACCTTCACTGTCCGACCTCAGAGGTATATCAACTCTCCAGCCCTATGTCATAATTCAGTCCGCAAGATGTCACATTGGTACATTACATCGATGACATTACACTGATGAACCCAGTATGGAAGAAATGTTAATGACGCTAGACTTACTGATAAGTTATTTACATGCCAGAGAGTGGAAAATTAACCTGAAAAAAGTTCAGACACTTCAGTGAAATTTCTAGGGGTCCACTGGTGTGGGGCATGTCAAGATATTTTTCTAAAGTGAAGGATAAGTTGTTGCATATAGGTCCTCCTACACTAAAAAAGGAGGCACAATGCCTGGTGGACCTCTTTGGATTTTGAAGGCAACATATCACTCATTTAGGTTTGCTACTCCAGCTTATTTATCAATTGACTCAAAAAGCTGCTAGTTTTGGTTGGGGCCCAGAACAAGAGAAGGCTCTGCAACAGGTCCAGGCTGCCGTGCAAGCTGCTGTACCATTTGGGCCTTGTGATCCAGCTGATCCAATAGTGCTTGAAGTGTCAGTGGCGGACAGAGATGCTGTTTGTAGTCTTTGGCAGGCCCCTACTGGTGAATCACAGTGCACACCCTTAGGATTTTGGAGCAAATCTCTGCCATCCTCTGCAGATAACTACTCTCCTTTTGAGAAACAGCTTTTGGCTTGTTAGTGGGCCTTAGTAGAGACTGAACACTCAACCATGGGCCACCAAGCTACTGTGTGGCCTGAGATGCTCATCATGAACTGGGTGTTGTCTGACCCATGGAGTCATAAAGTTAGACGTGCACAGCAATACTTCATCATTAAATGGAAGTGGCATATATGAGACTGTACTCGAGTAGGACCTGAAGGTACAAGTAGGTTGCATGAGGAAGTGGCCCAAATGCCCATGGTCCCCACTCCTGTCACATTATCTCCCCTCTCCCAGTCTGCACCTATGGCTTCATGGGGAGTTCCTTACTCCCCTGTCGATCAGTTGACAGAGGAAGAGAAAATTCATGCCTGATTTATAAATAGTTCTGCACAATATGCCTGTGCCAATCATAAGTGGACAGCGGCAGCACTGCAGCCTGTTTTTTAGACTTCTCTGAAAGACAATGGTGAATGGAAATCCTTCCAGTGGGCAGAACTTTGAGCAGTGCATCTGGTTGTTTATTTTGCTTGGAAGGAGAGATGACCAGATGTGCAACTGTATACTGATTCATAGGCTGTGGCAACATATCCCTCATTTGGGTGTGTTCTGGATGGTAAGGAACTTGGAAGGAACATGATTGGAAAACTGGTGACAAAGAGATATGAGGAAGAGATATGTACATAGAACTCTCTGAATGGGCCAAAGAAGTGATATTTATGTCTCATGTGATTGCTCACCAAAGGGTGACCCCAGCAGAGGAGGATTTTAACAATCAAATGGGTAGGATGACACATTCTGTGGGTACCAGTCATGCTCTTTCCCCAACCACTCCCGTCATTGCCCAATGGGTTCATGAACGAAGTGGCCATGGTGGCGGGGATAGAGATTATGAATGGGCTCGGCAACATGGACTTGCACACACTACAGCCGACTTGGCTACAGCTACTGTTGAGTGCCCAATCTGCCAGCAGCAGAGACCAACACTGAGTCCCCAGTATGGCACTATTCCTCAGGGCAATTAGTTAGCAACCTGGTGGCATGTTGATTACATTGGACCACTTCCATCATGGAAAGGGCAGTCTTTGTTTTACTGGGATAGATGCTTACTCTGGGTATAGATTTACATTCCCTGCATGCATTGCTTCTGTAAAAATTACCATCCATGGACTTATAGAACGCCTTATCCACCAATATGGTACCCCACAAAACACTGCCTCAGACCAAGAAACTCACTTCACAACCAATGAAGTACAGCAATGGGCGTATGATCATGGAATTCACTGGTCTTGCCATGTTCCCCATTGTCATGGATTGAATTGTGTCCCCCCAAAACTGTGGGTAGAAACTTGGCTAGGTCATGATTCCTAGTATTGTATGATTGTGTTATCTGATATGATTTCCTTATGTGTTGTAAACTCTACCACTATGATGAGATTATATGTGATCTCCTCATGTGTTATAAATTCTATCACTGTGATGAGGTTTTACTGATGAGGCTGACAAGATTAGTGCCTTAATGCAATCTCTTTTGAGATATAAAAGACAGAAGTAAGCAGAGATACATGGGAACCTCACACCACCAAGAAAGCAGTGCTGGGAGCAGAGCGCGTCCTTTGGACCTGAGGTTTCTGCACAGAGAAGCTCCCAGACCCAAGGAAGACTGATGACTTGGACTTTCCTCCAGAGCTGACAGAGAGAGAAAGCCTTTTCCTGGAGCTGATGCCCTGATTTTGGACTTGTAGCCTACTGGACTGTTAGAGAATAAACTTCTTTGCTAAATCCATCCACTTGTGGTATTCCTGTTAGAGCAGCACCAGATGACTGAGACACCCATTATCCTGAAGGAGCTGGCTTGATAGATGAATGGAATGGTCTTTAAAGACACAATTACAGCACCAGCTAGGTGACAATACCTTGCAGTGTTGGGACAATGTCCTCCAGGAGGCTGTATGTGCTCTTAACCAGCAACCAATATGTTCCATAGCCGGGATTCATATGTTCAGGAATCAAGGGGGTGGAAATGGGAGTGGCACCACTCACTATTATCCCTAGTGACCCACTTGCAAAATTTTTGCTTCCTGTCCCCACCACTCTATGTTCTGTGGGTCTAGAAGTCTTAGTTTGAAAGGGAGGAATGCCCCCACCAGGAGATGTAACACTGATTCCATTAAACTGGAAGTTAAGAATGCCACTTGACCACTTTGGGCTCCTTATGCCTCTGGATCAACAGGCAGAGAAAGGAGTTACCATATTGGCTGGTGTGATTGATCCTGATTGCTAACGGGGAATGAGGTTGCTATTACATAATGGAATTAAAGAAGAATATGTCTGGAATTCAGGAGATTCCTTAGGGCATCTCTTAGCACTACCATTCCCTGTGATTAAAGTCAATGGAAAACTACAGCAACCCAATTTCAGCATGACTAATGGCCCAGACCCTTCAGGAATGAAGGTTTGGGTCACCCCATCAGACAGAGAGCCATGACCAGCTGAGATGCTTTCTGAGGGCAAAGGGAATACAGAATGGGTGGTTGGAAGTTCTAAATAATAACTACGACGAGGTGACCAGTTGCAGAAAAGAAGAGTATTTCTTCCTTGTTTTGTTACACACACACACACACACGTTGTATATATGTTGATATATGTTGTTGTTAGGTGCCATTGAGTTGATTCTGACTCATAGGACCCTATGTACAACAGCACAAAACACTCCCCAGTCCTGTGCCATCCTCACAATCATTGCTATGCTTGAGCCTATCATTGCAGCCACTGTGTCAGTCTGTCTCGTTGAGGGTCTTCCTCTTTTTCGCTGACCTTCTACTTGGTAAAGTAGATATCCTTTTCCGGGGACTGGTCCCTCCTGATAACATGTCCAAAATATATGAGACGAAGTCTTGCCATCCTTGCTTCTAAGGAGCATTCTGGCTGTACTTCTTCCAAGACAGATTTATTCATTCTTCTGGCAGTCCATGATATATTCAATATTCTTTGCCAACACCATAATTCAAAGTCGTCAATTGTTTTTCAGTCTTCCTTATTCATTGTCCAGCTTTCACATGCGCACGAGGCACACCTTAATCCTCAAGGTGACATCTTTGCTTTTTAACACTTTAAGGAGGTCTTTTGCAGCAGATTTGCCGAATGCAATATGTCATTTGATTTCTTGACTGCTGCTTCCATAGGGGTTGATTGTGGATCCAAGTAAAATGAAATTGACAACTTCAATATTTTCTCTGTTTATCATGATGTTGCTTATTGGTCCAGTTGAAAGGGTTTTTTGTTTTCTCTGTGTTGAGGTGTAATCCATACTGAAGGTTGTAGTCTTTGATATATATAAAGTAAATATCTTTTTTTCTTTCCCTTATCCCATTACTTACTATAAAATATAAGATGTAAAAGTGGCTAGTTCATTTTAGTTGTATGCATGTTGATTGTATCATGTTAGGTGCAAGGATGACTTATAATTGTCTTTATTTGGAGATTATGTATGGTTTAGGGAGATGTATATATAAAGATGCCAAGTTGACAAGAGGTGGACTGTGATGGTTCATGTTATGTGTCAAGTTTCCTAGGCTATGATTCTTAGTGGTTTGGCAGACACTATGTAATCACCTTCCATTTTGTGATGTGATGTGAGCAGCCAATCAATTGAAAGGGGAGATTCCTTGAGGTTGTGGTCTGGCTTCAGTATAAAAAGGGGTATTCTGACAAAGATCACTCTCTTTCTCAACCTTGCACTCTTCTTGTCACCTGACCTTTCACTCCTGAGACATAAGCCTGCAGATGTCTCTGGCATTCCACCTGATCTGTAGATTTTGAATTTGCCAACCTCCACAATGCTGTGAGCCAGCAGAGACCTCCTGCCTTCCATCTGACTTACAGATTTTGAGTTCATCATCCACTGCAATCACAGAGGTGTTCAGCTTGTTGCCTGACCCATGGATTTGGGACTTGCCAGCCCCCAGAATTACATGAGCCATTCCTCACAATTGTGTGAGCCATTTCCTTGAAGTAAATTTCTCTCTCTGTATTTTTATATATGCTTCACTAGTTTTGCTCCTCTAGAGAACCCAGACTAAGACAGGTCCATAGGTAGTGCAAACTGTTGGCGTTGGGCTACTAACCTAAAGGTTGATGATTCGAACCTACCTGTAGCACTGTGAAATAAAGGCCTGGCAGTTTGCTTCTGTAAAGATTACAGCCAAGAAAATCCTATGGAGCAGTTCTCCCCTGTAACATATGGGGTTGTCATGAGTCAGAATCAGCTTAACAGCAATGGGCTTGGTTTTTCAAGTTTTGGTTTTATCCCTGAATCATTGGTGCCCACATAAACTCCCTTGTGAAGTTCCTGGATTATTCTAGATCTTCACTCTAGATGAACACTTGAAATGTGGCTAGTTCAAGTGAAGATGTTCTGTAAGTGTAAAATACACATTGAACTTTGAAGACTTAGTATGATAAAAAAGAATGTAAATTATCTTATTAGTAATATCCTATATATTGATTACATGTTAAAATAGTATTCTGGACCTATTTTGCTCAATAACATTTTATTAAAATTAATTTTTTTATGTTTTTCTAATGTGGCAACTAGAGAATTTAAAATTACATATATAGTTCGCATCTGTGGACCACATTGTATTTCTGTTGGACAGGCTGATTTAGAGCTTAAGCTTAGAGTCTCATACCATGACTGAACCTTAGAGAGGAAAGATGGCCACAGTCCAGTGCCCCATACTACCATTCCCTTTCTGTACAGCGTGCCCCTCTGTGCTCAAGCCTCCAGAACGCAGCGTAAAGGGGAAAAACATGTCAGTGGGTTCCTTCCTGCCTCATCCTCTCCCACATCTAACCGCCATGGTGCCTGAGTCATGGCGTGTGGAAACAGAGAGGAGTAGGTAGCTGGATAAGAGAACTAACTTGGTTGATTGACTGTGTTACTTCATTAATTCTAATTAATTCATTAATTCATTAATTCTGTGTTAATTTGGATGAGTGATAGATGCTCCGTGGTGGAATAAATCTAGTAGTGAAGTGCTCACCAAACACTCTGTGGCTTTGAGCCCTTACTACAGCTTTGAACCATTCTCTTCTCTTCTGCATGATCTCAATGTTTCCTTTTGCAAAAGCTCCAAGGCTCTCTTGAGCCTGCTTTCAGGGACTTGGAGCTGGAACTCTAGACTTCATTGCTATTTCAGCTTCCAGGCAGATAGAAAATGGTGCAAGTAGAGCTCCTTGCTCTGAATGGCTCTGGGGAGAAGGCTGGAGCTAGGAAATTTGGATTCAGCAGCAGCCTGCAGTGACTGAGCAGGTTTCTTTAGACTCAGCAATTTTCTGGGCCTGCCAGGACCTTTCAGTCTCCCAGAGAGCTCAAGGACTTGGACAAACAAGTTAGTTAGTGAGTGACAGTTGACACATAGCCCTGAGCACTCCCTTGAGGTGTGTCTTTGTTCAGACCTTCATTGAGAGGTAGCCCCTGGCTGGGAGCCAGCCCCCTGCTACCAACCACATGGGGCTCCTTTGTTTCCACACTGCAAGAACTCAGAGGGCAGCTGAGGTTACCTGTTGCCCTAGGCCACTTAAAGAACTGGCTGAGCAACATTGCAACCTAAGGTCTTTCCTGCTTCCACTTATTTTGTACAGGACTCTGCAGGCACACAGAGTCACAATCCCTGCTGTGTTTGTTTAGTGTTTTTTTTTTCTTCTGGCACCTTCCCTTTCAGGATGGGAGAAGCAAAGTCTTTCCTGTGCTTGGTGCCAATTGAGTCTCTTCCAGGTGTAACTGGAAGAGGCCTGGCCATCTTCCTCTGAAGCAGGAATCTTCAGGCTGCCTGATTTCTGGGAACAGTAGCTAACTTAGGAATTCTCCTTTCATGCATATAGCAAATGTTTGAGTGCCCTTTTGCTATGAGCTGAGACCTGGGCTAGCCTCTGAGAACACCACAAGGCATAAGTCCATCCCTCTAGCCATTTACAGCCTAGTAGGGGATATGACGGAGTCCTGGTGGTGCAGTGGTTGAGAGCTCGGCTGCTAACGTAAAGATCAGCAGTTCGAATCCACCAGTTGCTCCTTGGAAACCCTATGGGGCAGTTCTACTCTGTCCTATAGTGTGGCTATGAGTCAGAATCAACTCGACGACAATGGGTTTCAGGTAGTTTTCTGGGAAGATGACAGACAAGTTTGCCAAGGGAAGAGCAATGCATGCCATCAAAGAGGTATATACTGGGCTCAATAGAGGGGTAGATAGTAGTTTTAAGCAAACAGGAATGGAAGAAGGAGTCATGGAAGTTTCATAAAGGTAACAATAGAGCTGGCATTGAAGGATAGGTATGACTTGGCTATTATGCAGAGTTTCTCAACCTTGGCACTATTGACGTTTTGGACCAGATAATTCTCTATTGTGGGGAGCTGTCTTGTGCATTGCAGGATGTTTAACAGAATCAATGGATTCTACCCACGAGATGCCAGTAGGACCCCACTCAGTTGTGACAACTAAAAACTTCTTCAGACATTGCCAAATATTCCCTGTAGAGCAAAATCACCCTGGTCGAGAACCACTGCTATAGAGGAATAGGCAAAAGAATATTCCAGCCAGAATAAATAACAGGAGCAAAGGACTGGCCCTTCATGGGCATGCCAGGGGTCTCATTTTGCCTGGAATGAAGGTATGTGAAGAGGACTCTCAGGCAAACAGTGGAAAGATAGAATATAAGCACCACAAGATTTGGGATTTAGTGTGTATATATTTGTCTTATTCAATGATGTATCCCAAGCACATAGAACAGATTCTGGCACATAGCTAGGAGCTCAATAAATGTCTGTTGAATGAGAAATAGTCTGGGGCCACTTTACAGAAAGGTTGAGTGCTGAGCCAAGGAGTATTGTTTTTTTCCTCTAAGTAACAGGGAGACATCTGAATGTTTTGTAGAAAGAGATAGAAGCGACCAGTTCCAGAATCAAGGCCACTGCCTTCGCCATGTTGTGGCTCCTGCAACCAGTGCTGGGGGTCTGCAGCTGCTGCCACTGCTGCTGCCAAGTAGCATTTGGAAACTAGACCATGTGCCTCGGTAGCAGCTTCTCTTTTCTCCGCAGCTCTACACTCAAAGCAATGCTCACCACACCTTGTTTTGAGAACCTCACTAAGGTAGCCCAGCAGCAATCTGCAGACCACTAGACCAGGTAATTTCTGAGATCCCTTTCTTTGCTGTTTTTTTGATTCATTGTCTTCCAAATTTCTTGTCATAGATGAGTGAGTACCTCCGGTGCTACATCCCTTTTTGAAACATCTTAATTGATATTCTGTCAATTCCTAGAGCCTTATTTTTTTACCACTCGTTTCAGTGCAGCTAGAACTTCTTCCTTCAGTACCATTGGTTCTTGATCATATACTACCTCCTGAAATGGCTGAATGTTGACCAATTCTTTTTGGTACAGTGACTGAGTATATTTCTTCCATCTTCTTTTGATGCTTCCTGCGTCGTTCAATATTTTCCCCATAGAATTCTTCAAGACCGCAACTTGAGGCTTAAATTTTTTCTTCAGTTCTTTCAGCTTGATAAATGCCGCATGTGTTCTTCCCTTTTGGTTTTCTATTTCCAGGTCTTTGTACATTTCATCGTAATAGTTTACTTTGTCCTTTCGAGCTGCCCTTTGAAATCTTCTGTTCAGCTATTTTACTTCATCATTTCTTCCTTTTGCTTTAGCTACTCTACGTTCAAGAGCAAGTTTCAGAGTCTCTTCTGACATCCATTTTGGTCTTTTATTTTTTTCCTGTCTTTTAATGACCTTTTGCTTTCTTCTTGTATGATGTCCTTGATGTCATTCCACAACTCGTTTGGTCTTCAGTCATTAGTGTTCAGTGGGTCAAATCTATTCTTTAGATGGTCTCTAAATTCAGACAGGATATAGTCAAGGTTGTATCTTGGCTCTTGTGGACTTGTTTTAATTTTCTTCAGCTTCAATTTGAACTTGCATATGAGCATAAAGATTATAGTTTAGGAAACCTTATGGGCAGCTGTACTGTGTTCTACAGGGTTGCTGTGAGTTGGAATTGACTCGACTGCACACAACAACAATACTATATATATACTTCAGTATCTTTTTTCTTACTTTATATCAGAACACTTCTCATAGCCTTGTATATTGATCTATAATATGATTTTTAATGATACCTAGTATTTGATTTTGTTGATATGCCATAATTTTTTGAACCAATTTTCTATTACTTAATAGTTTCCTTAGAGTATATTTCTGGAAGTGGCATTATTGGGCCTTTTTTTCATTTCCAAATTGCTGTTTAGATAAGTTGTATCAATTTATACTACCTTCAGAAGTCTTATTTTGCCACATCTCTGCCAATACTAAGGACTATCATTTTATGAAAACCTTTGTCAATTTGATAAAACAAAATGGCTTCTAATTATTTTAATTTACATTTTTCTAATTTCTTGTGAGTTCGCAACTTTTTTAATGTATGAGTTGTCCACTTGTGTTTCTTCTTTTTTTAATTGCCTGCTCATCATCACCTTTGCTCTTTTTCCTAATGGGTTGTCATCTTTAACTTTTTGCTTTGTAAGGGCTTTTTATATATTAAAAAAGATATTAATGATACTTAAAAAGAAAAAAATAATATTAATCAGACAGCTGTACTTCAGGGGGATTGGAGCAGAGGATGACATCTGAGGGAGGGAAACGGCCAATCTCAGGAGTCCAGGTGAAAGGTAATAGAGGCACAGCCACAGACAGCTCTTGGACCAAGCGAGGAGGAAGACTCACACACAGCTGCAAGGATTTGACCGTGGTGATGGGATAAGGTGGAAAGAGATGGTGATGCCACTAAAGTAAAATTGGGGACAAAAAAGTAATATGCATAAGGTGGGTGTTTCTGACATGGCCAAGTTGCTTAAAGTGAGACCTAATGCAATTGAAATGGGATGTTGGGACTGTCACATGGCGAATGGTTGCAAAAGGAGCATTTGATGATGAGAATCACCAGGCCACCACGATTGCCTCTAAGCTGCTCCTTCTTTGTCTATCCATTGCCAAAGGCTTTTTGTTGAGAACAAAGGGATAAGCCACAATCAAAACAGTACTCTCTTCTTGTGACATACTAAGATTCTCATGATGGAACTTTCCTTTTGCAACCATTCCTCATATGACAGTCTCAACATTCCATTTCACTTGCATTAGGTCTCATTTTAAGCAACTTGGTCATGTCAGAAACACCCCCCCTTATGAACAGCCGTGGCTAATCCAGAGACTGGAGTATATGCGCATTTAATGCACACCTTGACACTGTGCCACCAAATGTCTCCAGTGCATCAAACTATACCAGGACGGTGGCCATGACTAATCTGTAAGTGTCCTATAAAGCAGGTCCCTCCTCTAGTGCTCTGTTCAATCTCTTTCTTTCATGTTTTAAACTGTCATGTTCTTTTTAAGTGTGTTGTAAAATGTTATGAACTGATAAGCCTAGATTGTTTTTGAATGCAGGTTGAGTCAGAAATTACTGATGGCTTCTAAGAAACAATTCAACAAATATTAGGACCAATTTAAATGACAACTTCATAGGATAAATTTCCCAGGTTAGAAGAAAGGATAAAACCTGCTGCCGTCGAGTTGATTCCTACTTGTAGCAACCCTATAGGACAGAGTAGCACTGCCCCACAGGGTTTCCAAGGAGTGGCTGGTAGATTCGAACTGCTGATCTTTTGGTTAGAATTTGAGCTCTTAACCACTGTGCCACAAGGGCTCCAGAGTAATCCTAACACAGAAATCACTGGATTTCCTGGCAGCAAATATCTAAATAGATGGCAGACTTATGTTTCTCTTTTTATCTGTGTATAGAATAAAAAAAAATTTCGGATAAAACTTGATTGTCAAAGAGATGACCATTTAATGTGACAATTTAAGATGAAGAGGGCAAATTAATACCTGTAATGGATTGAATTGTGTTACCCAAAAATATGTGTCTACTTGGCTAGGCCATGATTCCTGATACTGTGTGGCTGTGCTGTTTTGTGATCTGATGTAATTATGCTCCATTTTGTGATGTGTTGTAGATCCTAACCTTTATATGTTAGTTAGGCAGGATCAGTGTGGGGTGTATTTTGAGTCACCGCCTTACAAGTCACACCCTTACTCAAGTCACACCCTTACTTGAGTCTCACCTTTTATCTTACAAAAGATAAAACAGAGAGAAGCAAGCAGAGAGGGACAGGACCTCATGACCACCAAGAAGGAGGGACCTCACTATCGCCAAGAAAGAAGAGCTGGGAGTGAAGCATGTTCTTTGGACCTAGGTTCCCTGCACTAAGAACCTCCTAGACCCAAGGGAAGATTGATGCCAAGACACATGGAGATCTCCAAGGAACGCCAGGCCCACAGATGTTGAAAGGAGACAAGGACCTTCCCCCGAGCCAACAGAGATAGTCTTCCCCTCGAGCTGGTGCCCTGAATTCGGACTGATAGCTTCCTAAACTGTGAGAGAATAAATTTCTCTTTGTTAAAATCATCCACTTGTGGTATCTCTGTTATAGCAGCACTAGATAACTAAGACAATGCCCTTCATTGGGAAGAAGTCAGGGGACTTTGCTTGCTATAAAGAAGATCCAAGACAGTTTGCAAATGTTTTTGCCACAGAATATCATAAACCAAAAACCAAACCTGTTGCTGTCGAGTCGATTCTGACTCATGGCAACCCCATGTAACACAGAGTAGAACTGCTCATAGGGTTTTCTTGCCTGTAATTTTAACAGAAGCAAATTACCAGACCCTTTTTTCGTGGTGCTACTGGGTTTGAATTGTCAATCTTTGGGTCAGTAGTCAAGCACAAACTATTTGCACCACCCAAGGACCTTTTACTCTAATTTGAGAAAAATTTGATAGGATTTAGACAGTTGCTCCCTCCTCAAGTCTGCGATGGAAATAAGATTTCCATCTTGTTATATCTTACATTATTATGGAAACAAGTAAACTGCGATTCCCAGTGGTTATTAGTGGTTTTAGAAGGAGCCCTCATGGTGCAGAGGTTAAGTGCTCAGCTGCTAATCAAAAAGTTGGTGGTTCAAACCCACTAGCCTCTCTGTGGGAGAAAGTTGTGGTAGTCTGCTTCTGTGAAGATTACAGCATTGGAAACCCTATGGGGGCAGTTCTACTGTCCTATAGGATCACTTGTAGTCAAAATCGACTTCATGGCAATGGGTATCAGTGGTTTTATTTTCACCTTTATGGTTTCCTGGGATTTCCAAACATCCTACAACTGAAATGAATGGTTAAGAGGATGGATTCTGGAGCTTGCCAAACAGTGTGGGTTTAAGTTCTAGCTCTGACATTTACTAATTTAACTTTTCTATGCCTTAGTTTCCTTATCTGAAAAATGGGGAAAATTATAGTACCTACCCAATAGACGTTTTTAGGAGGATTAATAGAGCTAGTATATGGAACAAGACCTGGGACATACCAAATATAAGTGTCTGTTGCTGCTAGTACTCCTACCAATACTATTATTAGGGTAGGCGTACAATTTTTAAGAATTATGGTTAAGAGTTATTCAGAAAAGCAACTGAAAGAGCATGGACCCTGAATTCAGACACACTGGGTTTCAAGTTCAGACTCTGGGTAAATGTAAGCAAGGTACTTTAGATCTTTAAGCACCAGTTTCTTTGTGAATAAAATGGGGGTAATATTAGCATGGAGTCCTTGGATGAAGCAAAGGTTAACATGCTCAGTTGGTTGGAGGTTAGAGTCCACTCATGTTGTTGTTATTGTTAGGTACAATTGAGTCAATTCCAACTCATAGTGACTCTATGTACAACAGAATGAAACACTGCCTGGTCCTGTGCCATCCTCACCATCATTGCTATGTTTGAGCCCATTTTCGCAGCCACTGTGTCAATCCATCTCATTGAGGGTCTTCCTCTTTTTCACTGGCACTCTACTTAACCAAGCATGATGTCCTTCTCTAGGGACTGGTCTCTCCTGATAATATGTCCAAAATACACGTGACAACGTCTTATATCCTCAGTTCTAAGGAGCATTCTGGCTGTACTTCTTCCAAGACAGATTTGTTCATTCTTCAGGCAGTCCATGGCATATTCAATATTCTTTGCCAACACCATAATTCAAAGACGTCATTTTTTCTTCAGTCTTCCTTATTCATTGTGCAACTTTCTCATGTGTATGAGGCCATTGAAAACACCATGGGTTGCATCAGGCATATCCTAGTCCTCAAAGTAACGTCTTTGCTTTCTAACACTTTAAAGAGGTCTTTTGCAGCAGATCTGCCCAATGCAATACATCAGTTGATTTCTTCACTGCTGCTTCCATGGGCATTGATTGTGGATCCAAGTAAAATGAAATCCTTGACAACTTCAATATTTTCTCCGTTTATCATGATGTTGCTTATTGGTCCAGTTGTGAGGATTTTTGTTTATGTTCTTTGTGTTGAGATATAATCCATACTGAAGACTGTAGTCTTTGATCTTCATCAGTAAGTACTTCAAGTTCTCTTCAATGTCAGCAAGCAAGATTGTGTCATCCGCATATCGCAGGTCTACCCACAGGCACCTTTAAAGAAGGGCCTGGTGATCTACTGCCAAAAAATCAGCCATTGAAAACCTTCCAGTGCACAGCTCTACTCTGACACACTTGGGACCTCCATGAGTTGGGTGGACTCAAACAGCAACTGATTTTTTTTTTTATATTAGTATATACATTGTAGAGTTGTAAGTATTAAATAAGTTAATGCTTAAAAAGTACTTTGTAGTCTTGACACATAGGAAATGCTCAAAAAATGTTAACTATGTTACTTATATAGGAACAAACCTTAGTGTTTGTTATGGATTGAATTGTGTCCCCCCAAAATGCGTGGCAACTTGGCTGGGCTATGATTCCCAGTATTGTGTGATTGTCCACCATTTTGTCATCTGATGTGATTTTCCTATGTGTTGTAAATCCTACCTCTATGATGTTAATGAAGCAGAATTAGAGGCAGTTATATTAATGAGGCAGGACTCAATCTACAAGATTTTTTCCATTTTTTTTTTATTGTTGTAGTTTAAGTGAAAGTTTACGTTTCAGGTTAGTCTCTTACACAAAAATATATACATACATTGTTATGTGACCCTAATTGCTCTCCCTATGCTGTAACAGCACACTCCTCTTTCCACCCCTGATTTCCCATGTTCATTCAACCAGCTCCTAACCCTCTCTGGCTTCTGATCTCACCTCCTGACAGAAGCTGCCCATTTACTCTCATGTATCTACTGGAGCTAAGAAGCACACTCTTCATGAGTATCATTTTATGTCCCACAGTCCAGTCCAAACTTTGTCTGAAGAGCTGGCCTTGGAAATTGTTTTAGTTCTGGGCTGACAGAGAGTTCAGGGGCCATATTTTCCGGGGTTCCTCCAGTCTCAGTCAGACCATTAAGTCTGGTCTTTTTACTAGAATTTAAGTTCTGCACACCACCTTTCTCCTGCTCCATCAGGGACTCTCTATTTGTGTTCCCTGTCAGGGCAGTCATTGGTGGTAGCCAGGCACCATCTAGTTCTTCTGGTCTCAGGCTGATGAAGTCTCTGGTTTACCTGGCCCTGTTTGTCTCTTGGGCTAATACTTTCCTTGTGTCTTTGGTGTTCTTCATGCTCCTTTACTCCAGGTGGTTGGGACCAATTGATGCATCTTAGATGGCTGCTTGCAAGCTTTTAAGACCCCAGACGCCACTTGCCAAAGTAGGACGCAGAACATTTTCTTAATAAACTTTGTTATGCCAGTTGCCTAGATGTCCCCTGAAAGCATGGTCCCCGGCCTCCCACCCATGCTTCTCTGTCCCTTGAAGTGTTTGATTGTAACTTTAACTTCTTTAAGAATAATTTAAGTGGTGAGTTATCTATTCAAATTTAGTGATTTTAGTTCTTTTGACTACTTATGCTTGTTTGTTTTAATAAAATACTGTTTTTGTAACATGAAATGAAAGGCATAATTGAGTGGGAAACTATGTTCCTCTCTTCTTTTCTCATTTAAATGTACTTAGAGGAAATCTAATGATTCAGATCATGAGGCCATTACCAAGGCCCCATATTTTACCTGCTGGCAACTATCCTAATTACAAGTAGAGGATCAAAGAGAGAATACACATCTCTGAAGAGCCAATCTCACAAACCTAACCTATAAAATGATGACAAAGGCCACATATGATTAAGTGAAATAATGGGTATGTGGAAACTTAGATGTTCAGAGAGAGCTGTCATTTTGCTCTGGAAATATAGGAAATAATCTTTTAAAATATGTTTTGGAAAAAATGACAAGAAATGCAAAACCAAGTGATCTACCTAAATTTTTATATCAGAAAATAACTTAATAGAAATGAACACTTCGGACCATGGCAGCCTTTGGTTCTCTAAATCAGTCATGTTGGTAGGGTGACATTGAGACAGTGGACTGTCTCAGGAAAGAAAGACAATTCATGAATTGCAGGCTTGTGTGTCCAACTCTGTAACTTTCTCAAGGAACAAGTGTGAATTAAGATGAGATATAGGTGGACTTCCACCACCTGTCTGTCAGTTTGTCGTGTTGTGGTACTTGTGTGTTGCTGTGATGCTGGAAGCTATGCCACTGGTATTTCAAATACCAGCAGGGTCACCCATGGTGGACAGGTTTCAGCAGAGCTTCCAAATTAAGATAGACTAGGAAGAAAGACCTGGCAATCAACTTCCAAAAATTAGCCATTTAAAACCTTATGGCTCTGATCTATTTTTTTTTTTTTTTGTAAACCTCCTTCCATGTAAATAAACAGAACAATAACTTATACTTTTTAGTGCCTGTATAGTAGTCTATCACAGAACATTGTCCTGTTTGCTTGCTTTGGTCACACCGTCAGGACAGATCCAATGCTGGAGGAGGACATCATGTTTGGTGAAGTACAGAGCCAGTGAGGGTGAGGCAGACCCTCTGTGAGATAGATTGACACAATAGCCACATCAATGGACTCAAATATGCTGATGATCGTGAGCTATGATGCAGGATCAGGCAATGTTTCATTCTGTTGAACATAAATTCACCATTAGTTGGAGTCAACTTGGTGGCAACTATCCCTATCTATCTGTCTATCCATCCGTCCCTCCGTTTGCCTGCCCATCCATCCATCTACCTCTTGCTGAAGTTAGAAGGGCCAAATGCCAGAACCTTAGGTGGAAAAATAAAGAAACAGATGTATACAACACTCTAGATCAGGAGTTGGCAAACTATAGCCCACTGGCCAAACCTGGCCTGCCACTCGTTTTTGTAAATAAAGTTTTGTTGGAACACAGCAATATCCATTTTGTAATGTATTGTTTATGGCTGCTTTCTTATATAACAGCTGAGCTGACTAATTTTGACAGAGGCTTCATGGCTTCCAAAGCCTAAAATATTTACTATTTGGTCTTTTACAGGAAATGTTTGCATACCCATAGTACAGATAAAATTTAAGCAATTGTGTTCAATTAAAGAAGCATAAACAATGTTAAAAAGTGAATGGTAAAATGGAGAAAATATTTTCAACATATGTAATAAATAGATTAGTAGCTTTAAAATAGCCAAAAAAATAATAGCTATAAAATGTAAAAATATATTGGTTTATAACTCAATAAGAAAAACATGAATGTACTGACAGAAAAATAGGCAAAGACCATGAATAGCCAATTCACTAATGAAGAACTATGATTGGCCTATAAGCTTATGAAAAATTCATAATATCACAAGTAATCAAGGAAATACAAATTAAAATGATAAAACAGCTGTTTTGACAATAAAATGGAAAAAGTTTTCTTTTTAAGAGCTAATATCCAGTATTGATGAAGTTATGGGGGAAAGGCACTCTCATATACAGCTGGGGGTGTAAACTGGGGCAAACTTTCTGGAAGAAATTGGCAATATGTACCGAAATCCTTAAAACTGTTCTTTCCCTTTGACCTAGCAGATTCATTTCTGGAAATTTCTGTCTGGGAAACAACTGGGTAAGGGCATAATGATATTGCTATGAAGATATTCATGGCAGCAAATTTGGAAGCAACCTAACTGTGAATCAGACAGGATTGGTTCAATAAATTAAGGTACATACACACCGTAGACTGCTATGCAGGCACTAAAAAGTATGAGTTAGTGTTCTATTTATTGACACAGAAAGATGTTTACAATAAAATAAAATATCAGATCCAACTGCAAGGGCAGAGGCTCAGCTTGAGGCTCAGGGGATGAGCAACATGAGCTCAGTGGTAACATCACAATGCTATAAATCCACTGAATGTCAGAACTGGAAGTAGCCTTGTACGTTCTTCTGGTTCAGACCTCTCATTCTGTAAATGCTGAAGCTCAAGTCCAAGACAGGAAGTGACTTGACCGAGGTCACACAACCAATTGAGATGAGAGTCTGAGCCTGCTGCTTCCTAGTGCAGGGCTTGCTCTCCTAAACCTCCAGCAAACAGGTGCTTTTGTGGCCACCTTTCTGGATGCTTCCTGGAACTTGTTATCATAGCAATATTTGATACTTGCCTACATTGTCTAAGCATGTTCCCTGTACCTTGTTTTACCCCTAAGTCATTCCACTTTGTGTTCAGTTAGTTATCCGTGTGGCTGTTCTCTCTGCTCTACTGCAAGATCTTTGAGAGCAGAGAGCATTCATTATTTAGTGCTTTCATTTCCTTACAGTTTAGATATTGCTTTCAGCATAGTAGGTATGCAATTTCTCCAAGAATGTTGTTTCTGCTTTTTGGATTATTTGTTTGGTTGGTTGAGTTTTCCCCTTTACTCATGGGCTTAGCATGGCATGATGGTTCAGCACACAGACTTTGAAGCTGGATTTGTTGGTGGTGGTGGTAGGTGTCGTTGATTCAGTTCTGACTCATAGCAACCCTCTGTACAACAGAACAAAACACTGCCTGGTCCTGCACCATCCTCACAATCACTGTTATGCTTAAGCCCATTGTTGCAGCCATTGTGTCAAACTTGGTGGGTTTGAATTCTAGCTGTACTATCTACTAGCTGTGTAACTTTGAGAAAATTAGTTAACCTCTCTGTGCCTCCTTTTCCTCATCTGAAAAATGGAGATAAAAATAGTACCTACACCACAGGGTTGTTATGAAAATTAAGTAGGTTAATATTTGTAAAACACTTAGAATAGTGCTTGCCACACAGTAGCACTATGTAAATGGTTGCTAAAAAATTAATTGGATGTAGGAAAACTCTGATCTGTATGTACATGGAGGGTTTATTTGGAAAAAAAAAAAAAACCATACAAATAAACATGTGAGAAGACCAAATGCCAGGTTTCAAATGTATTAGGGCAACCAAACCAAACCCGTTGCTGTCGAGTTGATTCCAACTCATAGCTACCCTATAAGTCAGAGCAGAACTGCCCACATAGAATTTCCAAGGAGCACCTGGTGGATTTGAACTGCTGACCTTTTGGTTAGCAGCTGTAGCACTTAACCACTACACCACCAGAGTGTCCATTAGGGCAACAGTCATGGGAAAAAACAGATATTTTTGTGGTATTCAGAACTAAAGGAAGGGAACATAGTGTCCTAAGTGCAGAAAAAGGAAAAAATGTATATTTAGAAGCTCTGGATGTTTGCTTCTTTGACAAACCAAATGAAAACCCAGCAAAACACCCGTCCTGCCTCGTGAGGAGGTGATCAGTTCTGGATGAGGACTGCCTCACCTTCTAGCATGTCATGGTGTATCATGTATTCAGCTGCATGTTACAGAAACCCAATTGCAGTGGCTTAACCAAATAGAAACTTAGTTTTTTCTAAGTACTAAGATGTCCAGAGATGGGCAATGCAAGGCTATTACAGCCATTCCATGAGGCCACCAGGGCCCACACCCTTTCTGTTCCCCTATTCTTCCCATGTGACTTATGTTCCGCTTATAAGGTATTGGTTGCATCTCCAGGCATCATGTTACATTTTAGACAAGATGAAAGGGA
This sequence comes from Trichechus manatus latirostris, assembly GCF_000243295.1. Classification (NCBI taxonomy): domain Eukaryota; kingdom Metazoa; phylum Chordata; class Mammalia; order Sirenia; family Trichechidae; genus Trichechus; species Trichechus manatus. Next base: position 3,194,350 of record NW_004444124.1, on the reverse strand, counting down.
CAGGGGGAGTGACAGATGGCAAAAGCAGCAATGCCCACTGGGTCTTCTCCTCTTAAAAAGCTTCCTTGAAAACCCTACCCAGTGACTTCTGAGTACATCTTATTGGCCAGAAGTGGGGTACATGACCACTCGTCCCTCTAAGTAAGTTTGATAGGGTAGGTATTTTGGCTTGTCACGTTGACCTGAACAAGAGGTTCTGCTAGTAAGGAAGAAAAGGAGAATGGATACTGGGTTCGCGACTAGCAGTGGGGTCTTATTGGAAGATTCTTAACACTTTAATGAGCAATTGAGCAGAAAGTAGAGCAACTTGCTGAGATTGGGAAAACCAGTTTTCTTTGGGAGAAATCAAGAGTGCCACTTGGTTATGCTAAGTTTGAGGTCCTTGTTAGACATCCAAATGGAGATGCCAATGTGCTGTTGTTTATACAAGTCTGGAGCTCAGGAGAGCAGTCAGGGCTGGGGATTGAAATATGGAGTCATCAACATATAGATTGCTTCTAATCTTCCCATAAAGATGAAGTAAGGCCATCAGCTGAGAGTAGAGAAAGAAAGAGGAGATTTGAGGAGAGAGAAGATACAAAGTAGTCCTCTAGGAGAGTATGAATGCAAACTTACTAGGGTGGTAGGATTGCTGGTTAGTGTGAGTATCCTTTTAGTATTTATGGTCTTGAATTATACAACCAGTTAGCCAAATTGTGTGATTTTTGTCCAGCAATGTTTTGTTGAGGGAACCCTGGTGGCACAATGGTTAAGCGCTCGGCTACTAACCTTAAGGTTGGTGGTTTGAACCCACCAGCCACTCTGTGGGAGAAAAGACCTGGTGATCTACTCTGGTAAAGATTATAGTCTAGGAAACCCTATGGGGCAGTTCTATTCTGTCATATAGGATTGCTATGAGTAGAAATCGACTCGGCGGCACACAATAAGAACAACATTTGGTTGATTGGATGAAATCACCACAAAAGCAGATGCAACCAAGACTGGGGTTTTCCTGGTGTGTATGAGGAAGGTAAAATAGGACAAGGAAATTTAGAGTGTTTATAAGATAATGGTTATAATTATATGATAGATATTGAATAAAATTGTGAACTCATGGATTGGTGGCCTTGATAGGGAGATAAATTTTGTTGTAGGGTTATTAGAACAAATATACTTAAAGGATAAGAGGTGGTAGTCAGATTATGAACTGCTTGAAAAGGGATTTCAGTCATGGTGTAATTATTTGTGATAACAAGGTCTAGGGTGTGATCTTGGGAGTGGGTGGCTGAGGTGGATGGAGGGAAAGATACTTGTAGAGAGAAGGCCAAGTGAACTGAAGGATGGATGTGGGATGGGACATTCACAAGGCTGGTGAAGTGCCCAAAATGATGATGGCATGAAGAGTGGGAAGGTTACCAGTGAGCCAGGGGCTATTGCCTTCAGAGAATGACAGCAGGGATGGGGAGGGGGCTTGGAGGTGTTGACTAGGAAAAAAGGAGAAATGGTGGGTGGTATATTCCAATGGTATGAGCTTCCAAGGAAAGCTGTCACAAGAGGCAAGCAGAGAGTCTGAAGAGAGTATTCATCACTGTTAAATGTGGTAAAGCAAGGCTCAAGGTAAGATGGAGTGGATAAAGGGCAAAGATGGAGGGATTGGTCTAGAGCAGGGGGAGAGTCCTCATCTTCTGAGTATGGAAATGGGCAGAAAACTGGGGGGCTTAGGCTTTGTGGCCTCAATATGTTCAAGTGGGAAGCAAGTTTGTCTCTTTAGAATGGGGGAGGTAGGAATTGTTGGTACATAAGGGAATAAATGCTGATGAGAACGGGAAAATATTCTTTCCAACAACAAGAAAAAAGACTGCCAAACTCTCTGAGGTGAGCAGTGATGGATTTGCTCTGGCACTTATCTACATGGCTATAGGACTTTTCTGTGCCAGGGCACAGCTGCCTGGAAATAGGAGCAAACTAACGAATTGTGGAATTGGTCCAGGTTAATTTTTCACCATGCAGTTGTGACAGAAGGATGGGGATGCAAAGGAGTCAGGGGAGCCATGTAATCACTTGTGGGGCTCAGAGCAGTGGGGGGGGGAAACAAATATCTCAGGGAGGCAATAAGTTAGGTAAAAGGGGAGGCTTCATCTTTCTTGAGGAGTGGAAGTACTCTTCCCAGTGTGCTGTACCCAGGCCTCCACAAGGGTGGAGGGAAGCAGTGGTCACTGGGTGGGGACAGGGGAGCTGGCAGCTGAGAATCTGTCCTGGAGAGGTGGGAGATGGTGAAGGCAGGACCACGCGCAGGTTGAGGCTCGAAGCCCCTGGTGCCTGCTTTATTGTCCCATTGGACTTCACTTACAAAACACAAATTGAAAGATACAACGATTAAGAACTTCCAGATGGCAAGCACAGAGCATTAAAGCCCAAGCTCGGGGCCCTTCTGAGGCCCTATGTCACTGCACTAATCACATGGCCATGAAGCCACCAACTGCAGATTTACATCCTAAACAGTCATGCGAATAAATTACTGTTGTTTTAAGCCACTAAGTTTTGGAGTGGTTTGTTCTGCAGCATTATTGTGACATAAGCTGAATGACACAAGTTATATTCTCATGGAAGTTTAGGATCTAAAATATGATTTCCTTAAAACCACCTGTTCCCATTTACTCCTTGGAAAGTCTTTGCACATCCCCAAGGGTGCAGGCAGCTCAATTTGAGGGCTACTGGACCAGAGATCAAAAGTCATGGGGAGTGGAAGGGAGAATGGAGATAGCTAAAGGAACGGAGGCTGTGGTCAGCACATGGGATCCTGGATTGGCGACTTCAGCAGGGGACAAGTCTGGGGATGGCCATGCAAAAAGACACATACAAGAGTTAGGATGTGAAGGCATCGCATAGCAAGCAGCATTGTGTGGGCTGTCGAATGATGTCACCCATGAGGGGCAGTGCTCCTGTTGGTTATGCACATGGGCGCTGTGGTCAGGCAGCCTGGGTTGGAGTCCTGCCTCACACTTACCTGTGTGGCCTGGGGCATGTTACCTCCATTCTGAGTGCTTTCATTTCCTTCAGTGTAAAATGGTGCTACTGCAGGTAGGCCCCGACTTACTACAGAGTTCTGTTCTGATGTAATTTGAATACCTCATTTTTTTTTTTTTTTT
>NW_004444124.1:3150470-3183231 GCF_000243295.1 Trichechus manatus latirostris | reverse complement strand
ATATAAACTTATAGATATATTTTGATACATGCATACATACATACATAAAAAATACACAAATCATAAAATCATAAAAATTTACTCTGATGATGAAATTAACATCTGATGCTTCTGATGGTAGGAAACACTGAATAAGATCACGCTATAGGCCAGGTCTACAATGAAGTCAGCATCACTGTTGTAACAATGAAGTCAGAGTGCTAATGGCTGTCGGGCGAGTGCACACTTCAGTTAAGGTATATAGTTAGAGTTGAATATTGCCCAGTTTGGACTCTTGACATCAACACCAACTTCTTTGTAGACTAGGCTATAGCCTGCTATATAGCAGTGTTTTGAACAGTAAAGTCATAAGATTGAACATCTGTGAGTGAACATCTGAGAATGATAATATCAGCAAATTATGGGCTACAACATTGTATGTAGTCCATATTACTAACGACAAGATGTACCAAAAAAAAAAAAAAGTAGTTGTAACTGTGGATAGCCATAACTCGACTACGTCGTAAGTCGGGGACTACCTGTACTACCTACTCTGTAGTGTGGTTCTGAGAATTGTACAGATACTCCATGTAAAGGACTTAGCACAATACCTGGCATTTCAAGATTTATCGTTACGCAATATGATGGGAAGATTAAGCATAAAAAGAAAGATTGTGAGTTTGGTGCTTGAATTCCTTTCCCTTGACTGCTGTAGCAAATTATCATAAATGGGGTGGCTTAAAACAAACAATTCGTTCACAAAATCTGGAGGCAGGGCCATGCTCCCTCTTAAGGCTCTGGGGCAGAATTCTTCTTTTCCTCTCCCAGCTTCTGGTGGCTCCAAATGTCATTTGGCTTGTGGCTGCATTACTTTAATCTCTACCTCCATCTTGACATTGCTCTCTCCTCCTTGTCTGGTTATCTCCCTCTGCCTTTCTCTTATAAGGACATTTGTCATTGGATTTAGGGCCAACTGGGATAATTTGATTTTAGGGTTGCTATGAGTCGGAATCCACTGGACGGCAGGTTTCCCGAGCCCTGGTGGTATAGTGGTTAGGCGTTTGGCTGCTAACCGAAAGGTAGGCAGTTTGAATCCACCAGCCACTCCTTGAAAACCCTATGGAGCAGTTCTACTCTGTCCTATAATATGAGTCGAAATCGACTCAGCCGCAACGGGTTTGGTTTGGGATAATTTAGGATAATTTCTGCATCTAAAGATCCTTAATTATACCTGCTAAGATTCTTTTTCCAAATAAGATCACATCCACAGGTTCCAGGGGTCAAGACATAGACATATCTTTTGAGTCCATTCAGTCCACTACAGTGTTCACATCTCCAGTGAATGTGCTAGAAGCACCAACTGGCAAGAAAAGGCAGAGTGAGTGGTGAAGCCAAATGATATGGGCCTATAAGAGGAAGGGTTTGTTATAGGGATGAATGAGTAACATTGAGGAGGTGGGAAAAGGCTGACTACCTTCCAGACTTACTGGGTCCAGACAACACCACTAGGTGGAGGCATCAGAGAGGTACTGCTCCAGCAAAGTCACTCTTCAGGGAAGGTGGCAGAAGAGGGAGAAGAGCTTGAAGCAATTGAAAACAACAGATTTTTGATGGTGGGGGGACTGTGTGTCATGTTCAGAAAATGGACCAACGCTGGTGAGCAGAAGACATTTTAGGCAAATCAAGTGAGACAGCTTCAGAGACTGTGGGTTAAGCTTCACAGGCTGGAAGGATGCCAAGGCCGAGTCTGTTCGAACTAACAGCCACATACCCAGCCTGCTGTCTGTTCCCCCACCATCCGCGTCCTGGTCATCCGTTCCTGGACATTGTTGCTCCCGACATCCGCGCCCCTGACACTTACGTAGGAGCCTTTTCCCCATCCCACCTCTCTTGGTCTCACTCACACTCGTTGGTGCTGTCTTCCTTGTGTTAACCCCATGGTGCTCCCCCAAACCAAGTCCCTCCTTCATGAGCTTGCTATGCCATCTAGCCCCCATGTGCAGTGGGATTTCCCTGTTTTGATGTGTGGGGAGTGGCTGAACTTTTAATGACTTAGTTTTTTTTTTTTCCGTCTGGAATATCATTATGCAATCCTTACGAATCAGAGTGTGGTTTTCTTCTCATAATCGACACAGTATCTGCATCAATGTGGCTAAATATATCTGCATGGTTTTTTTGTTTTTTGTTTTTTTTTAACACAGGATGCATTGTGCTAATGGAAGGATTTAATTCAACCCTGAAGGGAATGATTAAGGTTTGCAGATAATTGCTGTATCAATTAGGAGAAGTTATCACATATTATTTGCATAGGTAAAGGCCACCTCAGAAATACTCCTGCCTTTACCCTTTTTAAACTAATATTTGGAAAGAAGAGAACAATTCAACATTCCAGAAAAGGAAATTTTCAGACCCTAAATGTCAGCAGTTGACTTTAAGTTCTGAAAAGAAAATAAGAAGCTTAGCATTAGATAGGTCAAGAGGAGTAGAGAGGACATCTGGGGCAAGGGAAAAGGTGTATAAAATGGATCGTTTCACCCTTTATTTGTGGAGGGGTCATGTTGTGGATCTCTGTGGGGATGTGATAAATCCTGGATTTGTTCCCCAGATAAACGCACGTGGGTACATTCATTGTTGCAGAGTACTCAATCTCCCTCAATCTCCATGAGCTCGTAGGGGTGGACCTAGGAGGCCAGTTAAAGACCTCCGGGCTCAGCAAACAGATGACTGGTATGTGAGAATAGAAGACAAGGTTGGAAACCTCAGTAGAGAGGCTTAAATAGTAAGGTTCAGGAGACATAGCTGTATGCTAAAGCCAGGGGTGGGCAGGATACACCCCAGTGTTGACGAGGTCACTTTCCCTTTCTGGGCTTTCATCGCCTCATCTGTGAAATGAGCTAATAATGCATGCTTATTTCATAGGGATGTTTTCAGAGCTAGCATGAGAACAAAGTGAGATTATGTAAGTGATTCTGTAAACCTTATGAGTTACAAAGGTATAAGGCGTTGTTGTAGGAAGATGAATCAGGTTGTAATGTGATGAGAATAGTCACTCACAGCCCTCAACTATGGAGCAAGGAACATTTAATGTATCTTGAGACTATTAGGGCAAGAGGATGAGAAAATTCATGGACATATTACAAAGCAAACCAGGTGGAATGAACTCATCATTTTTTAAATAAAGGATAATACTGCTGGTAGATTATTACCTTCTAGAGTGAATGGAAACGTCGTACGTGAAATCAGGAAGAAGATGGAAAATGTTAATCCTGAAAACCCCTGAATTTTTCCAGAGGTCTTTCTTCCAAAACCAGATGGTACGTGAATTAGATTTTCTGTGAATTATAGAATATTAAATTTTATAACCAAACCAAATTGATGTCTTTTGCCTGGAACCAACGCACTGTTGAATCTGTTGGGAACAGCTTAGATTATCTTAACTATTGATTCATGAGAAAGCTTTTGGCAAATGGTCTCAGACAAGGAATCAAGCTGTTATGGGTTGAATTGTGTCCTTCCAAAATGTGCTTTAAATTCTAACCTCTATGCCTGTGGTTATAATCCCATTTGGGAATGGGTTGTCTTTGTTATGTTAATGAGTAAGGATTAGTGTAGGGCATATCTTGGGTCAATCTCTTTGGAGCTATAAAAGAAATTAAACAAGCGAGCAGAGAGAGATGGGGTTAAGACAGATGCCAAGACACAAGGAAATCTCCAAGGAACCAGAAAGCAGAAGCTGAAGAGACTAGGACCTTCTTCCAGAGCTGACAGAAAGCCTTCCCCTTGAGCTGGTGCTCTGAATTTGGACTTCTAGCCTCCTCAACTGTGAGAAAATATATTTCTGTTTGTTAAAGCCATCCACTTGTGGTATTTCTATAGCAGCACTAGAGAACTACGACACAAGCCAAGAACAGCATTTGTCATGCTAGATAGGTTGACTCACTCCTTGGACTGAAAAAATTGACCCACCTTTTCCTGAAAACTGCCTAAGAGTCTATTAAATGGACCAGGGACATTTGTCATATCATATATTGATGGATGAGTCTTGTTTATCCAATGTAAATGAACTTTTGAGACACTTTGCTTTGGTACTAAGTGCTATCTGTAAAGATGGTTTTTTAGAGAAACTTGATAAAAACCCATTTGGACATCCAAAGGTCAGCTGTCTGGAAGATGGGAAATTGGCCCATAGCCACTATGGGAGAAAGATGACACTATTAGAGGTTGAAAATCTACTATGCCCAAGAGACAAGTGAGGTCATCTACTCTACAGAATAGTACATAAGAGATTGTCCTTTGTTTGGGTGTCACAGAAGAGCCTTAGTGTCTTAATGTCCAAAAGTAGCTCTCTAAAAACTTATTTAGATTAAAAGCTGTGAAGAATACTCTTTCCCCAGTTTTTCCCATGGCTGCCCATGCTCATCATTTAAGGTTCAGCCAAAATGTCACCTCTTCAGAGAGGCCTTCCAGGACCACTCTACCTTCAGGACACTCTGTCGTATTACCTAGTTTACTCACCTTCGCGGTTAGTACCTGGTTAGGGTCTGCCCCCACGGGTGAAATGCTCACTGCAATATCCTCAGCCCTGAGCACACATATGACCTATGTTTGTCGAATGGATGAATTAGTGGAGCTTTCGAAATACTAAAGCAAGCCCTGATTTGCTTATCAATTCTCAGAGTCCCAGATCTTTTATACTGTTTATCCTGACAAATCTTTTGGATTCTGTTCCTACAAAATACCTCTCAGCTGTTCCCTCCTTTCTGTTTCTGAGCCACTGTCCTCGTTTAGAATTTCCTTACATTTGGACCACTGTAACGGTCTCTGAAACGGTCTGTCTGCTTGCAGTCTTTATCCACTCCTCCAAAAACTAGAAACATCAGTTACCACCAAATCTATTCTGACTCATGGTGACCCCATGTGTGTCAGCGTAGAACTGTGCTCCGTAAGGTTTTCAATGGCTGATGTTTTGGAAGTATATTGCCAGGCCTCTGTTCCAAGTAACCCCTGGGATGACCTGAACTGAGCACATTACCCGTTTGTACCACCCAGGGACCTTGCATCCATTCCAGATATTCTGTAAACCCCTACTGGATCAGTCGTCTATTTCTTGTTCAAAAAACAAGCCATTGGCCTCTTATCTGTGCCTGTTTTATAATCTCTTCTTCGTATGTTCTTTGACTGAGTGAAGCTGAAGTACTCTTCCTTTTCCCCTACATACCTCGTATTTCCCTGCCTCCAAGCTCTTGCTCAAGGGGTTCTGTTTACTGGTATGCACTTTCCCACATCTTTACATGCCCAAATATTAGCCATCTTTTAAGGCCCAACTCGCATATTCTCTCTTGCAAGGAACTTTCCCTGACTTCACTTTAAAGTAACCACTGCCTCTTTAAACTTTTCTAGCACTTTGTCCCTCTCTTATGATATGAAACACTATGTATAAATGTCTGATCCCCTCCACTAGACCATGAAGTCCTTAAGGGTGAAGCTAAATCTTATCCATCTTCACCTTCTTCAGAGCACTCAGCACATGGCCTTACATGTAGGATTAGTCATTAAGAGCTGTGGGATGAATAACAATTTCTCAATTCTTGTTTGGGTCAAGTTTTATTTTAGACCAGGAAAATGCAAAACATCCTGGAATATATTAGTCACAATTATTGCCAAGGGAAAGAAATCTGTCTCCTGTTTGAAAAACTGTCTGGATCATGGCTTAGATAATAAAAACAAACACGCAGAACTTCCAGTTTACAATGATGGGCTTTCACCCCCAGTGATGGGCTTTTTACTCCCATGACCTTGTGGGGTAAGTAGGTGTGTCATAGTTGTATCAGAGAGGATAAATAAATTGCCCAGAGTGATGGAACTGGTACATGTTGTCAGTCATGGAATTCCAGATGTCATGTCATTTTCCTCATCCACTGCTCTCCTCTGGCCTCTCATCATCAGCCAAGTGGGCTGGGGCAGATGGAGACTGTGATATATTCTTCCTGCATTTTGAAGAGATGGCTCCAGAAACTCCAGTATTTTCAGATGAACATTCATCAAATACAAGAAGTTAGAATAAAGGACAATGTAAAAAATAAGAGAGTTTGAGTGGACAGTGATTGAAAGAGTTTATGAATACAAATGAAAAGGACCTTTATCTGTGAACTAGGAGCTGGCCAAGTTTAGGAGTATTCCTGCCTGATTTCTCAGGCCTCCTAGAAAATAAAAGGCATATCACTGGCAGCAGGACGTAACAGAAAGAGTTCAGGTGTCAGATCTCAATAGACCTGGGTTCAATTCTCAGCCTCACCCCTTGCTGGCTGTCTGGCTTTGAGAAAATTACTTGCCTGAGCCCAAGTTTCCTGATCTGTACATGACACAGTCAAAGCAACCATGCCTCCAAACCACCAAAACCCACTGTCATCAAGTTGATTCTGACTCACGGCAACCCCATGTGTTATGGAGTAGAACTGTTCCATAGGCTTTTCTTGGCTGTAATCTTTTTTTTTTTCTCTTTATATAATATTTTAATGCTGATATTTATTTCAGAAATTTGTTGGACCTGTCAATCTAAAATAATCCAAAACCAAAAACCAAACCAGTTTTCACTGAGTCAATTCTGACTCATGACAATCTGTGTGTGTCAGAGTAGAACTGTGCTCCATAGTGTTCTCAATGGCTGTGACATTTTGGAAGTAGATCACCAGGTCTTCCTTCCAAGGGACCTCTGGATGGATTCTAACCACCAACCTTTGGGTTAGTAAGCAATTGGCTGTAATATTTACAGAAGCAGATTGCCAGGGCTTTCTTCCACAGTGCTGCTAGGTGGGTTTGAACTGCCAACCTTCAGGTTAGTAGTTGGGCAAAAGCCATTTGCACCAGTTGGGGACCTCAAATGCTAGAATTTGTTATCATATTCACCTCTCATCGAAACCCTAGGAAGAAAGTATTATTATATTATTCTTACTGGTTTTTATTCCTTCCTCATTCTGCAGACAAGGAAAGGGGTTCAGAGAGGTTAAAATCCAGTAACAAGAGGTTACCAAGAAGATGATGCCCAGTCCACTCACTATCGAACACACCAACACCATCTACATAACATGGTGTCTTAGTTATCCAGTGCTTCTGTAATAGAAATACCACAAGTGGATGGCTTTAACAAAGAAAAATTTATTCTCTCACAGTTTAGTAGGCTAGAAGTCTGAATTCAGGGCGTCAGCTCCAGGGGAAGGCTTCTTCTCTGTCAGCTCTGGAGGAAGGTCCTTGTCATCAATCTTCCCCTGGTTGAGGAGCTTCTCAGCATAGGGACCCTGAGTCCAAAGGACGCACTATGCTTCTGGTGCTTCTTTTTTGGTGGTATGAGGTCCCCTTGTCTCTCTTCTCACTTATCTCTTTTATATCTCAAAAGAGATTGACTCAAGACACAGCCTAACCTTGTAGATTGAGTTCTGCCTCATTAACATAACTGCTTCTAATCCTGCCTCATTAACATCATAGTGGTAGTATTTACAACACATAGAAAAATCACATCAGATGGTAAAATGGTGGACAATCACACAATACTGGGAATCATGGCCTAGCCAAGCTGACAGATATCTGGGGGACACAATTCACTCCATGACACATGGGGAGAGGAATACCCATCCCACCAAGGTTAATGTGATGATCAAATATGTGTTCGAAGTGTCAAGATTATAATAATTATTTCCCTTCTCATTTCTTTTAAAAAATGTTTGTGAATAAATATGTCCAGGTATCTCTACTTCTTTAAATTGTATTTTAAACTATAAACTCTTTATTTAATGATGATGATTAGTTGATCAAGTTAATGTTTACACTTAGCTTTTTTAGACATTCTTAGAGAAAGCTTTTAGAATCATTTAGAATGTGAGGCGAAACCAAGTGCCAGCCTCCACCCGGTGGCAGCAGATCCCAGAGGCTGGGAGAGGCCCTGGGAAGCAAGGAAGAGGCTTAGATGACATTTATCATAAGCATAGTAATGAACTGTGCTAAAACTGGCCTCTACTTCACTTTTAATGTTTAACGGGGAGTTTCAGAAGTTAATCAAGGAGAAAAACAAAATCTATGAAGAAAATACCATACAAGGATTATTGATGGGTCTATAAACACTCAAAATTATATTTAAAATTAATATTTTCATCAGACTTTCTTATCCTTCTGAATGATCATTCTAGCATGGATGCCCTGGTTGGATGCTGATCCAGGAGGATTGAAAACATTCCTGAGGGGAGAGGGCTTTGAGGTCCTAGGAGGGGGCAGGGCCACAAGAGAGGCAAGACCAAGCTTTAACCCTGATTTTGAGTCTTTGCTCTGTCTCTTATTGTCTATGTGACCTTCAGCAAACGCTTTCCCCCTCCTGGAGCTCTGTGGCAGAAATGGCTAATCTTTCCCTCATTCATTTCTCTTTTCCCCTGGGTACACAGGAGGAGCTAGGAGGGGCCGGGGGATGTGCATAGAAGGGAGCTTTGCCATACCCAGGCCTGGACATTAAAACCTCCACGTGTCCTTCCACACTTTCTCTTGCCTTACCTGCCAGCAGGGAGGACAGGGCTCTGAGGATGCAGTAGAGGGCAGAGTCACTATGGAAGGGGCCTGGAAGACAGGCCGCCACACTAGAAGCAGTCTGTGGATGTGACTGTAACGTAAATAGTAAAACTTTTACTGTGTTGAGCTATTGATAATTCAAGGTTTGTTTGTTACAGAGTCTAGTGTTACCTTTACTAATACAGAGTCATGTTCCTTATCTATGCAATGAGGTAATGATGATCCATATTTCAGCCGTTATAAGGATCAAGAGAAATAGCATATGGAATCACTTTAAAAACTCTAAAAAGCCTAATCGTTAATTGTATTAATTTGCCTAATCATTTATCATATTAATTAGCCCAGTAGCAGGTCTACTTTCACCTACTAGGTACACAGTTACCTGTCCCTGGTCAGCACTGGGCACGGCTCCCCCAGCAGAAGGTTCCAGAGCCACATGCCACAACCTCAAGCCCCATCATGACCACTGCTGTCCAGTCCAAGCTGAAGTCACAATCCCCTTTTGCTCCTCCCAATAGATGCTGCAGAGCAGGGATTTGAGGCCAGGTTGAGTCCCTGGGTGGTACAAAAGGTTAACACACTTGGCTACTAACTGAAAGATTGGAGGTTCGAGTCCACCCAGAGGCACCTTGGAAGAAAGGCCTAGAGATCTACTTCCAAAAATCAGCTATCGAAAACCCTACGGAGTGCCGTTCTTCTCTGACACACATGGGGTCACCATGAGTCAGAGCCGACTCCATGGCAACTGGCTGGTTGGTTGGTTGATGTCTTTCAGCTCATCCCCTATGGCACACACTGGGCTTTGTTAACATTCTTCTACTTTGCCACCAGTAATTTTCCCCCAAAATGCTTATTTTTCTATTAATAAAAGAATTACATATCTGTTGTGGAAAATTTGAAAAGAAAATTTTAAAGTGAAAATATCCACCCACTGAAGATAATCATTATTAATAGCATAGTGTATTTCTCCCTATATTTTTTAAGGTAAATATGTTTTTACCTTAGTCAAGAACACACTACACATACGATTTGCTATCTTGCATTGTGTTTTTTGTCATTATCATAAGCATTTCCCCATATCACTAAAAACTATTTATAGACATTACCTCCAATAACCGTAATATTCCATGATAAAGATGTACCATAATTTCCCTAACCAGTTCCTTGTTGTTGGATATTTAGGTTGTTTGCGGGTTCTCAGTGTTACAAAAAATGCTGCAATGAACATATTTATGAACTTTGGACTGCTTCTTTTGCAGTCTGAATTCTTTAAGGCCATTAAAGTTTTGGACCTGGGCAATATGAGGAAACCCATTCCATTGATTAGACGCACCTGATTTCTGGAATGCACTAGCCCTGTCCTTGGTATGAGCAAGTCAACTGTGGGCCCCTGGGAGAGGGTCGAGATTCATGAAGAAGCCTGGGAGAGGTGCTCAGCTGCCTGAGCATGAGGGACAATGAAGGGCCTCTCCACTTCCCTGTGGGGGTCAGGCCAACCCTTGCACTTGGCAGAGTTTGGGCTCATGTCTCATGAGCGGATGCTGCAATGCTGGGCCAGACAACACACTTCTTGAAGTGTTATTTATTTTTTTGACCCAATGCCTGAACATCTTTTGTTGTCGTTGAAATATAATTAACATACTATAAAATTTAACTTTTGAAGTGTACAGTTCAGTGGTTTTTAATATATTCACAAAGCTGTGCAACCATCACTACTATTAATTTCAGAACATTTTCATCACCCCCCAAAACAACACACACCCATTAACAGTCATTCCCCATTTCTTCCTCCCTTCAGACCCTGGAAAGCAGTGACCGTTCCATCTCTGTGGATTTGCCTATTTTGGACATTTTATATAAATAGAATCACAATATATGTGATTGTTTGTGTCTGGTTTCTTTTACTTAGCATAGTGTTTTCAAGGTTCAACCATGTCATAGCATATATCACACCTCATTCATTTTTATGGCTGAATAATTTTCTATTCCTTGAGTATACCACATTTTATTTATCCATTCATCAGTTGATGGATATGGGGGTTGTGTCTTAGTCATCTAGTGCTGCTATAACAGAAATACCACAAGTGGATGGCTTTAACAAAGATAAATTTATTTCCTTACAGTAAAGTAGGCTAAAAGTCCAAATTCAGAGCATCAGCGCCAGGGGAAGGCTTTCTCTCTCCATCTTCTCATCAATCTTCCCCCAGACTAGGAGCTTCTCTGCACAGCGACTCCGGGTCCAAAGGACGTGCTCTGCTCCTGGCACTGCTTTCTTGGTGGTATGAGGTGTCTCTGTCTCTTTGCTCGTTTCTCTCTTTTATATCTCGAGATTGCCTCAAGACACGATCCAATCTTGTAGATTGAGTTCTGCCTCACTAATACAACTGCCGCGCATCCTCCCTCATGAACATTATAGAGGCAGAATTTACAACATATAGGAAAATCACACAGTACTGGGAATCATGGCCCAGCCAAGTTGACACACACATTTTTTGGGGGACATGATTCAATCCATGACAGGTTGTTTCCACTTTGGGGCTATTATGCTGCTATGAGCATTCGTGTACACATTTTTGTATGGACATATGTTTTCAAGCCTCTTGGGTATATGTCTAAGAGAGAAATTGCTGGGTCATATAGTGTCATGGATTGAATTGTGTCCCCCCAAAATATCTGTGAACTTGGCTAGGTCATGATTCCTAGTATTGTATGATTGTCTACCATTTTGTCATCTGATGTGATTTCCCTAGGTGTTATAAATCCTATCACTATGATGTAATAAGATGGATTATTGGCAGTTATATTGATGAGATCTACAAGATTAGATAGTGTCTTAAAAAGTCTCTTTTGAGATATAAAAGAGAGAAGCAAGCAGAGAGACACGGGAACCTCATACCACCAAGAAAGCGTCACAGAGAGCAGAGCGCGTCCTTTGGACCTGAGGTTCCTGCACTGAAATTCTCCCAGACCACAGGAAGATTGATAACAAGGACCTTCCTCCAGCGCCAACACAGACGGAAGGCCTTCCCCTGGAGCTGACACCCTGAATTTGTACCCATAGCCTACTAGACTGTGAGACAATAAATTTCTCTTTATTAAAGCCATCCACTTGTGGTATTTGTTACAGCAGCACTAGATGACTAAGACATATGGTAAGTCCATGTTTAACTTTTTGAGGAACTGCTGCAAACTGTTTTCCACAATGGCTGTATCATTTTACACTCCCACCAGCAGTGTACAAGGGATCTAATTTCTCCACAACCTTGTCCACACTTGTTGTCTGTTTTTTTTTTTTTTTTAATTATAGCTATCCTAGCAGGAATGAAGTGTATCTCATTGTGGTTTTGAGCTGCATTTCCCTAATGACTAATGATGCTGAGCATCTCTTCATGTATTTATTGGCCATTGAATATCTTCTTGGAGAAATGTCTATTCAACCCCTTTGCCTAGTTTTTTATTGGGATTGTTTGGTCTTTTTATTGTTGAATTGTAAGAGTTTTTTTTACCTATTCTGGATACTAGACCCTTATCATATATATGATTTGTAGATATTTTCTCCCATTCTTTGAGTTGTCTTATCACTTTGACAGTGTCCTTTGATGCACAAAAATTTTTTATTTTGATGAAGTCTAATTGATCTATTTTTCTTTTGTTGCCTGTGTTTTGGGTGTCATATCTAAGACCATCTAAGTAATCTAAGATCACAACGATATACACCTGTTTTTTCTTTTAACAGTTTTATACTTTTAGCTCTTACATTTAGGTCTTTGATCATTTTGACTTAATTTTATATATGGTGTGAGTTAGGGGGCCAGCTTCTTTCTTTTGCATATGGATTTCCAGTTGTCTCAGCACCATTTGTTGAAAAGACTATTCTTCCCCCATTGGATTATCTTGGTACCCTTGTCAAAAATCAACTGATCATAAATGTTGATTTTGTATTTGCTGAGTCTTTATATTTTTCTTGTTTTTTATTTTGATGTGTAGGATTGTTAGTTTCCTTGGTGGTTACCTTAATATTTACCCCTATTTTTCTAAGTTTATATCAGTCTTTTAGTTCTTTATATTGCCTTGACTTCCTCTCCATATGAAAAAACTATGTCTACATTTTTTAGTCCCTCTTTTTTGTTTCAATGTTGTCATCTTTTACATATTGACATCTCTATTTCCCTATTTTCAGTGTTTTAGCTTTGATTTATTTTTGTGACTTCCCTATCGCGGTTGATATCTGGTTGCTCTGTCCCCTGTTCTAGTCTTGGGTTGTTATCTGATGTTATTGATTTTCTAACTGGATGACTCTCTTTAGTATTTCTTGTAATTTTGGTTTGGTTTTTGCAAATTCCCTAAACTTCTGTTTATCTGGAAATGCCCTAATTTTGCCATCATATTTAAGAGACAGTTTTGCTGGATATGTAATTCTTGGCTAGCAATTTTTTTCCTTCAAGGCTTTATATATGTCATCCCATTGCCTTCTCGGTTACATGGTTTCTGCTGAGTAGTCCAAGCTTAGTCTTATTGACTCTCCTTTGTAGATGACTTTTCATTTATCCCTAGCTGCTCTTAAAATTCTCTCCTTAGCTTTGATTTTGGCAAGTTTGATTATAATATGTCTTGGTGACTTTCTTTTGGGCTCTACCTTATGTGGGGTTTGATGAACATCTTGGATACATATCTTCTCATCTTTCACAATATCAGGGAAGTCTTCTGCCAATCTTCAACAATTCTCTCTGTATTTTCTGTTATCCTCCCACCCCCCATTCTTGTACTCCAATCACTCATAGGTTATTCCTCTTGATAGAGTCCCACATAATTCTTAGGGTTTCTTCATTTTTTTAATCCTTTTATCTTATTTTTTGTCAAATAAGTTGGTGTCAAGTGCTTTATCTTCAATCTCACTAGTTCTGACTTTCATTGCCTCTATTCTGCTCCTATGACTTTCTACTGAGTTGTCTAATTCTGAAATTTTATTGTTAATCTTCAGGATTTATGATTGCTGTCTCTGTGGATTCTTGCAGCCTATTAAATTTGTCATTATGCTGTTCTCTAATCTTAAGTTCCTCTATTGCTTGGTCCGCGTTTTGCCTGATCTTCTTTCTGATCTCTTGAAGAGTTCTGTATATTAATCTTTTGTATTCTGCCTCCAGTAATTCCAAAAAATTCTCTTCCTCCAGAAAATTTCTTGATTCTCTATTGTGCGAGCTTGCTGAAGCCATCATGGTCTGCCTCTTTATATGATTTGATATTGACTGTTGTCTCCAAGCCATCAATAAGTTATTATATTTATTTATTTTATGTTTGCTTTGTCCTAGCTTCTTGTTTTGTTTTGATATGCCCAAATAGGCTGCTCATGTGAACTAGTTTGATTATTGGTGCCTTTGAAGGTCTAACGTCCTGTCACCAGGTGGTTAGATCTGTTACTAAGTATGTGAGCACAGGATTCCATTTACTTTTCTTATATGGATAGCTCAGGTGTCCAGGTAGTTGGTCTCCAAGTGTGTCGTGCAGGCTCTCACCTACAGTCCTAGACTGGCATGGGTGATTGTTGTATCTGGCTGCAGTAGGGGGTCATGCACTGAGCAAGGCAGGGGGCTGATGGCTGCCCCTGAGTGTCTGGGAGGAAAGCATCTCCCTGTTTCCTAGAGTGCATAGGTGGGTGGGTTTTGCAGCCAGACTATGAGTACCCAATGCTGTTGGCTGTAAGGACTGGGGGGCACCACTTATTCTTGGACTTCTGTCACAGGTAGCTAGGTGTTATGCATAGAGCCACCAGTCCTCAAGCCGCTGATGTGGGTAGGTGAAGACCCTGCTTAATGGGCAGAGCAGTGTCAAATTTCACGAACGTGCTACTTCACAGCTGAAACAGTTGAAGTTAGACTTCAGGTATAATAACCTGTTGTACTGTGGTAATGAAGGCCTGCACTGTTGAAATGGGCCCATGCAAGTCTATGCAGGGATGAAAGGCACTCAAAGTCTGTGGACCCCTTATGCCTGTGCCTAGGCAAAGGAGCTGTGCCTACCCTGAGTTCCTGGCTTAGGGGAGCCGGTAGATTATGTTTTCCCCTATTTGTTAATTTGTTCCATCTCCAAGGCCAGGAGAATGGCTCAGGGCACATGACAGGTCCTACTTCTGGCCCAGGGGACTCAAGCTGTCCTGGACCTGGTGCAGAGCAGGGAGTGGGGAGATAAATGGGAGAGAAGTTTTTCCCAAAAGAGGGTGTTTTTGATCCATGTGGTAGGCCAGACGCAAGTACTTATCTTTCGCCCATCAAGCACTGCTTTTCACTGGTTCTGGATGTCCGAGTAGACTCTCTGCTGCTGGGTCTCTCCTGATGTGGAACACGCCTCCTGAGTGCCACTGCCTGCCTCACCGTGCACATGAGCCTGTCTGGCCTGAAGGGCGCTGGCTCCTGCTGGGTCAGGTCTGGAAACTCCTCACTGCTTCCAAACTGTCTCTCCCTCCCCCTGCCACTCAGTCCGATTCCTCAACTTAGCCTTTGACATTCAGGGCTCCTAGATTGTTATATATAATCAATTCACTTGGTTTTTTTTGGTCTTTGTTGTAAGAAGGACCACCAGAAGCCTCTGACTACTCCTCCATCTTGGCCCCACCTCCCAACTGATCATAAATGTATAGTGTATTCTTGGACTGTCAGTTTTATTCCACTTATCTATGGAATATGCCTTATGCCAGTATCACACTCTCTTGATCATTTGTAGTAAATTTTGAAATCAAGAAGTATGATTTTCCAGCTTTGTTCTTTTTCAAGACTGTTTTGGCTATACTGGGTCACTTGCTTTTCCATATGAATTTTAGGAACAGTTTGCCAATTTCTGTTAAAAAAAAGGCAGCTAGAATTTTGATAGGTATTGTGTTGAATCTATAGATCAATTTGGGGAATATTGCTATCTTAACAATATTAAGTTTTCAGAAGTGTCATTCTTACAAAACAAACCACAACCCCCTACACTTACTCAACTCTCATAACAAACAATTAAGTTTCTCTGCAGTGTGGCCATCTCCTGTTTCCACTTGATGCTTTAATACTGAATGCTTTGTCTTGTAAATTAATTATCTTCTTTACACTAGACAAGTTCAAAATACTCTCTGTGTATTTCCTTATTAAACCTTAAAGATTTTATTTTAGTAATCTGGGGCAGATACTATATGAATTCCACTAAAAGATGGAAAGCCAAGGCAAAATACTTTGGGACAACTACTTGGTTCTCAGACTGCGTTCTCTCCCAGCATATTAGGAAGAGATGGTTTTGAATCCCAACTGCTCCCCCATTCCCTGCCTTGGTGTGCAATTTATAATAAGGTACTTAATTTCTTTACATCAGCCTCCTCATCTTTATAATTATGGTGTGATCCAGGTGCCCAGGTGACCTCATGGGCCTGTGTCATGTTTACTTTTAATGACAAAATATCATTGCTTGATCCTGCTCCCCAGGTCTGGCTGCCAGAAAGTAACCCCATTCACATTCCTCCCCTCCTCCCCACCCCTGCTTGTTTTGTGAGTCCTGGAAGGTGCCTCCCTAGGTGCCCAGAGCCAGTCTGCCAGCTGCAGTCACCTGCTTTGTCCCATCTGCTTCTTCCCCACCTGGCTTCTCCTCCCCTGCTCCATCTCTGGCAGGCCACAAGGAGATGCTCACCATTGGGTTGCGGAAGCCCATGCCAAAAGGGCTGTGTGGGGCTTCATTCACAGCTTCCCATCCAACCGGAGCCAGAGCAACACTGTATCTACCTAGAGACAAGGAGAATGGTCTCTTTCCCTTAAATGCAGCAAGCAACTCAGCCCAAGCCCGGTGTCACTCAGGGTCATTCTTGAGAACTCTATACTCTAACCCGATTTAAGCACTGAAAGGGGGAAGGATGCCACATCCCATCTACACTATTCTCCTCTGCTTTTCACTTCCTGCTTCACCCCCACCTCCTCCTCCCTTCCAGTCACAAAACCAAAGCTGGAACCAAAACTCCACCGCCTGAGGAAGAGGAGGGCCATCTCACTAACAGTAGCTATGCTCTTGGGGCCCAACGCACTCTCTCTGATGGTTGAAAATGGTACTTGCCCCAAGAGGTGCCAGGAGGACTAACCGAAAGGATGCAAATAAAGTGCATGGCACCATGGTGACATTTCCCCCAGGGCTTCAAACTACCAATGGCGACAAGATCCCTAGGCTGGTAAAAGGTACATTTTCCAAACTCTTCTCCCTGCCCGTTGTAAATTCACCTAGCCCTGTGGTTCCGGGAGAGATGGCCTGGGTAACCCCCCTGCTTCTTGTGACATTTGGCTGGATTCCATTCGAGTCAAGGCGTAGACTAAAAGCGGAGTTAGAACTCCTTGTTTCCTCAGCTCACCTGGTCAGGCCCCCAGGGATGATGGACGTCTGTCTGTGGGCTTGGACGGCAGGAAGCCGCTGAGGTGTCAAACCGTTCCTCCTACCCACGATCCCCGGGGGTTTCAGTACAGTCCTTCCCCTTGGCTTTGACCAAAAACAGCAGCGCATTTCATCCGCGCCTATGCAAGGCCTTTCCCACGACTCCTCCCTCCAGAATCCCCGGGGTTCCTGCGAGCTGCGCTCACCCACTCCTCTCCGCGGCCCAGGTCCCTCCCCTCCCCGGATTCTAGCGCACTTCCTCGCAAGTTTGGATGAGCTAACTCGTGCTCTCCCCTTTTCGCTTTTATCTCACCACAGAGGCGGCGCCCAGGCGTTCTGACGCCACCGGTTCCTTTTCCAGGCTGGTCCGAAGCGCGCTGCGTAATTGTGCGTTGCGGCCCACCTGCCCCGGGTGGCCTCGCCTGACCTGCTGCGAGGATGCTCCCCGCAGTCGGTGGGGCCAATTACAAAACCTGCCGGGCTGAGCGAGGCGGCAGGGATGCCAAACGGGTTACATAAGTGGATTAGGCAGGTGGCTGTGAGATGCGCAGGAAGTTGTGATTCAAGAGCCTGGCAACGTGAATTCTCAGTTCTCGTTTTGGTTTCATTTCAACAAGCAGTTACTGGATGTCTGGTGTGTTCACAGAAACGTGGTAGATGACTCTACATGCCGGAATACAGAAGTAGAAAGCTCTGAGGAAGGGACACCACAAGACATAGCCCCAGACTCAAGACAGTGCACAGCCCACGGGAACCAACCATGTAGAGCAACAATACAACACGTGTGACACATAGAGTAGTGGAAATAAAAGAGTGTAATTCTTTCTGGAGAGTCAGTAAAGGCTTCACAGAGGAGGAAGTGATGTCAACACCGAGTTTTGAAGATTGACTGCAAGTTTGCCAGATGGGCAAGAGCACTGAAGGACATTCCTGTCAGAGGAAACAGGATCCTTAAACTTCCAGAGGGTGAAAGAGTGGGGTGTGTTCAGTGATGTGGGACTTCAGTTCCCCCATGATCTCCTTCAGCACCCTTCAAAGCCACTCTAAGTGAACAATCCACGCATGCAAACTCCACTTTCAGACAAGTCCCCGAGCCTACCTTTCCAAGTCTCCATGTTGACTGGAGCTACCACTAGGAGTGTGGGGCAAAGGGATTTACAAGTTGTTCTGGATGCCTGGGACATAAACAAGAGTCAACCAAACCAAATCCGTTGCCGTTGAGTCGATTCCCACGCATAGTGACCCTCTAAGGACAGGGTAGAACTGCCCCATAGAGTTCCGAAGAAGCAGCTGGTGGATTCAAACTGCCGACCTTTTGGTTAGCATCCAAGCTCTTAACCACTATGCCACCAGGGCTCCTAACAAGAGTAGGTAAAGACCATAAAAGCCTTTGGGTGCCATATTAAAGAGCTTAAACTTTACCCTATAGGCTACAGCTAGAAATGGATGGCCATGAGATGGATTTTTTTCCTAGCGGCTTTTTTAAACTCTCCTAAAATCTTAAAAATCAATACGTTTTTGGCATCTCTTGGAGCAATCGAAAGATCTGACATCACTGGATTTATGTGCCTGCCTAGCAACAACCTGCTGGCTCCAAGTCACAGCTACCTCATTTAAAGCAGGCTTTCACTCTCTGGTTGCCAGTCTCCAACATTCCTTCCTCATGCTTCCAACGAACCCTCCTGGACTCTGAGGGCATTTCAGCGCCCCCTGTAGGCAATGGGGGAAGATTTGCATTTTAGGAAGAGCATCTGACCGTTGAGAGGAGATTGAATTTAAGAGGAGGGCATTGGAAGCAGAGAGACATATCCATCAGTGCAAGAGAAGACTCTGTCAGGTAAAGTTGAACACCATCCCATGCACACATGTGTGCTTGTGCACAAATGCGCACACACACATACACTTTAAATGTGACAAAACTACTCGCACTCAACATTTAGAGTTCTTAGATTTCTTTACTTCTTTAAGATTTATTTATGTTCATTTTTAAGATGATTTCTTTTGGGGGTGGGGTGGGAGGGAGGTACAAATATAATTTTTCCTAGGCTCCATTCTTACCACCTGCCCCTGCACTTAGAAAAGGAGCTGAGTTGCCGCCCAAGGAGAACTTTAAATCCTGGACCATAGATTATCTCTCTATAGAGGGCCTTTTGCCGGAATAAGCTTCATACATTTTCATGCTTCTCTAGCATTCATCCCCTATAGAAGCAGAACTGTGTTCTTCCCATGCTCAGCAAACAACTATTAATTTAACTGGAAGGAAAAAAATAGAGCATTGTAAAAGGAAGTGTGGCGGTTGTGGTGGTGGGGGTAGGGGAGTATAGACCCTCATTAACCCTAGAGCTGTATGTGATCCACTGCAAATCCCTTTCTAAAGTACAATAATGACTTGTAGAGGAGAGAAAGGACAAAAACCCTGAATTCTATCCCTCCTCCAATGTCTGCTTCCCAGTCTTCGTAATTACGTAGTTGGTTGACCCACCTAGAGTAGCTTTTGGTCTCCATTTCTGCAGTAGAATGGGAGAAGGATTGCTTAATGCCAGTCAAATGCCAGACAGATAAAAGCCAAATAGTATTATTTGTCTGGCAATTAATCTAGCCAGTCTTTGTCTCTATTGTTACAGCTCATTTCATTTACAGGGGTCATGTTGCTTACTGATTTAATAATGTTTTTCAGTACCACTTTTCAACATTGTAATTTTATGTAAAATAATGTTCCTTTGCATATGACTTGATTACAAATGTCAGTAGAGACATAAAAGATTCGAAATTTCCTGCTATGTGTTTGCTATCCTTAGCTTAGAACATATATGACTGTTGGCAGTCAGGTTTCATGCACCAGCTGCAGTGTGGTGAGTAGGTGGACAAGGACTAGGGCTGAGGTCCACTCATTCATTTAAGGCTGAGGTCCACAGCGTTCTGTCCTAGTTTGTGGTTCTCTGGGAAGCAGATCCTGAGTCAAGGTTTCAGGAGCAAGTAGTTCATTGGGCAGCTGAAGAAAATACCAGTTGTGAAGTGAGGAAGTCAGCAGAGAGAAGGCAGCCAGTAAAGGTGCGTTGTCAAGTCAGCTACAACTGTGGGCAAATAGAACTTAATCATATGGGGAAACGTTGGGATCTAGTATAGAATACACGCTTCAGAGTTATCCCACCTGTCTTAGGCTGGGTTCTATAGAGAAGCAAAACCAGTAAAGTGTGTAAATATACATATACAGAGAGATTTATATCAAGGAAATGGCTCATGAGGTTGTAGAGGCTGGAATATCCCAAGTCCATGGGTCAGGATAGAGGCTTCTCCTGATTCATGTAGGCACAGGGGCTGGCAAACCCAAGATTGGCAGGTTGGAGAGCAGGTAAATTGCTAGCTCAAGTCCCAAGAACCAGAAGTCAGACAAATAGGAGCCAGCTGCAGGATCTAAAACGAGCAAAAGTCCTCAAGCCTTGCCAGAATGTCCACTTATATTTGATGCAGGCCACAAGTCCAAGGACACTCTGTTTCAACTGATTGGCTACTCACAGCAGATCGCATTATGGGGGTTATCACATATCAAATCTCAGCAGGGAAGTAATCACAACATTACACGATTGTCAAAACACTGAGAATCATGGCCCAGCCAAGTTGACATACAATCTTCACCATCACAGTGCCCAAGGGATGAGGGAGCTGGGATATGTGTACACCAACTTCCATCAATGTTGATTGAGGACTGCTCCATAAATTCCTTGAAACTTCTGGCCTGCTGCTGGAAAAGGTAAAACAGGCTTTGGTGTGGAGAGAAAGCCCACAGGCAAAGGCATGCAGGTGCTGGTGGATGGAAGTGAGACATTCTTACTAAACTGGTAAGAATGAGGGCTATGGGTTGGGCAATGATGGTATCTGCTGCATATTCTTCGAGGACTTCTGTGTTACCATTGGTTACCAAGATAGATTTTGCCTCTGCCTTCACAGAGCTTACTGCTTAGAGGAAGGGACAAACAAGCAACAAGGCATCCCATCAAAAGATGGGATGTAGTGTGATGGTAGGAAAGTGAGATGTATCCAGGGTATCCAGGAGAAGGTGGTGACATTTTAGCTAGATCTGGATTAGAAGTATTCCTAGCATGTGCAAAGGTCTCGAGAAGACTGAGTTTGTGGTAAGTTTTGAGAAACTAAAAGAGCAGAGTTCAAGGTGAGAAAAAAGGTGGTTAAGAAGTTTGGAGGGTGCTCGCTTCGGCAGCACATATACTAAAATTGTGAACGATACAGAGAAGATTAACATGGCCCCTGTGCAAGGATGACGCACAAATTCATGGAGCGTTCCGTATTTTTTGGGAGGGGTGGTGGGGAACTAAATAGACAATAGATAAGTGGTAACTTTGGTGAAGGGTAAGACAGTACATATTTCTGGGGAAGCCAGCACAACTTGTACAAGGAAAGGTCATAGAAGCTCCATAGACACTTCCAAACTCCCTGAGGGACTGAATTTCTGGGCAGAGGGCTGTGGGTACCATGGTCTTGGCAAACATCTAGCTCAATTGGCATAACACAGTTTATAAAGACAATGTTCTACATTCTGCCTTGGTGAGTAGTGTCAGAGGTCTTAAAAGCCTGTGAGCAGCCATCTAAGATACTCCACTGGTCTCACCCCTTTGGGAGCAAGGGAGAATGAAGAGAAAAAGATACAAGGAAAAGATTAGTCCAAAGGACTGAAGGACCACAGCTACCATGGCCTCCACCAGACTAAGTCCAGTACAGCTAGATGGTGCCCGGCTACCACCACTGACTGCTCTGACCGGGATCACAATAGAGGGTCCTGGACAGAGCTGGAAAAGGATGTAGAACTGAATTCTAACTCACAAAAAAACACCAGAGTTACTGGCCTGACAGACTGGAGAAACCCCGAGAGTATGGCCCCTGGACACCCTTTTAGCTCAGTGGTGAAGTCACTCCCGAAGTTCACCATTCAGCCGGGGATTGGACAGCATCATAAAACGGGACTAATAAGGCACAGCAGTCCAGAGACAAGGACTAGAAGGCAGGAGGGGACAGGAAAGCTGGTGATAGGGAACCCAAGGTTAAAAAGGGACAGTGTTGACATGTCATGGGATTGTTAACCATTGTCATAGAGCAACATGTGTACTGTTTAATGAGAAACTATTTTGTTCTGTAAACCTTCATCTAAAGTGAGAATAGCAACACAACTGGAAGAACATAATCGATGTCACTGAACTGTGCATGTAGAAATTTTTGAAATGGTGTATCTTTGGCTATGAATATTTTCACCAAAAAAAAAAAAAAAGAGGTTGTGAAGGGAGAGGGTTGACATGTCGTGGGGTTATTAACCAATGTCATAAAACAATATGTGTACTGACTGTTTAATGAGAAACTATTTGTTTTGTAAACCTTCACCTAAAGTATGATTAAAAAAAAAAAAAAGAAGAAGAAGTTTGGAGGGGGAGCCAGAAGGTGGAGAACCTTGAAAACTGCTTGGACTTTATCCTGGAAGCAATTTCTTCGCAAGACCAAATCTACTTCCAATTACTATATCCGGTTCTTGGATGGTTGTCCCTAGCATCTTCCTACCTATTTTGATCTTGCACACATCATTTTCTCTTAGACAAATGCTAACAGAACAGAGCCTTTTAAACATTTTAAATAGAAAACCTAACAGAGATTTATTTGATTTTGATACTGATTAATATATAATGGGAAAATTATTCTTGGATTCAATGGCTGGTTCAGGTAGTATTTATAAAGCAGCCCCTGACCTTAAGGTGCTTAAAATATGTGGTGGGGGCACGGCATCTTGTATTTTCCAAAGATGGCTGCAACAAATCTCCTCACCCACACATTCTTTTTACAGTGTGACTTTGATATTCCTCCCAAATGAGAGGTGGGCTCTATGTTCCTTCCTCTTGAATTTGGATGAGTATCTGACTACTGGGGGCCCTGGTGGCACAGTGGTTAAGAGCTCGTCTGCTAACCAAAAGTGCGACAGTTCAAATCCACCAGCCACTCCTTGGAAACCCTACGGGGCAGTTCTACTCTGTCCTATAAGGTCACTATGAGTAGAAATTGATTCAATGGCAACGGGCAACAGGTAAAGACTACTGTGGTAGCGTACCATGTAGCTTCTGAGGCTAGATCATAAAAGGCAAGATAGCGTCCCTTTGGTTTTCTAGGGATACTTGTTTTTGGAGCCTGGAGCCATCATTTAAGAAGTCTAAGGTTGCCATGTGGTAAGGAAGCCCCGGCCACATGAGGAGGTTGTGTTTAGTAGTTCTGGCCAACAGCCTAGTTGAAATTCCAGCTGGCAGCTAGCATCAACTGCCAGACATGTGAGTGAAGATGCTCTAGATGGTTCCTGACCCCAGCTGTTGAGTCATCTTCAGCTTTTGGATTCTTCTATCTGAGGCTACAGATATTGTGGAACAGAGATAAGCCATCCCCAACAGATCCTTTCAGAATTCTTGACCCACAGAATCCATAAGTTCATAAGTTGGTTGTTTTAAACCACTATATTCTAGGATAATTTGTCCTGTAGAAATAGATTATTCTTATAGTGGAAGAATGGGCTTGCATGGCTGAGTAACTGAGAGGACAATCTAACACATATATAAGAGGACCAAAATGTTTGCTACAGATCATAAGTGTCATATAGATGGTCCCCAAAAGGAGACCTCACGTTTGTCTGGAGTTTTCAGGGAAGGCTTCATGGAGAAGGTTGGACTTGAGTTCAGCCTTGAATGATTTCTGGCCACCCTACATTCATTTCCTTTTCTAAACAGAACCCAGCATTTCCTTTGATCAGCCATTTGGTTTTCCTAAGATTGATACCATAGCCCCAGGGGTGGGCTGTGATTAAATTAAACCGTGGTGATTTGTTCAGAGCCCATGAGGAGAAGTTTTCTAGGATTTGAAAAGCTTCCTGTCTCTTGCATGGAGGCTGCCAGAAAGCATTCAGTGTAGTATGAAGCTGTGGAGCAACCATTTTGTGACTTGCACGGAGATAGCCTGGAGCTGCTGGGGGTAGGGTGTGGGCACTGGGCGGAAGCCGGGATGAAGCTATACCGTGGAATGCAGATCAGAGAGACAGAAAGGATCAGGGAGAAACTAGGCCATTGATGGCATCTTTTTGATTTGCTAGATAAACCCTTGCTTGAAGCTAATCCTCAGCAACCCCTGACTCGTGGTAGCCTCATGTACAATGGAACGAAATACTGTCCAATCCTGCACCATCCCCATAATTTGTTGCTGATCGGACCATTGTGATCCATAGTGTTGTCTGGCTAATTTTCAAAAACAGATTGCCAGGCCTTTCTTCCTAATCCATCTTAGTCTAGAAGCTCCTCTGAAACCTGTTCAGCATCATAGCAACACACAAGCCTCCAGTGACAGATGGGTGGTAGCTGTGCATGAGATGCATTGGCTGGGAATTGAACCTAGGTCTGCCACGTGGAAGGCAAGAATTCTACTACTGAACCACCAGTGTACCCTGAAGCTAGTCCTAGCCCTGGACTCTTTGGTCCCCTTTCTTGTGCAAACTTATTTCATTGGGTTTTCTGTAAGTGATAGAGGAAGATTGGTACCTCTGAAGGAGGCAATGGCGTTTCAGGCAAAGGTGTAGGACAACATCTCCCAAAGCCCGTTATGTAAGAAGTGAAAACAGTTCCCAAGTAAAAAATACTTGCTTGGTCCAAAGTTTCCCAAAGTTAATTTTTTCCCTTTACTTGGTCAATATGTATAAGTGCCCTGTCTGTCAGGCTCTGTGCTGTGTTGGGATTAGGGCACCGAATAAGATGGTGGTGGTCCCACCTTTGTGGAACTTATAGCCAGTGGGAAAGATGGATGTGAAGAAAATTACAAATGGAATAAATGGTGTGCAGGAGGGGTGGATGATGCTGTGAACATTATAATGAGGACCTCACCTGGGTTGGGAGGAAGGGTCAAGGAACTCATCCCTGAGGAAGTGACATTTAAGCAGAGGCCTAAAAGATGAGCAAAGATTTAATTAGTGAGGGAGTTGTGTAGGGGAGTATTCCAGGTAGAGGGAATAGTACACATTTGCCTAGAGAACTGCTAAGGGTTTTTAAGGTACAAATGTGCATCGTGAAGCTCCAAGAGGGGCTGAGGCGTGCAGCGTTCCCCACTTTAGCTGACATAGAATGCTTATTGATTTGAGGAGCATCTTATAGGACCAGTATTCCAAAGAACACACTCTAGAAAAAACAAGCATGGTCTCAGGAATGATCAGAAGTGTTCCAGGGGCAGAGAGAATGCTGTCCTGATTCAGGTGAAGGGCTGTGTATGAGACTAGGGGGAAGTAGATCAATCAATCAATTGATAGACGGAAGGAGAGAGAAATATTAGACAAGGCCCAGAGGGGCCAGGACAGGGAAGACTTTGATGTCAGGACAAGTGGTTTGTTGGTGTCTGAGTGTTGATTCACGGCTGAGGTCATATGTAAGGAGTCTGGGAGCAGGGAAGAGGTTGCAATGGTCCAGGCATTAAGTACTGAAATTCTAGGCTAAAGTGGTACAGCAGGGAGAGAGAGGAAAGGATGAACTTAAGAGATACTACAGAGGAGGAACAGGCAATTATTAATGAATAGGTAACTTAGAGTGAAAGAAGGGCAGAAAGAGGCAGAGTTTAGACACTGGGTTTCAGGAGAAAGAGGTACCCTAGAAAGAAATGAAAAAGCCCTTTCTTTCCAGCAATTACTATTGTACTGCACAATGGCAGAAAAATTTCAGGTCCCTGAGTGCCTAAACACTTTCCAAATCATTAGCAGCACTGGTGAATCTGGGAAAGGGGGGAGAGCAGTAAAAGTTACGGTAAATAGAGAGATGGAGGTGATTGGTGAATTTTAATCATCTAACATCACCCTTTCTGCCCATTACCTCAGCCCACGAGAGCTGCCTCTATTTTTGTTCACAGTCGTTCACATGAGTGACATCGCCCACCTCAAACCTGTGCAGCCACATTTCATTAAGGGGAGAGAGCCATAGAAATTTCCTTTCAGGTGAGGATGTTAGAACAGATGAAAAGGAGAAGATATTTAAGAGAAGAATAACTCAGCAATACACTGTTAATCAATTTCTCTCTCCTACTCTATCTCCCTCTTTCATCTTGCCTGACCTAATATCCTGAAACATCCATAATAAGAAAAGCAGGCACAGATAGCGTTCTATGAAACAGCATTCTACAGAGCAGCAGCCATGATTAATACAGCCCCTCACCTGCTGATGTTTTTACTTCTTAACTACCACTTGCTCCCCTGGGGAATCAGCTCTCTGCTCTGCTAGAGTCAGGGTCAGATTGCTAGCCAGAGCCGACTGCAGCCCTGAAAGAAGAATCTTTGAGAAGCCCATGCTCTGGAACGCTGTGGCCATTCCCCAGTAATTACATCTGAGGTCCGTCCCACCCTTGACATGAACACTTCCAGAATCCCGACTCATGACCATCAGAGGATTCCACGGGACACTGTTTGGAGTGGGATGAGCATTTATAGTTAATCCCCCTCCTCTGGGCAGACACAGTGTTCCATACCAGGCTACAGGCTAGAGCTAACAATTAACCCTGCAACTAACCCTGCTCAGCTCAGACTGTGGGTTAGGTCGGTAGAGGATCAGCCAATGTTGTGGACACCTGACTTGAGGATTGAGGAAGATGTCAAGAGGTACTGACACTTGACCCTGAAGGGGAAGTGGGACTTTGATAGGTGGAGAAAGCCACCCTAGGCAGAAAGAACAGCATGGGCCCGTGACCTTATTACAGGAGGAAAAGCGGGAAAGGCCCAGCCTCTGACATCAAGGAGTAGTGTGGTCTGAAGATTAGGCATTGTAAATGTCATGCTCTCTTCTTGGTGAATAATAATATAACAGCTTGTCTTAGTCATCTAGTGCCGCTATAACAGAAATAGTAGATGCCTTTTACAAAGAGAAATTTATTCTCTCACAGTCTAGTAGGCTACAAGTCCAAATTCAGGGCATCAGCTCCAAGGGAAGGCTTTCTCTCTGTTGGCTCTGAAGGGAGGTCCTTGTCATCAATCTTCCCCTGGACTAGGAGCTTCTCTGTGAAGAACCCTGGGTCCAAAAGACAAGCTCTGCTCCTGATGCTGCTTTCTTGGTAGTATGAGGTCTCCCTGTCTCTCTGCTCACTTCTCTCTTTTATATCTCAAAAGAGATTCGCTTAAGACACTAATCTTGTAGATCTCACCAGTATAACTGCTGCTAATCCATCTTATCACATCATAGTGATAGAATTTACAACACATAGGGAAATCACATCAGATGATAAACAGTAGACAATACAATACTGGGAATCATGACCTAGCCAAGTTGATAGATATTTTGGGGGGACACAATTCAATCCATGACACAGCTGAATCATGATGAGCATCTAGGACATGCCAGGCACTCTGCGATGAGCTTTACATGAATGATCTGAATTCATTTTATACTGCCCGATGAGGCAAGCAGTGTGATGACTCGTCTTCCACAGATGAGACAACTGGGACTTGGAGAGATTCAGGGATGAGCTCCAGGTCACATAGCTGGCAGGCTTCTGCCCAGACTGACCTGCCCCCACCTGGGCTGACCTGCTCCCCCCGGGCAGGCCTATCCCCCCATTCTGGCAGGCCTACACATACCCAGGCAGGCCTGTCCCCACTCCACCCCCACCGAGGTCTGCCTGCCCCCCACCCAATGTTGGCCTGCTATACAGCCCAGACTCCATCTTCTCTCTGCCCCATGGAGCATAGGAGTGTGCACAAGTCTCTAAACCTGGTTGAGCTTTTAAAATATTTACACAGACTTTCAGATAGCACTCCCAGAGCTCTGCTTCCTGGGTCTGGGGAGAGGCTTCCCAGTTGATCTACTGGGAACAATGACATTGTGATTATGAGCCTCACAGGGCCTCTGTCCATCCTGCCTCCAGAGCTTCACTGCCCTTCACTTCCCATCACAGTGGGCAGGGCCCTTAGGTGGAACCTAAAAGGTAAGGGATCTAGACCTGGCCCTGCTGCCTATCAGCTGTTTAATTTTGGATAAGGCACTTGTCCGCTTGGATTTTAACTCTTCGTATGTCAGAGTGGGGGTGGACCAGATGAACCCTGAGATTGCCCCAGATTCCATCATGAAATGATTCTGTTGAGCAGTGACAAAATCTCTGCTTTGGGCTATGATCAGTTTGGTCGCTGAAACTTACAAGTCCAAGTGGACGGCACTGCTTAGATCAATCAAAGTCACTTGAAATTGAGTTGAGTTTCTGCATCAGTCAGGAATATTCATTGCAAACAATAGAACCCCTCAAGCTGGTTGACGCTGAAAAGGGATTTATTAAATGATGCTTGTTAACCCCCAGAGGACCACCGGGTCAGGAAGGACACGAAGACCACATGGTGGCCCTGCTTCAACAAAAGTGCTGTCAGGATTGCTGGGCCCAGGCCCCACCCCTCACAACACTAATGCTTCTTGCCAAATGCCAGCATCTGGGTCCGGCTCCCCTAGAGCAGAAGGCCTCTGTGCCACTCCTACCAGAAATGAGCACCAAGCAGTGCCTGCTCCCTCCATGTGGACATCTTACAGGGCTGTGTCTCATACTACATTGACATGTAAAAGGTACGTACCTTTTGACCCAATAATTCCACTCCTATGATTTTTCCCCCTAAGGGAATAATTTAATGAGTGCCCAGAGATGTATTTATAAATATGTTTGCTCATCAGAGTGTTGCTTATATAAACCAGAACACCCTAAATATCCATCAGTAGTGGATTCATTAAATAAGCCTTGATACAAGTGTGCAAGGGAATGGTGGCTACATTAAACATGGTGATATGAATCAGTGGTTCTCAGCTCTGTCAGACCCAATGCCCCCTTTTTATAATAAATGTTTGTAATGTCCCCTTAAGTATCCTGAAAAGAAGTTCATAGATAATATAACCTGCACTCAAGATTTAAAAAAAATCAATATAATGATTCAATGACTCATATATATGTTTAAAAAAAACAATAGATTGCCTTATCAACGGGACATAGAAGGAGAGGGATCCATAATAAAAGGCTCTAAAATGCAAATGCACAGGATGAGTACTCCAGGGGACATACTAAGTGTCTGAGGTTGGCTCCCACGTGTGGATTCACTACTCGTGTCCAGCCACAGGTCCCCATCAGGGGTGCACTGACCACTTAGACTCATTTGCTGCATTGCTATTGATGGTGTGATTTTCCAAAATGGCAAATAGAGTAAAGTACAATCCCCCCTCGCTATGAGTCAGAATTGACTCGACGGCAATGAATTTGGTTTTTTTTTTAATCCCCCCTCAATTTCCCTGGTAGTTGTTTTCCTGGAAACTGAAGTGTATATTAAAACCATGCAAAAATTTATTAGTGTTTAAATGAAAATGAAGTTTGGATTTTGGCTAGGATTATTCTAAACTGGTTTTTCAACTACAGGAATGTCTGGTGTGATATTTCAAAATTGGGAGGGTTAGTTCTCCATACAAGAGACTGAGTTGCACAGATTAGGATGCCTAGCATCCCTGAACCCTCAACCACCAAATGCTAGGAGCCTCCAAACAAAAACATAGATAGATGATAGATGGATAGATAGATAGATAGATTACATAAAACCAAAACCAAACCAGTTGCTGTCGATTCCATCTCATGGCAACCCCATGTGTGTCAGAGTAGAACTGCACTCTACAGGGTTTTCAATGGCTGATTTTTTTAAAGTAGATCTTTTCTTCTGAGAGGCCTCTGGGAACGCTTGAACCCTAAACTTTGTATTAACAACTGAGCATGTTAACCATTTGCACCACCGAGGGATTCAGATAGATAGGTAGGTAGGTAAGATAGATAGATAGATAGATGGCTGCCATCGAGTCATCTCCAACTCATGGTGACCTTATGTACAACAATGAAACCTTGCCCAGTTCTGCATCATCCTCACATTCACCAGCATTTTCGAGCCCGTGAGTGTGGCTATTGTGCCAAAGTATTTCACCAAGGGTCTCTTTCACTCTCTCTGGCCCTCTACTTCACCAAACATGATGTCCTCCTCCAGGATTTGATCCCTTCTGATGATGTATGCAAAGCAAGCAAGTTGGACAATGTTCTATTGTGATCCATAAAGTTTTCATTGGCTAATTTTCAGAAGCAGACCACCAGCATTTTCTTTTTAGTCTGTCTTAGTCTGGAAGCTCTGCTGAAACCTGTCCACCATGAATGACCCTGCTGGTATTTGAAATACCAGTGGCCTAGCTTCCAGCATCACAGCAAAACACAAGCCACCACAGTACAACAAACTGTGTACTGTTTGTTGGTATACAAGATGGTTGGTAGCCAACCAAAAAAGCCCCCACAAATTCCCAACACACTTTTGCTGTGGGGCAGAATAGCCTTTGAGAACCAGTTACCACTGAAGTAAAATGTATGGGTAGATAAAAATGTAGGTTTATGGATCAGCACGTACAACACGATTCTATATTTGAAAAAGGAAAGACATAAAGAAAGACAGCATGAAAAAAGTGTATGTGTGCATGTGTATGTCCACAGAGGAAAAAAATCTGAATGTATACAAATAAACCTATTAGCCATAGTTGTCTCTGGTGAGTGAAATTACAGGTAATTTTCATTTTATAATGTCTGTTTTTCTGTATTAAGTGGTTTTTTATAATGACGTATTACTTTTATAATCAGAAAAAGAAAACTACTTGTATTTGGAAAGCAAATAAAATAGGAAAGCAGAGTTCATTAATTTTTTTTTTTTTTTAGAGCAGGGCTTCTCAGCCTCAGCACTACTAACATTTGGTCTGGATGATTCTTTGTTGTGGGGGGTGTCCTGTGATTGTGGGATGTTTA
The DNA here is from genome assembly GCF_000243295.1 of Trichechus manatus latirostris. Lineage (NCBI taxonomy): Eukaryota > Metazoa > Chordata > Mammalia > Sirenia > Trichechidae > Trichechus > Trichechus manatus. The sequence continues at coordinate 3,152,481 of NW_004444124.1, read as the reverse complement.
GTGGCATCCTTGATCTTCACTTACTAGATGCCAATAGTACTGCCTCCATTCCCTACTAAGTTGTGACAACCAAAAATATCTCCGGACATTGCAAAGGTCCCCCGAGGGGCAGAATCATCCTGGTTGAGAACCCTTGTTATAGAAGAGTTAAGAGCACAGGCTTTGGCCTGATGCTGCCTGGGGTTTCATCCCAGCTGCTGCACTCTCCACCTGCATAACTCTGGGCCTCAGATTCCTTGCCTGCAAAATAGATGATGGTACCTTATACAATTGCGTGATAATTAAATAAACTCAAATGATTAGCACAGTTCCTAGCATGCAGTAAAATGCATGATTACTGTGAGCTATGATTATCAAAAGAAAAAAATCTCTCCCTAGATATGGAAAACCTTTATAAATAGATAAATGTACCTGGTATACAAAGGAGCTGGACTCCATGAGATACAGCCACAAAGGAACTTAATTCTTCCCCCCTGGGCCTAACAAGTTGCTCTGCGGGCTGGGTCTTTCCCAAGACCAGCATGTAGTCTCAGGAACACCCAATACTTTTCTGGTCTTTTAGCACAGGAATAATATCATTGTGATAAATAAAGTGTTCTGTCTAATGTATATTTTCCATCACCTGTCTGATTTCAAATGGCAGGTCAAGAAGACAAGGTAAAGTATTACAATGAAATGTGAAAAGACCTGGAGTTAGAAAACTAAAAGGGAAGAACACAATCAGCATTTCTCAAGCTGAAAGAACTGAAGAGAAAATTCAAGCCTTGAGTTGCAATATGGGCAAAAAATTGAATGATGCAGGAAGCAACAAAAGAAAATGGAAGGAATACACAGAGTTACTATACTAAAAAGAATTGATTGATGTTCAGCCATTTCAGGAGGTAGCGTACGATCAGGAACTGCTGGTACTGAGTGAAGAAGTTCAAGTTGCACTGAAGGCATTTGCGAAAAACAAGCCTCCAGGAACTGATGTATACCAACTGAGATGCTTCCACAAATGAATGCAACACTGGAAGCACTTACTTGTCTATGTCAAGAAATTTGGAAGACGGCTACCTGGCCAAAGTACTGGAAGATATCCATATTTGTGCCCATTCCAAAGAAAGGTGATCAGATGGAATGTGAAATTTATCAAACATTATCATTAATATCACATGTTAGCAAAATTTTGCTGAAGTTAACTCAGAAATGACTGCGGCCACACATCGACAGGGAACTGCCAGAAGTTCAAGCCAGATTCAGAAGAGGATGTGGAACAAGGGATATCATTGCTGATGTCAGATGGATCTTGTCTCAAAGCAGAGAATAACATAAAGATATCTACCCTGTGTTATGTCGACTATGCAAAGGCATTCAACTGTGTGGATCATAACAATTTATAGATAAATTTGTGAAGAATAGGAATGCCAGAACACTTAATTGTGCTCTTGTGAAACCTATACAAAGATCAAGAGGCAGTCGTTTGAACAGAACAAGGGGATACTGTGTGGTTTAAAATTGGAATAGATGTATGTCAGGGTTATTCAATCTGTGTGCTGAACAAATAATCTGAGAAACTGGACTATATGAAGGAGAACATGGCATCAGGATTGGAGGAAGATTCATGAACAACCTGCTATATGCAGATAACACAACCGTGCTTGCTGAAAGTGAAGATGACTTGAAGCACTTACTGATGAAGGTGAAAGACTACAGCCTTCAACATGGGTTACACCTGAACATAAAGAAAGTGAAAATTTTCACAGCTAGACTGATAACTACAGCATAATAAATGGTGAAGAAATTAATGTTGTCAATGATTTCATTCTACTTGGATCAAAAATCAATGCCATGGAAGCGGCAGTCAAGAAATCAAACAACGGGGCCTTCCAGCAAAATGGCAGTCTAGGCAGAAGCACCACGCTGTCCCTCCACAACAAAGATCCGAAAAACTAAGCTGAACAGAGAAAACAACAGTCCTGAAACCCTAAAACATCAAATGAAGAGATAAAGAACTCAGCCAAGCACCAAA
>NW_004444124.1:3108360-3141695 GCF_000243295.1 Trichechus manatus latirostris | reverse complement strand
CTGTGCATGTAGAAATTTTTGAAATGGTGTATCTTTGGCTATGTATATTTTCACCAAAAAAAATAAGGTCGAGAAGGGAGAGTGTTGACATGTTGTGGGGTTGTTAACAAATGTCATAAAGCAATATGTGTGCTACTGTTTCATGAGAAACCATTTGTTCTGTAAGCCTTCACCTGAAGTACAACAACAACAAAAAGAAATCAAACAACGTATTGCACTGGGAAAATCTACTGCAAAAGACCCCGTTAAAGTGTTAAAAAGCAAAAATGTCCTTTAATGACTAAATTGTACTTGGTCTTTTCAGTTGCCTCATATGTATGTGAAACCTGGACAGTGACAAAGGAAGATCAAAGAAAAACTGACACAATTGAATTGTGCTGTTGAAGAATATTGACTATACTGTGGACTGCCAGAAGAATGAACAAATCAGTTCTGGAGGAAGTACAGCCAGAATGCTTCTTAGAAGAGAGGTTGGTGAGACTTTGATCCACTTACTTTGGGCACATCATCAGGAGGGACCAACTGCTAGTAAAGGACATCATGTTTGGTAAAGCAGAGGGTCAGCGAAAAGAGGGAAACCCTCAGTGAGATGGATTGCCACAATAGCTGCAACAATGGGCTCAAACATACCAACAATTATGAAGATAGCACAGGACTGGCTAGTGTTTTGTTCTGTTGTACGTAAAGTTGCCATGAGTTGGAGCTGACTTGATGGCAACTAATAACAACCGTAACTCCCACCTTAGTTTGAAGGTAGTGTGCTTCCCCCTCCCAAGCCTGCAGTGGGGATGGGCCGGTGGGGAAGTGGGCTCCTCCCTTACTCACCTTCTTCCCATGAGACTGCAGCTTGGCAGATGGTCTAAGCCATTCGTCTTGGAAGTGGGTTGCATTGGGGGACTTCTCAGAGAGTCCCCCATTGGCAACCCCAACTGCAGTTCCCACAACACAGGTGAGGCTTTCCCTTCCTGTGGCTGCTTTGAAGCCTCTTTCAGCTCCTGGGCTGCAGTATCCATCCCCTGGGGGTTGCTGTCTGAGGGCAGGGCTCACATGAGACCTCCAGGACACCCTACCACCCCCTCTGCACCCTATCTTAGGTGAAGCCTGGCCCCTGCTGCCCAGTGTTCGGCTCTGGGTCTAAGATGAGCCCCTCTGTGCTCTAATCCCAGGGGAGGTAACCTGAGTTAGCCCAGTGCCCCCTAGAGCCCCTGCCACTTAGCCTAAGGTTAGGGGGAATCAGCCCCTCTGCGGAGTGGTAAGGGATGAAGTGGGGGGCTGCACACTCCAACATTTCTTGCCAGGGGATTCTCCCGCTCTTGGCTGCGCTCACTGGCCTCTCCTGTGGGGGATGACTAATGCCTGTGGAACTGGGCTCACTGCCTCTCCTGGGGGCCGCATAGTGGTTTAGGGTGTGGGGAATGTGGTTTTGAAGATCTCAACCATGGAAAGAAAGAGAAAGGGCTTAGTCTGACACCCATGTTCACCCACAAAGTCCTCCAAGTCCCTCCCCTTCTTGGCCACCTGTATCACAAATGGGTTTCTCATACTTCTAACGGGACTGGCCATGTTCTCTGACCTGTTCTCACCAAGGCAGCATTTACACGAGGCCAGCCCAAACTGACATCTGGTTTCCCAGGAAGTTCGCATTCCAGAATTTACGTGTTCCTTCGCTGAGTGGGAGAGATTTCTTTAGGAGCTCGGCTGTCTTGCCCTGTGCCAGTGCAGCCACGCAGACCTCCTGGCCACAAGGCACCTCAGGGAGTGCATTGAGTCTCAGTGGACATGGGAGCTGCAGCTGTCAGGGCCCCACCAGCCACAAGCCCTTGAATGTATAAAATAAGGAGCACACTTCAGATGATAGATCAGACCCTGCAGGCCTGAGAAGCAACCTCTGCTTCCAGTGCTGTGCACTGAGAGCCAGAAGACATGAGTGGAGCACAAGAGTGTCTGGTCTACTGTAGGTCAAGGCATTTTCACTTTCTAAAATGAGAAACATTATCTATACATGTAGAGTGAACAGCCAAGACTTCCATACGTGTGCTGGGTACAGTTGGAGCAGAGGTTCTGCCGCCCTGGACCAGCAACATCAGCATCACATCACCTGGGAAACCATTAGAAAATGGAAATTCAGGGCCCTACCCCAGACCTCCTGGATCAGAAACTTGGGTTCAAACCCAGCAATTCATGTTTTAACAAGCCCTTAGGCAATTCTAATGCCGGCTACATGCTGAGATAGTTGCTCCAGACACAGCTGGGGTGGGGGTCCAATCACACCCCCTGGGTTCTCAAGAGTTCAGAGGATGGACATTTGAGCTTAGTCCACTAGTGGGGCTTAGCAGCAATGTCTGGTAGTGTAAGAGTGAGAAGGGGGCTTAATTCACCATGGCTGGCTTCCCCCAGGGAAGGAGAGGAGTATGTGATAAAACTGGAAGAAGGGTTTCATTGGAGCCAGTCAACTGGAGTAGCTTTTCAAATGCAGTGGAGAATTGAGCAGTGATTGTTGTTGTTAGGTGCTGATGAGTTGGTTCTGACTCATAGCAACCCCATGTACAATAGAACGAAACACTGCCCAGTCCTGTGCCATCCTCACAATCATTGTTATGTTTGAGCCTTTTGTTGCAGCCACTGAGTCAATCATCTTGCTGAGGATCTTCCTTTTTTTCACTTACCTTCTACTTTACCAAGCATGACGTCCTTCCCAGGGACTGATCCCTCCTGATAACATGCCCAAAGTACTTGAGACAAAGTCTTGCCATCCTAGCTTCCAAGGAGCACTCTGGCTGTACTTCTTCCAAGACAGACTCATTCGTTCTTCTGGCAGTCCACAGTGTATTCAATACTCTTTGCCAACACCATGATTCAAAGGCATCAATTTCTTCAGTCTTCCTTATTCATTGTCCCGGGGATTGAGCAGTGGAGAGGGAGACAGAGCTGGGTGGTGAGAGCAGCTGGCCATGCCCTGGCCTGGGCAGTACCACCTCTTTAGGGACTCCTACCATTTGTTTATTTACTCTACATATGTTTACTGGGCACTGGTTATGGTCAGGTAATGGCTCAGCCTAAGGATGCAGTGGTAAATCAGACGATCCCTTTCCTGTCTCCTGGAGCCTACCATCTAGTGAGGAGACAGAGGTTAAACAAGTCATCACACACATAATCACAACAGGAAGAGTTTTATCAAGGAGAGCTACTGGTTGCTCTTGAAGCACCCCTAGAGAGGCTAGGAAGTCCTTGGGTGGCATAAATGGTTTGTGCTTGTTTACTAACTTAAAGGTTGTCGGTTCAAACCCATCCAGCAGTGCTGCCAAAGAAAGGCCTAATGATCTGCTTTCATAAAGATTACAGCCAAGAAAACCCTATGGAGCACTTCTCCTCTGTCACATGGAGTTGCCATGAGTCAAAAGTGACTCAATGACAACTGAGTAACTGGTTAAAGAAGTAAGAATAAAATAAGCAGTATAGTTAAAAAAAAAAATCCCAAATTCGTTGCCATTGAGTCAATTTCGACTCATAGTGACCCTATAGGACAGAGTAGAACTGCCCATCAGGTTTCCAAGGCTGTAATCATTATGGAAGCAGACTGCCACATCTTTCTCCTTTGGAGTGGGTTTGAGCCGCCAGCCTTTCAGTTAGCAGCCCAGCAGTTAACCACTGTGCCACCAGGGCTCCTTAGCAGTAGGGTAGAAATTCAGTAATGAATGTTCCTTCTATATGTGGCAGTGCTTGTACTGGCCACTTTTGGACTTCACATTTGCATTTAGGAACAAACATACCACATAAAGTGAAAACAAGAGAACAGTGTGTATACAGAAGGTTAGACCAAACTTGGAGAATCTGTGAAGTGCAAACAACTCTCAAAGGAAGCCCTCTGGAAGGATTTGGAACAGAAGTGAATGACCATTCTCTCCTCATTTGCCCTTGAAGTCATCACTTACCACAAATTAATATACTCATTGGATAAGAACTCTGAGCCGTCTATAAAAGGTTAAATTATGCCCTGGTGTGAAATAAGTCAGTCACAAAAAAACAAATATTGTATGGGACCACTATAATAAGAACTCATGGAAAGGTTAAATGCAAAAAAAACATTCTTTGATGGTTACAAGTGTGGGAAGGGGAAATCACTAACTAGATAGCAGACAAGGATCAGCTTCGGTGAAGGGAAGACAACACAACAATATAGAGGAAGTCAGCACAACTGGACCAAAGAAAACCAAAGAAATTTCCTGGACACATCCAAACACTTTGAGGGACAGAGTAGCTGGGGCTGGGGCCTGGGTACCATAGTTTCAGGGGACATCTAGGTCAATTGGCATAACAGTTTATAAAGAAAATGTTCTACATCCCACTTTGGTGAGTAGCGTCTGAGGTCTTAAAAATTTGTGAGTGGCCATCTAAGATACATCAATTGGTCCCATCCCATTCAGAGCAAAAGAGAATAAAGAAAACCAAAGACACAAGGAAAATACTAGCCCAAAGGACTAAAGGACCAAATGAACCAGAGACTGCACCAGCCTGAGACTGGAAGAACTAGATGGTGCCCGGCTACCACCAATGACCATCCTGACAAGGAACACAACAGAGACTCCCAGACAGAGCAGGAGAAAATGTGGAACTGAACTCAAATTCACATAAAAGGACCAGACTTAATGGTCTGACAGAGACTGGAGGAACCCCCAAAACTATGGCCTCTGGACACACTATTAACCCAGAACTGAAACCATTCCGGAAGCCCATTCTTCAGGCAGAGATTAGACAGGACTATAAAACAAATAATAATACACGTGAGGAATATGCTTCTTAGTTCAGTCAGATATACAAGACCAAATAGGCAGCTCCTGTCCAAAAGTGGGATGAGACGTCAGGAAGGGCCAGGAACTGGTCGAATGGATGCAGGGAACCTGGGGTGGAAAGGGGAAGTGTGCTGTCACATTGTGGGGATTGCAACTAATGTCACAAAACAGTATGTGTATAAATTTTTTGAATGAGAAATTAGCTTGAGCTATAAACTTTCACCTAAAGCATAAAAAAAAAAAAGCAAAGATGCCACTTTGAGGACTAAGGACAAAAAAATTAGGCCCTGGCTATGGTATTGACAAGACAGGAAAACATGAAATAAAATTTAGAGAAAGTTACATTAAAAATGGTGAAAACAGAGTTATCTGTGACTTACTCCCCTATCACCACTTTGTGCCTTCTAATGGTTAAGCCCTCGGCTGCTAACCAAAAGGTTGGCTGTTTAAACCCACTCAGCAGCTCCACAGGGGAAAGATCAGCTTCTGTAAAGATAACAACCTAGAAAACCCCATGGGGCAGTTCTATTCTGTCACATGAAGTCGCTATGGGTTGACAATACTCGACGGCGGCCCAGATTGGGTGGCACAGTCTGCTCTTAGACAGCAGGTTTTTGAAATTGACTGTGGATGCTAAACCAAGCAGAAAATGCAGGATCTTAATTCCAGGTGTCACTATTTGAATTCTAGCTGTCATTTCATTTTCCAAGGGGAAAAATAGACCCCTCTTACTGGTCCTACTTATGCTCAGATGACAACTGCTTAGGAAATAAGAGGGCATCTCAATGTGTTCCCTATTTTCTCTGCATCATAATTTCTAGATCACTTCAAATCTCCATTTAATCATCACCACCCGCAATTAGAAAAAGTTGTTAAGAGTTTAATAGGGCCTTCAAAATCCATCTAGCTTAGATAATGCATTATTGAAGGGCCAGCCCTCAACCACAAAGCCGGCTCCATAGACAATTGCACAAACAGCCCCAGGGTAAATGCATTTCATTTAAGCAGCGTTTTCTTTTGCCATGGTAGGATAGTCATGACTTACTTCCTGAAATAAGGCTTATTCAAGATGGAGTTGGTCAACTCTCAATCCTTGTGTGAAATAAGGGTGTTTGACAGATAAACTAGTTCTCTTTGGAAATCACACTAGAACTCTCAACCAACAAGGCGATCTTCCTGACATTTGAAACTGTGTTGTCCTAGAAATTCCCAGATGCTCGGGGCTAAAGAGCAACGAACATTCGCAATTATAATAATACGCTAACTCTAGGCTCAATCGCTTCCTCCCAGACAGGACCCATGCTGCTTCTTTGCACAAGTGTTTGCCCTCTTATCTAAGGTGTGAAGTTTGAACCTGATATTCACAGCTGTTTTATTTTTAAAATTTAATCTTGCTATCAACCATAATCTGGAAATTAAAAGACCCAGGTTTAAGTCCTGGTTCTGCCACTAACTTTGTAACTACAGCCGATGTCTATGCTGGACTAATATCACAGTATTTAAATGATACTGCTCAACCTGAAGGTTAGCCGTTCGTACCAACCCAGCGGTACCATGGAAGAAAAGTCCTGGCGATCTGCTTCTGTTAAGATTACAGCCAAGAAAACACTATGGAATAGTTCTACTCTATAACACATGGGGTTACAATGAGTTGGAATTCATTTGACAGCAACTAACAACAATACTTAATGAAGGAGTCCCTGGGTGGAGTAAATGGTTAAGCGCTCAGCTACTAAGCAAGACTGGTAGCTCGAGTCCACCCAGAGGCACCTCGGAAGAAAGCCCTGGTGATCTACTTCCAAAAAATCAGCCAGTGAAAACCCTATAAAGCACAGTTCTACTCTGACACACATGGGGTCATCATGAGTTGAAACTGACTTGACAGCAAATGGGTACTGGGTACAATGGGATTTTTTAGGTTCAGAGCAAGGGCACCAAGCCCTCTAGATACACCCACCTCTGCCTGTCCTCCCACCGTAGTATTTGCGGAAGGGGGCAGTCTGAGTGCAGCCTGCCACCTTTCTCTTTGACCCACAAATTAACCTTGTGCTTAGGAACAGATGTGTCAGCTTGGTTTCTTGGATGGGATGAGAGTGTGGGCTGATTTCCTTTTCCGGAGTGTATTGACCCCAAACACATTCCATAGTAGGTAATGGTCTATCACCATGTCCCTCCCCTCTTGCTCTGAGCACATGTCAACATTCCCAGGAACTACTTAGTTAAATGTGTGTGTTTCACTGCACCTGGACAACTCTACTACTCTGTCTGTTCCCGGTGAGGATAGAATGGGTTCTTCTGCAGCACAAGAGAGGTGTGTGCAGACCATCTCTCTGCATTGGCTGCTGCCGGGAGTGACCTGCTGCCCATCGGAAACCGACACCAATTATGGAAGCTGATCTTGCTATGATAGAATGGGTTCGTCTCCTGCAGTACAAGAGAGGTGTATGCAGACCATCTCTCTGTGTTGGCTGCTGCCAGGAGTGACCTACTGACTGACCATGGGAAACTGACACTAACTATGGAAGCTGATCTTGCTGTGTCTCTTCTCTACGTGAGTAAAGTGTTGTTCTGTCCAATGCCTGTGTATGAGTCGTGTCGTTCTTGGCCACTCGGACACCTGAAAACTGTAGAGTGGGTTATTGTCCTCCACGTGAATGGGATTGCTCCCCTGGAGGTGATAACAAGGTATTCCTTGCGCAACAGTATTTTAAAGCTTTCGAGCATCCAAAGCCCTTCTTGGAAGGGGTTGTAAATGTTACCTGCAAACTGTCAGGAAGAACAGTTGTTAATAGAGCTTCCATGGAAATTATTGGGATTTTCTGGGCTGATGGAGTGCCTCTTGAGTGCAACTCTTCATAAGGAGAAGGTCAGGGAGGAGAACAAAACCCCCGAGGGAATGTTATGTGACTGAATGACTTCCTCCGTCTCTCCTTATAAGCATGTTTCTCCAATCCTGTTGTGTCCTGGCGGCCACTGTGATACTGAGAGGAGGTTGAAGCTGGGGGGGCATTATGAAATGGGTAAGGTTTTATCCTTGTGCAAGCCTTGTTCCAAATGTATGTTTTGGAACCAGCTGGGAGACACTCTTATCTGAATAGGTGTAGCGGTACCAGTGAAGTCTACCAAGATGTCGCCAATCTTGATCTTTTAAATCATTCCAGGATTTAATAAGTGCTTTTGGCACTTAAAAAAAAAAATGTCCTGGAACTGGAAATATGGGGTAGAAGCACACAGTGAGGGTGACTGGGGTGCATTTTAGAGGTGAGAAAGGAGAGAAAAATGTCAGAGGAGAGGAGTACATTGAATGAGGTGAGACTGCCCACTGTGACCGGCTACCACTTCTATAACTTTGGCTCAAGCCCTGCTCCTCCAGGCCTACAAATCTAACAGCCTAGCTGAGAGGGGCAAAGGGCCAGCCTTTGGTGGCCTTGCTTTGGGCTAGTGACCCCCATTCTCAGAAAGGAAGGCTAGCAAATGCTTGACTGGGACATTTCACTGAGTGATGACTTTGCCATTAGCAGAGTGGCCCTGCCCACCTCCATAGTCACGGCACTTGGCTGTCCCATGTGTATGGACTGACACACCCGTGTCCAGGATGGCTTTACGTCACTTGTAATCTCATCTGGACCGAAACAAACAGGCTTGCTCACTGCATTCCTCCGCCCCCACCCAGGACCAGCTTGCTGCTCCATTTCCGCTGGTGATGGGGGGAGGGTGCAGGAAGGGGGAAGCAGTGACCTTTGCAGGGTGCTTTGGTGTACATTTTAGGGAGTTATGAATCATTCACCTTCTTGGGGGAGACTTCTCAAGTTCATCCTTTAATGGTTAAACTCTTGGTTAATATGGGGAAGTTATTCTGAGTAATAACTATTTCCTCCCCCTGAGCCCCTACAGTGAAAAAGTGATACATCCTACTTATGGCTTCATGTTCAGTAAACATAGCTCTCAGTTCTGAGAAAAATCAATTGCTTTTTAAAGGGCAATGGGATTTTTTCTGTCTTCATTGATCTGTCGCCTTTCACTTCTGGGTGGTTTTCATTGACCTCTGTAAGCATTACACACTCCAAAGACATGACAGGGCCTGAACTTGTGAAACACCAGTGATATTCCAGGCAGGCTGGGTGATTTTGCAGTAAATCTGAAAAAACATTCTTGACTGAACTGACGGAGTTGATGTTATTTTGAAAACATAGGGATATTGCTACCAAAAGATTATTGTGTACACTTACTGTACACCTCGAGCTTCAAGCCCCGTGTAAGCGAGTTGTCCCTCTGCCAATGAGTCCCTCCACCCCCTCTCAGGGGTGTCCTGTAACCTGAAGGGCTGAGTGGGAACTTTGGGAGCACACTTCCAAAACCCCAGTCACCTCCAGCTGGAGACCTGCTAAATCCCAGCTTTTGGAGTTTGGGGTTTTACAAAAGGCAAGATGTTAATTCCCAGGGATTTAAGAATGGTGCTGTGGGGAAAAGAATTAACTTAACTGAAAAAATTTGGCCTGGGAGGTAACCTCTAAACCCTTGGAATTTCCTGGGTTATTGGAGTGTCTGTTATTCATGGGGGGGCTCCAGGCCACAGCTGAGAGTTTATGCTAATGAAAGACTCATGGTGTGGGGTGGTCTTGCCAGAGGACTCACCATGTGAAGTCAGCTTGACCCCCAGATAGGGGAGGGGGACTGGAGATAGAGTTCAACCATGTCCAATTAATCATGCAATGGTTAAGAGCTCAGCTGCTAACCCAAAGGTTGGCAGTTCAAATCCACTAGCCGCTCCTTAGAAACCTTATGGGGCAGTTCTACTCTGTCTTATAGGGTTGCTGTGAGTAAGAATTGACTCGATGGCAACGGGTTTTGGTTTGGTTTTTTGGTTATGTTATGAAACCCCAATAGCAACTCTGGGCACTGAAGCTTGGTTGGGCTTCCCTGATTGACAGCACATAGATGTGCCAGAAGAGTAATAAATCCCTCGCAACACTGAAGCTTTGTGTTCAGGACCCTTCCAGATCTTGCCTATTGTCTTAGGCTGGATTCTCTAGAGAAGCAAAACCAGTAAAGCATATAAATATATATATATATATATATATAGAGAGAGAGAGAGAGAGATTTATATCAAGGAAACGGCTCATGCGGTTGTAGAGGCTGAAACGTCCTAAGTCTGTGGATCAAGATAGAGGCTTCTCTTGATTCACGTAGCTGCAGGGGCTGGTGAATCTAAGATCAGCAGGTCAGAGAGCAAGGCTCTTGCTCACAGGCTGTGAAGATCAAAGAATCCCAAGTTTGGCAGGTAAGCTGATAGCTCAATTCCCAAGAACTGGCGGTCAGATGAACAGGAGCCAGCTGCAGGATCCAGAATGAGCAAAAAGCCAGAATGTCTGCTTATATTCAGATGCAGGCCGCACACTCAAGGAAACTCCCTTTCAACTGATTGGCTACTCACAGCAGATCCCATCATGGGAGTGATCACATATGAACACTGAGAATCATGGCCCAGCCAAGTTGACACACAATCTTAACCATCACACCTGTGTGTCTCTCCCTTTGTATCTTTTTTGCTATCAAAAACAATAATCGTAAGGATATCGCTTTCCTGAGTTCTGTGAGTCATTCTAATAAATTAGTGAACCTGAGGGGGTAGTAGAAACCCCCAAACTAGTAGACAGCTAGTTTGAAGTGCAGTGTCCTGGGGACCCCAGCGCTTGTGGCTGGTGTCTGAAGTGAGGGCAGTCTTGTGGAGGACTGTGCCTTTACCCTGTGAAGTCTGGCCTAACTCCGGATAGTTAGGGTCAGAGGAAGAACTGATATTGCAGGTGTGAGTAGGAGGCAGCTGCCCTGCAGGACAGCAGGAAGCATCCTTTTAATTCTAGCACTAGCAGGCCTTGCTGAGAGCTCCAGGTGTGATGGTGGTCAGTGTGGTACAGAGGAACTCGCCCTGGTCAGAGCCTACTCCTTGCTGGTCATGAGCTGGTTACCCCAGGAATATGCCTGATCTTCCTCATCTACAAAATAAGGGGCTAGGTCAGTGGCTGCCAAACTAGAGAGTTCATAAGAATCACCTGGGCATGAAAACAAATGCACAAGCAGCAAAAGACAAACTAAGTAAATGGGATCCCATAAAAATTAAATATTTTTGTTCATCAAAGGACTTTATCAACAAAGTGAAGAGAAAACCTACAGATTAGGAAAAAAATTAGGGTAACCACGTACCCAGTAAGGGTCTGATTTTCAAAATATCTAAAGTAACTCTACAACTTAACAACAAAAAGACAAACAACCTAGTCAAAAATAGGCAAAGGACTTGGATAGACATTCCACCAAAGAGGATATTCAAATGGCTAACAAGCACATGAAAAGATCCTCAAGGTCTTTAGCTATTGTTGTTGATGGTGGTGCTATCGAGTTGATTTCAATTCATAGTGACCCTATGTGACAGAGTAGAGCTGCCCATAGGGTTTTTTAGGTTATAATCTTTATGGGAGCAGATAGCCAATACTTTCTCCCATGGAGCCACAGGATGGGTTCGAACCACCAACCTTTAGGTTAGCAGCCAAGCCCTTAACCTTTAGGGAGATGCAAATCAAAACCACATTGAGATACCACCTCACTCCCAGTAGAATGGCAATAATCAAAACAAACAAACAAAAAACAATAGCTGTTGGTGAGGTTATGGAGAAACTGGAACCCTCATCCATTATGGTGGGAATGTAAAGTGGTACAGCCACTATGGAAAACAGTTTGGCAGTTCCTCAAAAAATTTAACATAGAACCTCCAAATGACTCAGCAATCCAAACCTTACATATGTACTCAGAGGAAGTGAAGGCAGGAACGCAAACAAAAACCTGTACGCCAATGTTCATTGTGGTACTTTTCACAGTGTTGTTGTTAGCTGCCATCGAGTCAGCTCCCGACTCATGGCAACCTCATGTGTTACAGAATAGAACTTCTCTATAGGGTTTTCTTGGCTGCACAGTTCATCAGGCCTCTCTTCCACGGAGTTGCTAGGTGGGTTTGAACCACCCACCTTTGGGTTAGCAGCCGATCGCAAACTACTTGTGCCACCCAGGCTAACTTGAAAACATCATGCTGGTGTCATAGATTGAATTGTGTCTCCCAAAAATATGTGTCAGCTTGGCAAGGCCGTTGACTCCCAGTAAACCCACTGCCATTGAGTCAATTCCGACTCATAGCAACCCTATAGGTAGAACTGCCCTCATAGAGTTTCCAAGGAGCACCTGGTGGATTTGAGCTGCCAACCTTTTGGTTAGCAGCTGTAGCACTTAACCACTATGCCACCAGGGTTTCCACTGATTCCTAGTAGTATGTAATTATTCTGTGATCTGAGGTAATTGTCCTCCATTTTGTGATATCATGTAAATATCCTCCATTTTATGTATTGTAAATCCTAAAACCTCTATGAGGCAGGATGAAGGTGGAGTGTATCTTGAGTCATGCCCTTACTAGAGTTACACCTTACTCAAGTCATGCCTTTGCTTGAGTCACACCTTTTATCTTACAAGAGATAAAAAGGAGAGAGAAATGAGTAGAGAGGAGGGACCTCACTACTACCAAGAAAGAAGAGCCAAGAGTAGAGCATATCCTTTGGACCTGGGGTCCCTCTCCTGAGAACTTCCTAGACTCTGGGGCCAACACACATGGAGATCTCCAAGGAACACTGGGCCCACAGATGTTGACCTTCCTCCAGAGCCGACAGAGAGAGAAAGCCTTCCCCTAGAGCTGGCGCCCTAAATTTGGACTTCTAGCTTCCTAAACTGTGAGAGAATAAACTTCTCTTTGTTAAAGTCATCCGCTTGTGGTATTTCTGTTATAGCAGCGCTAGATAACTAAGGCACTGAGTGAAATAAATCAGTTGAAAAAGGATAATGTGTGATCTCACTTATATAAAATAAGCAAATATATAGAAACCAAAAATTATTAGTAGTTACCAGGAGTGGGAAGGAGAGGGAAAGAAGGAGTTTTTGCTTAGGGGGTGTCATGGATTGAATTCTGTCCCACAAAAATATGTGTATCAGTTTGGCTAGGCCATGATTCTCAGTATTGTGTGGTTGTCCACCATTTTGGCATCTGATGTGATTTTCCTATGCATTATAAATCCTATCTCTATGATGTTGATGAGATGGGATTAGCAGCAGTTACGTTAATGAGGCAGGACTCAATCTACAAGATTGGATAGTGTCTTGAGCCAATCTCTGGAGATATAAAAGAAAATAGTGAGCACAGAGACATGGGAACCTCACATCAGCAAGAAAGCAGCACCAGGAGCAGAGCGCATCCTTTGGACCCGAGGTTCCTGCATGGAGAATCTCCTAGACCAGGGGAAGTCTGATGACAAGGACCTTCCTCCAGAGCTGACAGAGAAAGAAAGCCTTCTCCTGGGGCTGATGTCCTGAATTCAGACTTCTAGCCTAATAGACTGTGAGAGAATAAACTTCTGTTTGTTGAAGCCATTCACCTGTGGTATTTCTGTTATAGCAGCACTAGATAAACAAGACGGGGTACTGAGTTTATGTTAGTGGTGGTAGAAAAATTTGGAAAAGGATAGCAAGAATGGTTGCACAACTTGAAGAATGTAATCAGTTACTGAATTATACATGTAGAAATTGTTGAATTGGTATATGTTTTGTTGTGCATATTTTCACCACATTAAAAAAAAATCATCTGGGCAATATATAAAAATGAAGGACCCGTAGGGCAGCTAGTAGAAATTCTGATTTTAAAAGCTCCTTGTTGATGTTGATGCTGGTGGCCTATGGACCACAGTTGGGGAAATACTGGACCAGATAGAAGCCTTCTGGCCCCAAGAGTCTCTGATGAACTCATAGTGAAATGAAATTTGGTCCCCTCTGGTTGGCTTTGGTGTTGCATTTGTTACCATAAACATAAAACATTTTTTAATTACTGCGGAATTTATCACAATTATATTTGGAAACACTTATATTAAACACTTATATTAAACAAGTAATAGTTTTGAGGTTAGTTTCTTTGGGCAAAAGGATTAAATATACTAACAGGTGAGAGGCTGGTTTTATATCAGTTATTCTAGAGGAAATGTTCTAAGGAAAAACTACATTTAATTGTAATTGTCCTTTTTGCATATTTTCTTTTTTCCTCATTTCCCTCCTCTCCTGTCTTCCTCAGTCTACCCTGTGCTTTATTTTTAAGCTCCGGAGATTAGAAAGCATGAAGACGATAAGGGAAACAATAGCTGCCAAACATAAAAGCAAATGGGAGCCCCAGATTCAGGGCTTCCCAAGAGTTGATCTCAAATCTTGACTTGGTTGATGCACACATCCAAAATCAGTGTGAAGCCCCTTTCTTGGACTTTTGGGGATTTCCATCAGAAAGGGAAGAGCCATCTGCAATTTTACCTCGAACTACCAGCATCCAATCATAGATCAAAGGATTTGAGGAAAATCAAAGTATTTTGTCATTAGGAAAAAGTTGAGAATTCCAGCTTTAACCACAACAAAACTGGTATTTCCAGATATATTTTAGATCTTTGTATTTGCTAGTTCAAGTACCTCAACATCAATTGCTTTCCTAGTAATTATGCAAATTCCTCACATCATTCACTTGCTTATTCATCCATTCATTAAATACTATGAGTAGCCTGACACTAGGGAGACAGTGTAGACAAAGCAGACATGGACTCTCCCCTGTACATCACCATGTGATGAGTGCCACACACAGAAGGACAGTGGTACTCTGGTCTGGGAGGCCAGGGACACCCTCCTGAGGAAGTGACAATGAGCAGAGAGTAGAAGACCAGTGGAGAGAACTAGATGAAGAGGGGAGGGAAGTCAGGGTTGTGATGGCTGATTTTATGTGTCCATTTGACTTGGCTTTGGTGCCCATTTGTTTGGTCAAACACCAGTCTAGATGCTGCTGTGATGGTATTTTGTAGATGTAATTAATATTTGCAACCAGTTAACCTTATGTAAAGGAGATTACCCTCCATGATATGGGTGGGTCTGATTCAATCACTTGAAGGCCTTAAGAGCAAAAACAGGTTTCCCAGAGAAGGAATTCTACCTCAAGACTGTAACATGGATTTACTGCTGAAGTATTGAATTGTGTTTTCTAGCCTATCCTATGGATTTTGGACTCAAGACTGCTGGAGTTTCCAGACTTTCATTTGGCCTATGGAATTTGGACTTGTCAGAGCTGGGCTGCCAATCAAAAGTTGGCAGTTCGAATCCACCAGCCGCTCCTTGAAAGCCCTATGCGGCAGTTCTACTCTGTCCTGTAGTTTTGCTATGAGTCAGAATCGACTCGACGGTAAAGGGCTTTTGGTTTTTGGTTAGCGCTCACTATGGAGTAAGCCAATTCCTTAGAATCTCTCTCTCTCTCTCTTTCTCTGGAGAATCCTAATGCATACACAGGTAGAGGATACATGGGTGGAGGGACCAGCATGTGCAAAGTCACATGGCAGGAAGGAATCAGTAGGTACAAGCTACCGAAAAAAGTGCTTTCACAGGTAATAGCAATTTGTTTCCCTCTTTGACAAAGGAAGAAGGCAAAATCATGACCTGTCTGTCTCACATAGGGACTGAGGGGTGTTCTCAGAGGTGTCTTCTGAGCCATGCCACCTGATACATGTTCTCATACGATAGCTGTTGCTGAATTTTGCAATAGGAAATGTAAAGTATATGCTGTTTTATTAAGAAATTTGTATTAAATTGTCCTTTGACTTGTACTTCCAAATAGTAAACCAAATGTTGCTTAATTTAATTTTTAAGTTGATGAAGCTTCCTATCCTGTTGCTAATTTAAGTCACTTTTGATTAATCTGGATAGGAAGTTTTGTCTTTCTTAATTGAAAACATTTTTGAACCAATAGAACATAGCACTAAATTCTTCAGGAAATGGCAGGGCTAGAGCTAAGGAAATCTTTTTTTTAATTGCAGATTCAAAGGATTAATTTCTCCAAACACAACTATCTTTCTGAAAAGAGTTATTAAACTCTCAGTTGGCTACAAATGAACTTATCTCTGCTAATTAAAAATAAAAATCTCTCTGGAATCTTTTTGTCAACGTGCACAATTCCAATAATGATCATACCTTATATTTATACAGGGGTTAATTTATCACTTCCAAAGATTTCTATCTTATTTTAACCTCCCACACACTAGTTGCTGTCCAGTCGATTCCGACTCATAGCAACCCTATAGGAGAGAATAGAACAGCCCCATAGGGTTTCCAAGCAGTAGCTGGTGGATTTGAACTACTGACCTTTCAGTTAGCAGCCCAGCTCTTAACCACTGTGCCACCAGGGCTTCTATAATAGGTGGATGGTAGGAAGAGGGTGATCTCCAAGAATGGTAAAATAAGATCAACTTTCATTTTAAACTATAAAAGGGGTATGCAAGGAATCAGAGCTGAAATGTACTGTCACCTTAATAGGAGAGATTGCACTTCAAGTGTTAACTAAAGAAGGTCTTATATTAATCAAGAGAAAAATGAAGTCCAGAGTTTTCATGGCGGCCTGCACCTCTGGGACATCCAGCCCTGCCCACTGCTCCAGTCTCACTTTCTGCCACTCTGCCTCTCACTTCCTCAGTCCTGGCCATAGTATCCTGCTTGCTATTCCTGGAACACATACAAAGCTTGTTCTTGCCTCAGGACCTTTGCACTTGCTGTTCCCGCTGTCTGGAGTGCTTTTCTACCCGATAGAATCATGGCCCATTTCCTCACTTCATTCAGGCCTCTACTTAAATATTACTTCCTTACAAAGGCCTTCCCTGGCCAAGCCATCTAAAAGGGCACCCCCATCACTCTTTGTTGCTTTCCTTGTTGATTTTTCCCCCATAACACTTAAAACTGACTAACATACAATATATTTAGCTTATTTTAACATTTTTTTGGTAGTCTCTCTCCATTTCTCAAACATCCTAAATGTAAGGACTATGTCTATTTGTTCATTCTTATATCCTCAATGCCTGCACATAATAAGTGCTCAATGAGTATTTATTGAATAAATGAATTAATGAATGTCATGGATTGAATTGTGTCTCCCCAAAATACGTGTCAACTTGACTAAGCCACGATTCCCAGTATTGTGTAATGGTCCTCCATTTTGTGATCTGATCTAATTGTCCTTCATTTGGTGGTATTGTGTAATTATGTGTTGTAAATCCTAAACTTCTATATGTTACTGAGGCAGGATTAGTGTAGGGTGTCTCTTGAGTCATGCCCTAACTAATGGCTATGACTCAAGTCACAGCCTTACTCAAGTCACATCCTTACTCAAGTCACACCCTTACTCAAGTCACACCCTTGTTTGAGCAACACGTTTTTATCTTACAAGAGATTAAAGGAGAGAGAAGCGAGTAGAGAGAGGAGGGACCTCACTACCACCAAGAAAGAAGAGGCAGGAGCAGAGCATGTACTTTGAACCTGGAGGCCCTGCACTGAGAACCTCCTAGACACAGGGGATGATGCTAAGAAACATGTAGATCTTCAGGGAACATCAGGCCCACAGATGTTTAAAGGAAACAAGGACCTCCCTTCAGAGTCAATAGAGAGAGAAAGCCTTCCCTTAGAACTAGTGCCCTGAATTTGGACTTCTAGACTCCTAAACTGCGAGAATTGTTTGCTGAAAATGAAGAGGACTTGAAGCACTTACTGATTAAGATCAAAGACTACAGCCTTCAGTATGGATTACACCCCAACATAAAGAAAACAAAAAGCCTCACAACTGGACCAATAAGCAATATCATGATAAATGGAGAAAATATTGAAGTTGTCAACGATTTCATTTTACTTGGATCCACAATCAATGCCCATGGAAGCAGGAGTCAAAAAATCAAATGATGTATTGCATTGGGCAAATCTGCTGCAAAAGACCTCTTTCAAGTGTTAAAAAGCCATGGTATTTTCAATCTCCTCATATGCATGCAAAAGCTAGACAATGAATAAGGAAGATTGAAGAACTGATGCCTTTGAATTACGGTGTTGGAGAAGAATATTCAGTATACTATGGACTGCCAGAAGAACAAACAAATCTGTCTTGGAAGAAGTACAGCCTGAATGCTCCTTAGAAGCGAGGATGGTGAGACTTCATCTCACATATTTTGGACGTGTTATCAGGAGGGATCAGTTCCTGGAGAAGGAAATCATGCTTGGTATAGTTGAGGGTCAGCAAAAAAGAAGAAGAGCCTCAATGAAATGATTGATGTAGTGGCTGCAATAATGGGCTCAAACAGCAACGACTGTGAGGATGGTGCAGGATCAGGCAGTGTTTTGTTCCGTTGTACATAGGGTTGCTATGAGTTGGAACCGACTCAACACCACCTAACAACAACAATGACAAACTGAGAGAATAAATTTCCCCTTGTTAAAGACATCCACTTGTGGAATTTCTCTTATAGCAGCACTAGAGAACTAAGATAGTGAATGAGAGTAAAAAACACACAAAGAGGAGTCCGTGAATGTGTATTAGCAGTGACCATTGAAATACTGTCCAGGAGGAGGAGCACCTTGGTCAAAGGACCCAACCTTCCCACTCTCTGTGTAGTCTAAAGGGGCCTCTTAGTTCAGTGTGCACACTGTATTTTTGTTTAAAGAAGGACACCATGATCAAAATATGCATGATCAATTATTCTTACTAACTGATCAAAGTCAGAAGACTGCATGAAAGAAGATATTTGCAATATCTAAGATGAGGAAGCAATATTAAAATGAGGGATCAATATCTAGGATTGCTAGGGCCTTTAAGTCAACAAGTAAAAGACAGCAACTCCAATAGAAAAAAAAATGGGCAAAGGATATGAACAGGCCATTTATAGACAAGGAATCTGAAAGGCTATCATGGCACTGTTCCATGTGCTTTATATAGTCATTTAATTCTCATATGAGCCCATGGAGTAGGTGCTATTACTCTACAGATAGGGCAAATTGGGGCACATATACATTCTGCAAGAACATAACCAAAAAGAAACATATGAAACACATTAAAATGGCTGCCTCTGGGTCAAAAAAGGAGTGAGAGTATGTGAGTGGTTAAAGAGCAAAAGGAGTCCTTGCAGGGTCCAAGAGGGGTAATGGGCCATGAACTGGGAATATGTTTAGCTTAGCCTGAGGTCTCAAGGAAAAAGAAAGAAATGGAAAGATACAAGGAAGGAAGGAGGAGAGAGAAGGAGGAAGAAAGGGAGAAAAAAACAGGTACACAAACTCTAGAACCAGACTTCCTGGTTTGAATCCCGGCTCTGCTACTCATAGCTGGATACCCTTGAATAAGATAATTAAGTCAATTTGCTTGTCTGTAATGTAGAATAATAATAGCACTACTCCATGGGTTTTTTGTGGGTTAACTACTACATACTCATTGCTGTCAAGTTGAATTCTGACTCATAGCAACCCTATAGGACAGAGTAGAACTGCCCCATAGGATTTCCAAGGCTGTAAATCTTTACAGAAGCAGACTGCACATCTTTCTCATGCAGAGTGGCTGGTGGGTTCAAACCACCAACTTTTTGGTTAACAGCCGAGCACTTTAACCACTGTGCCACCAGGGCTCCTCACTGACTACATACAGCACACAGAACATGACTGCTTAAGGCCAGCACTCCATAGTGTTGACTTTTATTGGAGTGGAGCATGGACACGCAGCTGTGTAAACTGGGTGTCATTGAACCCCTGCTCTGACTCCTGGGTTACTCCTCAGCTTCATTCTTCACCATGCCTCCCTGAGCTTCTCTGACGTTCCTGGAAGCGCCACAGTCTCTCTTGCCTTGGCACCTGGCACCTGCTGCCTACAATGGCCAGCCCATCCCACCACCCTCTCTGCCATGCTGAGTTCATCCTGAATCTCTCCATTCAGATGTCACCTCCTTTGACTCACCAAGGTGGAACCCTAAAAGCTTTTCTATGCACATTTACTGCCTGGGCCCATGATAAGATGGTAAACATGCTTAGGGTCCAGTAGATTGGATGGGGACTCAGGGTTTGAGTAGAAATTTTGAGTAAAAAGTATTAGTTGGCCCATCCTTGCGGTGGGACCTAAAAACGATTATTCATCAGAGACTGAATTCACTATAGAAAGCATTGTCCATAGGAGTGGCTCTGAAAGTGTGGCTTCTGGACCAGCAGCATCAGCATCACCTGGAAACTTGTTAGACGTGCAAATTCTCAGGCTGCAGCTCCCCACTATGTGTTAATAAGTCCACCAGGTGATGCTGGTGCCCACTAAAGATTGAGAATCAACCTGTGCTTAACCAATATCCAGTATGTGACAGTGGGGAACAAAATTTTTTTTTTTTTTTTTTGCACAAGGACCATTTTATAGAAACTAAGATATTTACTGAATAGTTTAAAAACTATTTGTCTTTATGAAAACACACACACAAAGGAAACCAACTATTATAATTTAGATTGCCTATGTAGTTGAATAGAATACAAATTAGTAAAAAGGATGGATATAGGATTCTGAACTTTTATTCTTCACAACAGTGTAACATTGTTGAGGTCGAGTGCATTCATTGCATATTAAGTCAATTGATTTATTTAAAAAAAACAAAACAAAAAACACTCACAAGGTAAGTATTCCCAACATCTTCATTTTACATACTAGAAAACGAATTTGTTCAATGCCCCTGGGAACCTGAGTAACAGAGCTGGGGCTAGATCCCAACATTACATAATTTCTTCCATGTGTAAGTCTCATGATGGGCTCCTGCAATAGGGATGAACCCCTTGCTGCCGCCCAGACTTCTCCAACCTGAACTGTTCTCCTTCATAGTAATGTGGAGTACCATCATTACCATCAGCTTCACACCAGGGCCCAATGATCACATGGCAGGTAAACAAAAATAATTAGTTATACCATGCCTTCAACCTAAAAGTAATGCTAACTACAATAAATGTATAATTGGCAGGAGGACCATGGAGAAGCAACCATGAATTAGCCAAAGAAAACCTTAGTGTTTATGATAATACCTGTGGAATCAATACTCTGAACTCATTTTGGAAAGCTTGTGAAAGGCTCCCTCAAGATAAAATTATAGAACATGAAAAAAAAATCTCAACATCATTCCAACTGGGGAGAAGCACTCATTTCAATATCTGTATATTTCATTGGAAATAAAGAAGCTGAAACATGTTGACCATTTTTGATAGCACTAACCAGTGGAAAAGCAAAACAAGAGTGCCCAAACCAGGAAGGTGTGACTTTTAGACTGGGATTGTCATCATCACTCTCATCTTCACCATTTTTGTCACAAACACTGTCACCACAGCTACTATTTGTGAGCATTCCCTGTAGCGCCTGTAGTGTTTTGTTTTCTGATATACTCAGAACACTGCGGTCAATATTATTATCCCCACATTGCACACTAGGAAGTCCAGTACCAGAGGAGTTAGAGGCAGTGGAGTGGAAATGGGAGCACAGCACTTCAATGCTGGTGCCTTTAACTACTGCTTCCAGATTCCTGATAGATATTCATCTGTGGGATTTGGGAGTTACTGAAACCATATTATGCTTACAATAATTACAATATTCATACTCTTTACTTGCTATCAAGGATATCTAAAAATTGCTTAACAAAATAATACTAAATGCAGTCATATTTACCTATAGACCAGCACTGTCCAATACAAATATAATGTGAGAAACATGAAATTTTAAATATTCTTGTTGCCACATTTAAAAAAGTAAAAAGAAATAAGTGAAATTAATTTTAATGATGTATTTTATTTAAACTGATACAGCCAAAATGTTATCATTTCAACATATAATCAATATAAAAAACTATTAACGAGATAGTTTACATCTTTTTATTCTTCCTAATTCTACAAATTCTAGTGCATCTCAGTTCAGACCAGCCACATTTCAATGTTCAATAGCTGCATGTGACTAGTGGATACTATATCAGACAGCACAGCTATGAAGAATATTCAAACACTAGAAAATGCCAGCAAACTTCCAGTAGTATTCGAATAATGTACCATTTGGATTGTCTGTTGTTGTTGTTAGGTGCTGTCGAGTCGGTTCCAACTCATAGCTACCCTGTGCACCACAGAATGAAACTCTGCCTGATCCTGCACCATGCTCACAATCACTGTTATGCTTAAGCCCATTGTTGCAGCCTCTGTGTCAATCCTTCTCATTGAGGGTCTTCCTCCTCTTTTTCGCCGACCAGGCAAAGTTTACAGCACTACAAAGAGTCACTTTAGAAATTTCCAGTTTAAAGAATAATTTTACTTCTAAAACTTGGTATTTCTTGGAACACCATCCATAGCATTTGTATAAAGTATACAATGCATATAAACTTTTTATTTATTTTATTTACAAGAATGACTCACCACTCAGAGCAGACAAGCCATGAACACACACAACATGGCATCAGCTACAGCAGCTCTGATGTATTAGATCACTACCACTCTGTGCTTCTGTCCCAGATCCAGGAAATGTGAGCCTTAACCTTAACTATGCATGTCTGGTCTTGCTTTCTACTTGACGTCAGTGGACTCCTTCAAACAAGTAGCGTCTCGTTGTTGATTATTAAGCTTTAATTATTGCAGGAGAATTGTAATACTTATTCCAGTTTTCATAATTTCTTCACTGATTTTCTCAGGATTTGGAAGAACACATAAATTTCTGGGAAGGAATTTCTGCATGGAAACACCACTGCAAAGATGATCTGGAACATTTGCATGGCTGTGTGGATGTGGACAAGATTTTGAAGACACAAGTGACTTAATCTTCTTTATCTTTGACATGCTTGAAAATTTTCTTTCCCTCAGTTCTGCCTAGTGATACAATCACAAGTACACTATATTTTTTGTTAATTATCTAACTGCTTATACTAAGTGGTAATTTAATAAGAAGGGGATGGAGAGAATTGTCCTACTAACAAAGGTTGAATACTGGGAAGTTAAATCAATAAATAATCTTTCTGTCATTGTCTTGATCTTGTTCCATAGTATCAAAGGACTAAACTGGGAACAAACTGTGTGGTCTTCACCAACACCTGTCTGTTATAAGCACACATTCATGGAATCCATTTCAACATACTGTATACACCTAAAATCCACATTTCTTGGTCTTAAGATGAAGTGCGAATTAACAAAATACTGGGACAAAAATTTATTTCAGAATAAAGATACTTGGCATGAATATTGTATGAGTCTGATAATTGAGAAGTAAATAACTACACTAGAAGCTCTCTTATAAGTTCCTTATACAATGAGATCATGACCTTAGCTGGTTAATAAATAGCAGAAAATCGTAAAGTTAACAATGCTTTATTTTAATTTAAAATGTGTAAATGTGCATTTAATAATCTTTTGGAGTTGGGTACAAGTCTTTTCTTTATATATTGTCTGCTGATTGGGATTCCTCATTATCTTTCTTAAATAACTCTTGCCCATAGTGTGTTTTCCATGATTATTTCAGTATCTTTCAAGTGGAGCTAGAATTTATAGCAATTTCAAAACAATCTGAGTTCAGAAACCTTCTGGATTAGTAATATTTAAAATATTCCTCCAATTTTTTATAGTTGTCTTGACCACACCTATATTTTTAAATTTTATTTTTAAATTATCATACAGTAAAATTGACTTTTTTTTTTTGCTTTGGTGTACAGTTCTATAAATTTTAATGCATATAGATTCCTGTAATCACCACCACAATCAGGACACAGAACAGTTCCATCACCCATAAAAAGCTCCCTCATACTATTCCTTTATAGTGACTCCTTGCCTGCCATAACCCCTGGCAACCACTAATCTAATCTCCATCCCTATAGTTTTGTCTTTTCAAGACTGTTATATAAATGGAATATTATACTATGTAACATTTTGACCTGCTCCTTTCATTCAGCATAATGCCTTTGAGACACATTCAAGTAGTTGCGTATATCAGTAGTTCACTCCTTTGTATTAATGAGTAGTATTCCATTGTGTGGATGCTCCACAATTTGTTTACCCATTGAAGAATATTTGGGCTGCTTCCAATTTGAGGCTATTATGAATAGAACTGCTATAAATATTCACATACAGATTGTCGTGTGAACATAAGTTTTTATTTCTCTAGTGTTGATACCTAGGAGTGGGATTGCTGGGTCATATTTAAGTATATATATGAAGAAAAAGTTCAAGCCTCAAGTTGCAATATTGAAGAATTCTATGGGTAAAATATTGAATGACACAGGAAGCATCAAAAGAAGATGGAAGGAATACACAAAGTCACTCTACCAAAAAGAACTGGTCAACATTCAACCATTTCAGAAGGTAGCATATGATCAAGAATTGATGGTACTGAAGAAAGAAGTCCGAGCTCCACTGAAGGCATTGGCAGAAGAACAAGGCTCCAGGAGTTGACAGAATACCAACTGAGATGTTTCAACAAACAGATGCAATGCTGGAAGCAATCATTTGTCTTTGCCAAGAAATTTAGAAGACAACTTCCTGGTCAATCAACTGGAAGAGATCAATTTTGTGCCAGTTCCAAAGAAAGGTGATCCAACAGAATTCAGAAATCATCTAACAACATCATTAATACCACACTCAAGTAAAATTTTGCTGATGATTATTCAAAAACAGTTGCAGCAGTACACCAAGAGGGAACTGCCAGAAATTCAAGCCAGATTCAGACGAGGATGTGGAACCAGGGATATCATTGCTGATGTCACGTGGATCTTGGCTGAAAGTACAGAATACCAGAAAGATGTTTACCTGTGTTTTATTGACTATGCAAAGGCATACTACTGTGTGGATCATAACAAATTATGGATCACATTACACTCATGCAGAACCTGTACTTAGACCAAGTGGCAGTCATTTGAACAGAACAAAGGAATGCTATGTGGTTTAAAATAAGGAAAGGTGTGTGTCTTAGGCTGGGTTCTCTAGAGAAGCAAAATCAGTAAAGCATATAAATATATATAGAAAGAGATTTATATCAAGGAAATGGCTCACATGATTGTAGAGGCTGGAATACCCCAAGTTTGTGGTTCAGGATAGAGGCTTCTCCTGATTCATGTAGCTGCAGGGGCTGGCGAACTCAAGATGGGCAGGTCAGAGAGCTGGGCTCTTGCTCACAGGCTGTGAAGAGTGATGAATCCCAATATCGGCAGGCACGACCAAAGGTAAGCTGCTAGCTCAAGTCCCAAGAACTGGAGGTCAGATAAACAGGAGCCAGCTGCAGGATTCAGCATGAAGAAAAAACCCACGAGCCTTGCCAAAATGTCCACTTATATTTGATGCAGGTCACATGTCCAAGGAAACCCCCTTTCAACTGATTGGCTAGTCACAACAGATTCCATCATGTGGGTGATCACATTATATCCAACCTCAACATGGAAGTGATCACAACATCATATGGCTGCCAGACTACTGAGGTGATTCCCACCACATCCCCATTCAACTTGCCTATATGACCTGTGCAAAAAACAGATGGATCTTGGAGAATGACGGTGGATTATTGAAAACTTAACCAGGTGATGACTCCAATTGCAGCTGCTTTCCAGATGTAGTTTCATTGATTTAGCAAATTAATACATCTCCTGGTACCTGGTATGCAGCTATTTATCTGGCTAATGCCTTTTTCTCCATACGTGTTTGGAAGGACCATCAGAAGCAGTTTGCCTTTGGCTGGCAAGGTCAGCAATACACCTTCAGTTACCTACGTCAGAGCTACATCAACTCTCCAGTCAAGTTTTAGATTTTACATTTAGATTGCTGACCCATTTTGAGTTAATTTTTGTATAAAGTGTGGGGTTTAGGTTGAATTTATATTTTTGCATATGAATGTCCAACTGTTTGAACACAAAAGACCATCCTCCCATTGAATTGCTTTTGCACTTTTGTCAAAAATTAGTTGGCCTTATTTGTGTGAGTCTATTTCTAGACTCTGTTCTTTTCTGTTAATCTGTGTGTCTATTGCTTCACTAATATCACACTGTCTTGATTACTATAGTAGTATGATTTCTCTAACTTTATTCTTCTTTTTCAAAATTGTTTTAGTTACCTTAGTCCCTTTGTTTTTCCATCTAAATTTTAGAATCAGCTTATCTATATTGGAATTGCATTAAATCTGTAGATCTATTTGGAGAGAATGGACATTTTTACTATGTTGAATCTTCCGATTCATGAACATGATATGTCTCTCCTTTTATTTAGATGTGTAATTTCTTACATTAGCATTATGTAGTTTTCAGCATATAGATCCTATACATGTTTTGTTACATTTATGTCAAAGTATTTCATTTTTTTCTGAGCTATTATAGATGGTATTTAAAACAACTGTTCAGTCTCTAATTATACATTGCTAGTGTTTAGAAAAGGAAATGAGGGCAGTGCTGGTTCAGTGGCAAAATTCTCACCTTCCATGCAGGAGACCTGGTTTCAATTCCCAGCCAATACAGCTCCTGCTCAGCCCCACCTGTCTGTCAATGGAGGCTTTCATGTTGCTATGATGCTGCATAGGTTTCAAAGGAGCTTCCAGACTAAGACAGACTAGGAAAGAAGGCCTGATGATCTACTTCTGAAGATCACCCAATGAAATCCTTATGGATCACAATAGTCCAATCTGCAACCAATTGTGGGGATGGTGCAGGACCTGGCAACATTTTGTTCTGTTATGCATGAGGCCACCATGAGTTGGGGACCAACTTCGATGACAGTTAACAACACTAGTGTATAGAAATGATTAATTTTTGCCCAGATCTAATTTTAAACAAGAAAATTTTAAGTGTTTCATCTTTATAGAATATTTCTAATGCATTTTCCTTTTACATGTAAGGAAATAACAACTCTTCACACTGAGATTTTATAGGCTTGGTGTAGTATATAATTAAATTATTTAATTTTTATAATATGTACAAGTGGCATAAACAGGTTTGGAAACAAATTCGACAATGTTTGCTAAGCAGACAAATCAACTGTTAGCAGCAAACGTGTGTCAGTGTGTTAGAGCACACTGCATTCAGCATGCCCATGGTTGAGCATCAGTCCGCAAACAGAGGGCCAGTTAATCTGGAGAGTTAATGAAGTGGAAGTCGTTTAATAGAGCTTCCACTGAAAAACCTATGTAAAAGAGATAAAAAATAGACAAGAAGTCCTAGTCTCTGTTATTGCATTCAAACATACAATAATGATATATTTTGAGAACATAAGCAATATATTTTACATTTACCACAATATTTCTACTGAAGAAGCATGTAAAAAGAAGGGAAAAGAGTTATTACTATTATGGTTTTGAAGAATATTTAATGATAGTGGGAAAGACTTTAATTATAATAGTAAGTGAAAAAAGAAACAAATATGTAAAGTATATTTATTCACAGAAAAAGATGAAAAATACATCAAAATGTTGTAACAATTACCTGTGGGTGGTAGGATTGTTGTTGCCATTTATTTTTTACTTTCTTAAAAATTTTAAAATGGTTATATACTATTTTTACAATCAGAAGAAGGGTATTTTTTAAAAGAAGGGAAATTATTGACCTACTTTTTTGCCTCATTTAAATGTATGACAACAATACCCCTATTGTTCTCTTATGTTGTAATAAAAATTGTTATAGAGTTTTGGCATTTCCTACTAAATGGCAGTAACTGATGCAGTTTGCTATGCTTGAATATTAAGGAACCAAGCAAACAGCAGTAGTTTCTGCTATTTGGTAAATTACATGAACAATTGTATGACAAACATAATTACCAAGCTTTTATAAAACCACATATTTAATAGAATCATGACTGTAAAGATTTTAAGGAAATACAAGTAAAGGTCAAGGCTGACTTCATATTTGTCCCCTTCACAATCATCCAGCTCTTCAGTTTAGCTACAGTCAGGAGTCCGACTGGGGAGTATCAAACCAGAAACCATTTAATACAGTTATTGCAGTCTTTCCCCTAATTTCCTTACGTGGGCTAACCTTAGAGTTTGTTGACAATTGCCAGAGTCATAAATCCCAGGGGCATTTAAAAAGGAGCTTCAAATCATTGCACAGTTTCTAGGTACCTCTCCCTCCTGGTTAGTGGCTCTTTTCCTTGTCAATTTCCTCCCATCAGTGGATCTTAAGCTTTCTTAGATCATAATATTCTCAGTCATGCAGCATAGACATTAAAATTTCCCTAAGGCTCTATCACCTCCCCAAAATCTGTCACCAAGTCCATTCATCCTACCTCAGACAAGTCTTCCCCACCAGGTGACTCCTACCCATCCCCACCGGGGGTCTCAGCTCAGGCCCCATCTTCTCTCACTTTCCATTGCCACAGCCTCCAAACTGGTCTCCGTGACTCCAGCCTCCTCATGCCATCTTCCACACAGACATGCACCTAAGCATGTCCCTCCCTCACTTGGAGACTGTTTTTGATGATGTACCTTGCTTTATCTTCTGTGGTGAGGGCAGACAATGGTGGTGTTCTATCAACCTGCAACATCCCAGCCAGACAGAAAGGGTGGCAAGAGAGAGGAAAATTCCACATACTGATAAGTGAACACGCTTTCTTCTATTTTTCCTCCAGAGCAATGAGAGGTGCTTGGGCTCCATTTCAGGAAGAGGGAGCATTGTCAGGGAGTCATGTCTCCCTGAGACAGATGTATCACTCTCCTTTGGGAAGCAAGGCTTAGGCCCAGAAGAGACACATCTGCAAATGGGCTGGGAAGCCCATGGAGTCAGCACAGCTGGAGCCAGGAGGAGGGCGGACTCCAGGAGTCCAGGAAGCCATTGGATACGGGGAGGAGGGGAGATGTGTCTTAACCACTGTTTTCCAACTTTGCTGCACATCAGAATCACTGCAGAAGCTTTGAAAAATCCTGACACCCAGATCCAGCTGACTTGATTAAACAAAAAATCTCAGAGGTGGGGCTAGGCATCCTATTTTTTAAAATACTCTCCTGATGGTAATGTACAGCAGGTCTGAGAGTATATTTTAGCAAGCCTGCGTTTGCCAGGAAGGTGTGTGGATAAGGCACTAACCATTCTACCTCACGGGTGGGACTCTCAGGAGGGAATGACAACAGTACACCACACATATTTGGCCTACAACTTCCCACAATTCCTCTTTCCATTCAGAAAAAGCATTTCATCCCTCTTCTCTTCAACACCCATTGTAGTTGTTAGTTGCTGACGAGTCAGTTCCAGCTCAGGACACCCCCATGTACAACAAAAAGAAATGCTGCCCAGTCCTGCACCATCTTCATGGTCATTGGTATGCTTGAGTCCATTGTTGTGGACACTGTGTATTTTGAGTGCCTTCCAACCTAGGGGGCTCATCTTCCAGCACTGTATCGGGCAATATTCTGTTGTGATCCATAGGGTTTTCACTGGCTAATTTTCAGAAATAGATCTTCCTAGTCTGTTTCCGTCTGGAAGTTCTGCTGAAACCTGTCCGTCATAAATGACCCTGCTGGTATTTGAAATTTTGTATTCTAGCATCACATAAGCCACCACAGTGTGACAAACAGACAGGTAGCGGTAACTCCCAGGTGACATCTTAAAAGTCACCTGGCCCTCTCTGGAGCATACTGAAACAGGCTGCAGCTTGCTCTGTCCCTGTCGGCTGGTCTTCAGTGAAGCGTAAGGGTTAGGATGGCCATCTTCAAGTCCCCTCCACCTAGCCCTCTGAGGCCCAGTAGTCTAGTTTCCTGAGGCTATTCCACATGATGTCTGCACACCTGAGCACAGGAAGTAAAGCAGCTGATTGCTTCACTGCCTTCTATTTCCTGCCAGTCATCAATGGGGTGAGGGCTGGGATGGTGCGGAGGGAGCAGCGGAGGATGAAAACTCAGAATGACCTGCAGCTCCAGACCCTCTTAGTGTGCCATTACTTTCTGAGAAACAGCAGCTGAGGAGCAGGGGGTGGGGGAGGAGAGAGAGGTGGCCCTGTTTACCTGTCTTCGTTCCTTCCTGTTTCAGCATCTCTCACCCTTCAGGGGGATGGAAGGCAGGGTGAGATCAGCTCTGATGTGCCACTGACTCAGCTAGTGTCTTCCTTCCAATGAGGACACAGAATAGCAGGAAGCATCGCCTACAAGTAGTATGTTCATTAGTCACATTAGCTTGGACAGCTACCATCCAGGGTTCAAAGTCACATCTATCAACATGGGATGCCCAGCAGCCATTTAGACAGCCCTGATGCCCTTGGGAACCCAGGCTTTTTATATTGTAAGACCAGCCTCTGCAGCTCAAGTAATATGGCTTATAATGAGAATAATTAAAACTGAGTGGTTTAATCATTCTCTGAAGAGTATTTGTTGATTAGACCTGCTGCTAGGTGAGTCTGATTACACACAGATTCATTTTTCTTTCTATTTTTCTCTCACCCACATATTCACTTACAAGTTCAAACAATCATGATCTTTTGCTGTTTCTTTTTTTTTTTTTTTTGCTGTTGCCTTTCAACCCTAAAGGGAAATCCTGGTGGTGTAGTGGTTAAGCGCTACAGCTGCTAGCCAAAAGGTCAGCAGTTCAGATCCACTAGGCACTCCTTGGAAACAGTATGGGGCAGTTCTACTCTGTCCTTTAGGGTTGCTATAAGTCAGAATCAACTTGATGGCGATGGGTTTGGTTTTTTGGTTCAACTCTAATAAACAGCATGTTGGGTAGAATTTCTCTGGAATCAGTGTTGAGCTGAGAATTGACTTGAACACGGATCAAGATAATGTGTCTTACTGTTTACGTAGCAATGAAGATCATCAAGATGAATGGAGAGGAGCCAGCTACCCTCTTTATTCATCATCACAGAGTTGTCAGTCCTGCTATTTCTCATGCTGAGAGATTTATTGGTGATTATTGTGGCAGATAAGCAGCCTTGAAGGGAGGAAAAAACTGTCAGAAATTGAGGTATTTCTGTACCAGAAGAACTAGAATATGTCATTAAGTCTGATACTGAATTGTATGGAAGAAATGTAAAAAGACTCATAAGCATTTAGAAAAATAGTCATCAGTATGTATTGATGATCTCCACCAGCATGTATATTTTCTTCCCATCACACACTTGCAGGGTGATTTACACTGTATTTTCATGGTTCTCATTGGGAAAAAAGTGTGTTATGGGTGGTGTGGGTATATATTAGCGTATCTTAACAAGGTGCGTTTGGGCTTTTTTTTTAAAAAAAACTTAAAAAGCAAGTTCATGTGCATGCACACATAACACTGACATTTGCTGCTTTCAAAGCAAATTTTATCTCTATTTCTCCAATCTGTCCAAAGATTTGAAAAAGTCAACATTAAAACTGAGTCCGGGATAGTTTTTTGTTTTTAACAACAAAATCAGATCAATGAGTAGTAACAGAGATGCATTTGCTAATGAAGATGATAAGTTGACTAGTCAAAATAGTAATATACCAGATATTAGGCTCAGAATCAAGACACAGACTATTCCATCTCTGGACCCATTTCTGCAGCAAAACTTCAGAGACCACAACAGTATTCTTGACCTATCCTATCAAATTTCAATTAATAGAAGTGTATTAATGGCCTATTATTTGACATGACTGGCCATGCTGGAATTTGGTGTGTTATTTCTGTAGGCCACAATGAATGATTTGTGACAATAAGTTGTGTTGAAGGAGAAAGGGTAGAATGAAATATTCTAGAACAATTAATGGAATAAGTTGCTTGGATTCTAGTTTGAAAATGAAAAATAATTTCTTAAGGTCTTTCTCTGTCTCTCTCCCTCTTTCTGACCTAAAAAATGTAAGTTAGAAAGTAGAGACCCAGAGCAAGAAGCTTCCTGGAAAGTCTTCCACCAGAGCAATTTATCTATTGCCAAACTAGTGGGAGGCTGTGTGTTTTTTGCAACCAACTTAACCTGACATACAGAAACAAGGGGCAGAGGTAACCCACTGTTTGTGTATTTCAGGGCTGAAGTGCTTAGCTGGCAGAATGTTCACCTTCTTCTGAAGCAAGAAGCAGCCTGCTTGGGGAGGTGGCCAAGTTGATAGTTTACTCTATGCGTGTTTGAAAATCTGTCGGAAAGGTAGTGGGTGAATCTTTGTCTGGGAAGGTTTCCTATACAATGAGTTGCAAAGATCTAACAGGAATGTCATTTTCCCAAAGTCTGATCATTTTATGTTTCTTCCTCCAAGTGTATAAATTTTCAGGAAAACTTGCTACTTACATTCTACACCACCAAAAGAAGGCCTTGCTATCATCACTGAGCACTAGCCTAAGGGTCAGGGGAATAGAATTTTGGTCTTAGGTCTGCCACCAACTCACAGGGATATTGAGCAAATGTACTTGGTCTCCATTTCCTCAATTGTATGGTCAAGGAGTTGAGTTCAGTAAGTTCTGTAAGTTCTTCTCTTGCTCTAAACTTCTAGCATTCTCTACCTTCTAATTACACCAGCCACACATTAGTGACAAAAGTCCAGGGCTCCACCATCCCCTATCTCCATTAGCTTCTTTGCCTTTATCTTGGGAAGTTTGAGTTTCAATCCAAAGAAAGAATGCTAGGTCATAATGCTACTCGAATCATCAGAACTCCTCAGTAGCTCCTCACTGCCTCCAGAATACAAACCTCTTACATTGTCACTCAAAGTCCCCATGAACTGACTCTAACCCAGATTTCCAACTCCATTACTTATCCCTTGTGTGGACTCTTTGTTCTGCCAAACGGGCCTGCTTATGCTACCCCAAGCACATGACACACATCTCTGTCCCTGCCTTTTATCCCTCTACTCTTTGAGCCTGGAAGATCTTCTCTTCCGTTCTAGACTCATCTGAACCCTGCAAGTAGGGCAGAACTCTGGGACACTAGCTTCCAGCAATTGACTTGTTTCATATATTTATAATCCAGATTCAGATTTTATTTGAGTAAAAAATTTCAGTGCCAAAAATTAGTTTGAAATTCCCCAAATACAATGATAATGGAATAGTATAGCAGCTGGCTGTCTCCTAGGAACTCTACCCAAGAAGCCAAAAAATAGATGATTGTTCTCAGAATCTAGCACAAAAATTATAAGACACCTTCACAAAGACAGAAATAGTGCAGGTCCCAGGTGTGAAGGAAGCCCAGAGTCCTTCACTCCTTCACTCATGGAGGCAGTGCTTGGTATTGGGGAATACACTGCATGAAAGCTTTCTAGCTGTATTTTCTCTTTTCTTTTCTGACAATTTTCACATTTTTATGAGGAAGGGGAGGGTAAGAAAAACAGCAGCAGCAGCTTAGGGCCAGCCAAAGGCAAGAGGATAAAATGAGGAAAATCCAGAGCTTGGCTGGGGTGAGCCTTCTTTTCTCCTCCCTCCTGGCTGCCACCCTTGGGCTAGTAATTGCATCCCATGGAGCAGATCTGGGAAGACAAGAGTGCCCTAGTAGCAGGTTTACCTGCAGCAAATAAGGGGAGGAATTATTGAATCCGGACTGTGAAAAAGAAGATCTTCCCAAACTCCTATCCCCTACTCCTCATTCCTAAATTTACCTGAACAGGCATAAAAGCTTGGTCCTGCTTTGTTTGTTTTTTTTTAATTAGCTTTTTTTTAAAATTATTTCTTATTGTACTTTAGGTGAAGGTTTACAGAACAAATATTTTCTCATAAAGCAGTCAGTACACATATTGTTTTATGACATCGGTTAACAACCCCACAA
>NW_004444124.1:3102363-3103523 GCF_000243295.1 Trichechus manatus latirostris | reverse complement strand
CTTTTGTTTGTGGATTTTTTTCATGTCTTTTGTTTTTGTAGGTGTTGTTTTTACTGAGAATTTATGTTTTTCCTCTTTATTTTTATGAGTATGTTTGTTAACTTTCTTTGTGGTTACCGTGAAGTTTACCTTTATATTTCTAAGTTTGAAGCTGTCTATTACTACTTGGTATCGCCTTGCCTTCCTCTCCGTTAGAAGATTCTATACCTACATAATTGATTCTCTCTTT
The DNA here is from genome assembly GCF_000243295.1 of Trichechus manatus latirostris. Classification (NCBI taxonomy): domain Eukaryota; kingdom Metazoa; phylum Chordata; class Mammalia; order Sirenia; family Trichechidae; genus Trichechus; species Trichechus manatus. The sequence continues at coordinate 3,103,294 of NW_004444124.1, read as the reverse complement.
TATTGTTCTGATGTTGTTGTCATTACAGATTAAGTGCTCTGATTCCCTGTTGTGTTTCTTTTGGTTTTGGATAGTCCTTGAGAGTTCATTTCCCAGATTGGTATCTGGCTGGTACGATCCTGCATCCTAGATTCAGCCTGTGAGCTAAAGTTGATTGTTCTCAGATTGAAGGACACCCTTTAATAATTCTTGTAACTTTGGTTTGGTTTTTACATATGCCCTTAATTTCTGTTCATCTGGAAATGTCCTAATTTCACCATCATATTTGAACGAGAGTTTTGCAGGACATATTATTCTTGGCTGGCAATTTTTGCTTTCAAGGTTTTATACGTATCATCTCATTGCCTTCTTGCCTGTATGGTTTCTGCTGAATAATCTGAGCTTAGTCTTATTGTTTTTCCTCTGTATGTTGCTTCTTGTTTTTCTCGAGCTGCTCTCAGGAATTCTTTGTCTTTGGTTTTCGCGAGTGTGATTATGATATGCCTTGGTGATTTTCTTTTGGGGTCTCTCCTATATGGGGTTCGTTGAGCTTCTTGGATGGCCAACTTTTCATCTTCCATGATATTGAGGAAGTTTTCTTTCAGCAGTTCTTCAATGATCTCTGTGTTTTCTGTTTTCTCCCCCTGTTCTGGAACTCCAATCACTCACAAATTTTTGCTTTTGATTGTATCCCACATAATTCTCAGGGTCTCTTCATTTTCCTTTGTTCTTTTTTCTGAGTTTTCCTCAAACAGGGTTCTATCCAATTGTTTGTCTTCAGTTCTACTGATCATGTCTTCCTCCATTTCAAATCTGCTTCTCAGCCCTTCTATGACACCATCCATTTCTGAAATCTTGTTGTTTATCTTTTGGATTTCTAATTGTTGTTTTTGCATAATTTCTAGTTGTGAATTTATTTTGACATTTTGTTACTGCATTATTTTCCTGAATT
>NW_004444124.1:3074711-3100644 GCF_000243295.1 Trichechus manatus latirostris | reverse complement strand
TTCAGGATTGCTGTTTTCTCTGTTTGGCTTAGTTTTTGGATCTTTGCTGTGGAAGGATGGCATGGTGCTTCTGCCTAGAGTGCCATGTTGCCTGGAAGTCTTAATTAGCTTTTTTGAAGTGTAATTTACATACAACAAAATTTACTCATTTTAAGCATTCTGTTAGATGAGTTCTAGCAAATGAATACATTTGTGTAACCACCAGCACAATTAAGATATAGAACACCTCCAATTCCATCACTTCCAAAAATTCACTAGAGACACTGCAGAATTTCCTTCTCTCTTGCTCCGCCCTGGGTCTAGAAAAACACATCTTCTTTCTATCATTGTAGTTTTGCCTTTTCTAGAATTTCACATACATGAAATCATATGGTATGTAGTCTTTTGTGTCTGGCTTCTTTCACTAAGATTCGTCCATGTCATTGAGTGTGTTAGTAGTTTGATACTTTTTATTCCTGAGGGATATTACATTGTATGGATATACCAAAATTTGCTTAGCCATTCATCAGTTGATGGACACTGGAGTTCTTTATCGTTTTTGGCTATTACAAATAAAGCTTCTATAAGCACTTGTGTACAATGCTTTCATATTTCCTGGATAAACACCTAGAAGTGGGAGTGCTAGTTCATATGGAAAGTACAGATTTAAATTTATAAGAAACCGTCAAACTGCTTTCTAAAGTAACTGCATTTTGAAGTTCCAACAGCAATGTTTGAGAGAGTTCTAGTTGCTCCATTTCTTAATCAGCACTTGCAATGGTTAATTTTTTTTTAACTTTAAACAGCCTAGTAATGTGTATTAGTATCTCATTGTGGTTTTAATTTGCGCTTTCCAAATGAGTAATGTTGTACATTTTGTTTGATCAATTGTTCAAATTTTTTCCTATTTTTTAGTTGGGTTGTTTGATAGTGTGTATTACAAATTTATTGAGTTGTAAGAATTCTTTAGATATTCTGAATGCAAGAACTTTATCAGATTGATGTTATGTAAACATTTTCTCCCTGTCTGCCTTTATATTTTCTTAACAATATCTTTCAAAGATCAAACATTTTTTATTTTAATGAAGTCCAATTTATCATCTTTTTCTTTTGTGTTTGTGCTTTTTGTGTCGTATCTAGACATCTTTGCCTACCTCAAGCTCACAAAGATTTTCTCCTGGAAATTTTATAGTTTTAGCTTTTATGTTTAGGTGTATGATCTGTTTAGACTTAGTTACTTTATATAGTGTGAGGTAAGCATAGAGGTTCATATTTTTACATATGGCTATGCAGTTATTCCAGCTGTATTTGTTTAAATAGACTCTCATTTTCCTATTGAAATAAGTTGGCAGTTTCACCAAAAATCAGTTGGCTATCTATGTATAATCTATTTCTGGACTCTCTATTCTGTTCCTCTGATCCCTATGTCTATCCTCTTACAATTCCCAAACTGTTTGGATTGTTATAGCTTTGTAGTAAGTCTTAAAATTAGTAGTATAAGTTTCTAAACTTTGATCTTCTTCAAAATTGTCTATTCTATATTTTTTTTATTATTCTATATGTATTTTAGAAACAGCTTGTTAATTTCTACCAAAAAAAAACCCCATGTTGGAATTACATTGAATCTATAGATCAACTTGAGGAGAACTGATATCATTACAACATCTAAGCTTTCCTATGCATGAACATGTTGTAGGCCTTCTTTAATTCTTCTCGCAATGTTTTAAAATTTTCAGTGTACAAGTTTTTAATATCTTTTGTCATATTTATTCCTAAATATTTCATGTTTTTGCATGCTGTTTGAAATGTTTTTTGAAAATTTCAATTTCTAATTTTTTGTTGCTTGAAGATAGACAGCAGGCAAATAGCCATAAAGGCCCTACTTTCAACATTTGAAGTGACTGAAGGAACAAACCGCATAATGTCTAGAACATACGTTTTCCTGTGGAGGGTGAAATTGCCTCCACAGGAGTGGGAAGTCTTATTCTTTTAATATATGAAGCATAGATGTATATATAAAACCAAAAAAACAAACCCATTGTTGTTGAGTTGATTCCGACTCATAGTGACCCTATAGTACAGAGTAGACCTGCCCCACAGGGTTTCCAAGGAGTGGCTGGTAGAGTTGAACTGCTGACCTTTTGGTTAGCAGCTGAGCTCTTTAACCACTACACAACCAGGGCTTCAGATGTATATATATATACATAAAAAAGATAAATAGTATGTCTGTGGTATTAAAATTTCATAGGGAAGGAGCAATTATGAAAAATAATGTTTTAAAAGGCTCCTTGAGGGGGGCAATAATGAAAAAATGATTGAGAAACACTGGTTTAGATTGTTGTTCATAGTTTTTGGGATGTATGATACTAAAAATATACAAGCATTGTGCTAAGTATTTTGACACCTAATTTCTCTAAATTTCTTACAGATCAGATTCTGACTTAGGAAATAAATTTAAATAAGAGTTATAAGTCAATGCTGCATGATTTCAGGAAAGGTAAATTGACACAAATGCTAAATAAACTTTAAATGTGGAACAGCAAGAATTTTATGTTAGTAAATGCTAGATTTTGTTTTATTCCCTTTCAAGAATGTTGTACTGTGTTCTGGCATGCAGTTGAGTTACTTACAGAACAGATAGATCTTTTTGAGGCTTGCTTTTAAGGTTTCCTAGGGCAGACCAAGGAGACCTGGTGGCACAAGTGTTAAGTACTTGGCTGCTAACTGAAAGGTTGGCAGTTTGAACCAACCCAGAGGCTCCATGGAAGAAAGACCTGGCATTCTGCTACCGTGAAAATTATAGCCCAGAAAACCCTATGGGGCAGTTCTACTCTATCACATGGGGTCGCTATGAGTTGAAATTGACTTAATGGCACCTAATGACAACAGGGCAGATCCTGGTGGCAGTGGTGGTTCAGTGGTAGAATTCTCACCTTCCACGTGAGAGAACAAAACCCCAAACCAAACCGGTTGCCATCCAGTCAATTCCTACTCATAGCAACCCTATAGGACAGAGTAGAACTGCCCTATAGGGTTTCCAAGCGGTGGCTGGTGGCTTTGAATTGCCGACCTTTCAGTTAGCATCTATAGCTCTTAACCACTGCTCCATCAGGGCTCCATCTGGGAGACCCGGGTTTAATTCTTGGCCAATACACCTCATTGCGCAACTGTCTGTCAGGGGAGGCTTGTGTTTTACTATGATGCTGAACAGGTTTCAGTGGAGCTTCCAGACTAAGATGGACTAGGAAGAAAGGCTTGACTACGTACTTCTGAAAATCAGCCAGTAAAAACCTTATCGATCATAATGTCTGATCCACCCATGATCATGGGGATGGTGCAGGATCTGGCAGCATTTCATTCCGTTGTGCATGGAGTAGTTGCCACAATATGGAGGCCTACTCCACAGCAGCTAACAACAAAAACAGAGCAAATTCAGAGCAGCTGCTACTTTTAGTAACTTAGCCTCACTACTAGGCATGACCCTTCTAAGAACTCTATCCGATGCCCTCTAAATCTGAGGTCTTTCATAATTGGTGGGATTGTAAACCATGCCCAGCTATGTGAGGACTCCAGGAATTATTCAACATATTGCTCTTCAGTGGTTCTCTCCCTGGTGTCATGGAGATTCCTCCCATACACACTCATGTCAGTGATTAGTCAGAGATTCTAGGGGATGCCTCTGTCCTCTGGAGCTCTCACTCTGTGTAGCTTCTTCCTCTACAGTCATCTGACCAGCAAATTCTAGCTCCCTCTGCGCCCCCACACTGCTGTCCAGCTGCTCACCTCAGTGAGACTGCTGGGCTTTGTTGTCCTCCCCACTGGAGACTAGACGCTGCCTCTGAGCAATGAATTGGGGCAATAGGAGAGCTCACCTCATTTTCTCCCTGCTCTCTGGGGCCACAGTCCTTGCTGCCTGTTTTCCAGCTGCCTATTTTCCAGTGTCTGAAAACAGTTGTTTCATATATTTTGTTTTCCAGTTTTCCAATTATAATAGGAGGGCAATTTCCAGATCTGATAGAAAAACAAAAATATGAGTTTAGTGGAAAAAAATGAGATATTTTAAGAGTGCAAGTACCATAACGTAACACAATAAACTGAACTGACCTAACAGAGCAAAAATTTCAAATAAGATTATACATATCTTCAGGTAGCTAAGAAACGATAATCAGACCATGAAGGCAGAGTAACCAGTTAAGACAAAAAAAAAAGAAAACTGGAGCTATTGGGTTTAAATAAATAAAATATTTGGCTGCTTCCAAAAGTATTGCTACTATATGTTCTGGAAAACGTCTAGATGCTAGATAAATTTTTTAAATAACACTACTGAATCCACAAACAAGCAAAAGAAATCCCTAAAGTACACACAACAAATCTCCCTTCCCCCAACAAATAAAAAACCAGTTGCCATTGAGTCTGTTCTGACTCATGATGACCCCAAGTATGTTAGAGTAGAACTGTTCTCCATAGGGTTTTCAATGGCTGATTTTCTGGAAGTGGATCACCAGGCCTTTCTTCCAAGGTGCCTCTGGGTAGCCTCGAACCTCCAACCTTTCAGTGAGCAGCAGAGGGCATTAGCCATTTATACCACCCAGGGACCCACAACAAATAGAGAGTTGAACAAGTGTAGTCAATGAAGGTGGAAATGAGGGTTTCCCTCATTAGGATGTAAGCTCTATGAGGGTACAGTTTGCTGATTGTTTTATCTCCTGAGGGATCACAAACTCCTGGAACTGAGCCTGGCACAGGGCAAGTGCTGAGTATATATTTGTTGAACGAATGAATGAATGAATGTTCTGGGGCAAATGGTGAGCTCAGGAACCTTGAACTTTGCATATTAATGGCCTGTCAGCCAGGGAGAGGGAAACTAGGCTCAGGGTACCAGGCAGGTAGGAGGAGCTGACCCCTAGGCCTCTTCCTAAGAAGTCACGGCTTTAGGAGCAGCCACATTCTCAGAGAGTGTTGGCTTTCAAAAACAAATCTACTTGCCTGAGGCAAAGGAGTCATTTAAGAAAAACATTTGTCTCCAGCATGGCTTTAACCAAACCCAGTGCCTTCCAGTTTATTCCAACTCACAGTGACCTTATAGGACAGAGTAAAACTGCCCCATAGGGTTTCCAAGGCCATAAACTGTTATGAAAGCAGACTGCCACATCTTTCTCCCTTGGAGTGGTTAGTGAGTTTGAACTGCTGACCTTTGAGTAGAAAATGAGATACATTTTAGAAAACAACAAGAATGATAAAATAGAAATTAATCTAATGGAGAGGGTAAAACACTTATTGAAAAAAAATTTTAAACTTTATTAAATGGTATGACACAACATCTGAATAATGGAGAATAATAATAATAATCAGAGCCCTGGTGGCACAGTGGTTAAGAGCTATGACTGCTAACCAAAAGGTTGGCAGTTTGATTCCACCAGCCGCTCCTTGGAAACTCTATCGGGCAGTTCTACTTTGTCCTATAGGGTCGCTATGAGTTGGAATCGACTCTACAACAACAGGTTTTTTTTATAGTAATAATCCAGCCAATAGTCAGGACAGTTTAGATCTGGTGGTAGTCATCTAAGAGGTAGCTCAATTTGGGCATATTTTGACAATAGAGCCTACAGAATTTCCTGATGGATTCGTGTGAGATTTGAGTGAAAGAACCAAGCTGAGAATGGATCCAATATTTTTGTTCCAAACAACAGAAAGAATGCAATTGTCCTTTAGGGGAGAGATTACGTGGAGTGGTTTAGAAGGAAAGGTAAAAGAGTTTGTTTATGGACATGTTAAGCCTGAGATATCTGTTGAATGACAAAGTGGAGATATTGAAGATGAAGTTAAATATATGAACCTGGAGTTCAGGAAAGAGATACAGGCTGGAAATACATACTGGGAAGTCATCAATGAATAAATGGTATGTAGTGCCATGAAACTGGTCGAGTTCACAGAGGGTGTGAATATAGATAAAAAAATGGCCCAAGGATTGAGCCTTGAAGACCTCCAACATGGCCAGAGAGGTGGGAGGAAAACCAAGAGAGCAAAACATTCAAGTGAAAGTGTTTCAAGGAGGAGAGTGAGACAGTCATTTCAAATGATAAGTAAAGTAAGGACTGAAAATTGACCATTGGGCTTAGGAATACGGATGTCATTGGTGACTTGAAAAGGAATAATTTCCATTAGCTAATTCTATCAGCTCTACTTTCAAAGCATATTTAGTTGGGGCAAAATCATAATTGGGATGGGTTCAAGAGAGAATGGAAGGAGAGAAATTGAAGACAGTGAGTATAGACAATGCTTTAGAGGAGTTCTGCTGTAAGGGAAGAAGAGAAATGAGGTATCAAGAAGCAGATAGAGGGTCAAAATAAGCTTTTGTTGTCATTTTAGACTTTAGAGGAGAACTAATTATATGTTTATAGTGTGATGAGTTAGATTCAGCAGAGAGGGGAAAATTGATGATGGAGGAGAGAGGGGAGTATTGAGTAGATGCGAGGGATGGGATCCAGTGTTCACATGAAGGGGTTGGCCATGATAGGAACTTGGAAAATTAATTTGCAGTTAACAGGAGAGAATTAGAGAACAAGCACAGATACAGGTATGTGAATAGGTATGGGGGTGGCAGTCTGTAGGCATTTTCATTTTATTGCTTCTTTTTTCTCTGTGAAGTAGGAAACAAAGTATGTGGGAAAACAATGGGAGAGTAAGGCTTGAGGAGAGAGGAAAAGGTATGAAAGTGTCTTACCTCATATCTTACATGGAAAGATTTAGTTGTGAAAGGCAATCTTATAGTTAGTGAAAGAAAATATAAAAGAAAACTTTTATCACTTTGGGCTGAGTATGGATTTCTTAAATAAGATTACAAAAGCACCAGTCTTAAGGGGAAAAATTGATGAATTTGACTATGAAACTACTCCAAGGTTTATGCTTACTGGCTCTCTTTTCCTGCCATGTGTTTTCTTTCCCGCACCTACTCCAATGAATCTTTTGACTGATCCAGTCCATTGAGATTGCCATCTTTAAGGTCAGCAATGCCCCCCACACTGACAAGTCTAATGGACAATTCTCAGTCCTCATCTACTTCCACCTGACAACAGCTTCTGACATAATGAGTCATATCCTCCTGTTAAAAGACTTCCTTCACTTGGCTTGTGGGATCCCATAGCCTCTTGATTTTCCTCCATTCCTAGTTTCCTTTGCTGGGTTCTCCTTCTTCAGTCCTTGAAGTATTGATGTTCCCCAGTGATAAGTCCTCAGACTTTTTCTCCAGCCATGCTCCCTTCTTAAATGATCTCATCCAGTTTTGTTACTTTTTAAACATCATCTATGCACTAATAACTTCCAAATTTACAACTCTGGGCACAGCTTTTCCTCTGAATTCCTGACTTATATATACAATTGCCTCTTTGACATCTCCATTTATATCACTAATGGGCATCTCCAAAACCAAACATTTTCTTCCTCTCACATACCCGCTCCTTTCTGGATTTGCCCCATTTTCATTAAATGACCCCATTACTCCTCACATCAAAAAAAATCTCAGCGTTGTCCTTAATGCCTCATCGCCCCCATCCCAACCTTATATTTAATCTGTCAGCAAATTTTATTGGTTCTGTTTTCAAAGTATATTAGGATCAGGCCACTTCTTAATGTGTCTACTACTACCACCTTAGAACAAATTTTGCTGAAGATAATTAAAAAATGGCTACAGCTATACATCAACAGGTAACTGCCAGAAGTTCAAATCAGATTGAGAAAAGTATGTGGAGCAAGGAATATCATTGCTGATATCAAATGGATCTTGGCCAAAAGCAAACAATACCAGAAAGATGTTTACCTGTGTTTTATTGACTACACAAAAGCATTCAACTGTGTGGATCATAACAAATTATGGATAACTTTGCAAAGAATGGGAATTCCAGAAGACTTCACTGGGCTCATGCAGTACCTGTACTTAGACCAAGAGGCGGTCATTTGAACAGAACAGTTATACTTCGTGCTTTAAAATCAGGGAAGGTGTGTGTCAAGGTTGTATCCTTTCACCATACTTATGCAATCTGTATGCTGAGCAAATACTCTGAGAAGGTGGACTGTATGAAGAAGAATGTGGCATCAGGATTGGAGGAAGACTTATTAACAACCTGTGATATGCAGATGACACAGCCTTGCTTGCTGAAAGTGAAGACAACTTGAAGCACTTACCGATACAGGTCAAAGACTATACAATCTTTGATATGGATTACACCTGAACGTGAAGAAAACGAAAATCCTTACAACTGGGCCAAAAAACAACATCATGAGAAATGGTGAAGAAATTGATAGTGTCAATGATTTCATTCTACTTGAATCAACAATCAATGCCCGTGGAAGCAGCAGTCAAGAAATCAAACAATGTATTGTATTAGGCAAATCTGCTGCAAAAGACTTCTTTAAAGTGTTGAAAAGCAAAGATGTCACTTTGATGACTAAGGTATGCCTGACCCAATCCCTGGCCTTTTCAACTGCCTCATATGCATGTGAAAGCTGGAGAATGAAAAAGTAAGACAGAAGAATACATTCATTTGAATTGTAGTGTTGGCAAAGAATATTGAATGTACTGTAAAAGAAGAATGAACAAATCAGTCTTGGAGGAAGTACAGCCAGAATGCTCCTTAGAATTGAAGATGACAAGACTTTGTCTTGCTTACTTTGGACATGTCAACAGGAAAGACCAGTTGCTAGAAAAGAACATCATGTTTGGTAAGTGGAAGGTCAGTGAAGACAAGGAAAACCCTCCTTGAGGTGGATTGACACAGTGGCTACAACAATGACTTCAAACATCTCAGCTATTGTGAGAATGGCACAGGACCCCATATGTGTCGGAGTAGAACTATGTTCCCTAACGTTTTCAATGGTTGATTTTTCAGAAGTAGATCACCAGGCTTGGTGGGCTTGAACCTCCAACCTTTCTGTTAGCAACCAAGTGTGTTGACCATTTGCATCACCCAGGGTATATGCCATTAAGAAAACGAAAAGCAAGCTACAGACTAGGAGAAAATATTTACAGTATGTAAATCTAAAATATGTAAAGAACTTTTAAAAATCAACAACAAAATATAAACAACCTAATTTTTAAAAGGGACAAGAGACTTAGACTTTTTATTTAAAAAGACATACAAATGATCAACAAGCACATGTAAAGATATTCAGTATTATAAGTCAGCAGAAAAATGCAAAAATTAAAATTACAATGAGATAATATACACACTCACTGAAATAGTTAAAATTAAAAATACAGATAATACCAAGCATAGTAAGGTCGAGCAACTAGAACATTTATACATCACTGATGGCAATGTACAAGGGCAAAAATACTTTGGAAAAAACTTTCCAATTTCTTATAAAGTTAAACATGTATGTCCCTACTGAATGAGTAATTTCACTCCTGAGTATTTACTCAAGAAAAATGAAAACTTATGTCCACATAAAGATTTGTACATGGATGTTCATAGCAGCTTTATTAATGATAGTCAAAAAGTTAAGCCAATTCAAATGTCCATCAACTGATGAATGAAGTATATTCACAATGGAATCCTGCTCAGCAACAAAAAGAAATGAGTTATATGGATGAACATGGATGACTCTTAACATGATTCTTAACGCGGATAACTGCTGAATGAAAGAAGTCAGACATACAAGACTATATACTGCATGATTTCAATCTTCAAGAACAGGTAAAAAAAATCTAGGATGATAGAAAGTTGAAAAGAGTTGCCTCTAGAGGGTGGGGATTGACTGGAAAGGGGTATGGAGGAACTTTCTGGGAAGATGAAAATGCTCTATATCTTAGTTGGGGTGGTGGTTATACTGGTGTATGCATTTGTCAAGACACATCAAATTGTACAATTAAGATCCATGCATTTAATGAAAGAAAATTATACCTACAGAAACACTTACATAGAGAATAATTCTGTATACATTTTTAGGGATTGTTACTTATCTAAGGACATATATTAAGCATCTTATAATGGGTCCTTTCCAGGATAGGGGAGGATCTGAGAATGGCATGTAGATACATATTATTAAAATAATAATATAAAATAAAATCCCAGAGCCCGATGAAGATAGTGTGCGATAAAATGAGGAGGGTGTCTAGCTGCACCTAAAATGAGAGAGGAAGGCAGATAGGTAGATAGGAAAGAAAATGGAAGGAAGGGAGTAAGGGGAGAAAGAAACAAAGGTAGGAAGGATGGTAAGGACAGAGGGGAAAAAAAAGGAATAGAGAAAAGGAGATGTGTAGGGAGGAAAGGCAATGGAAAGGAGAGGAAAAAGGAATGGAGTGAGAGAGAGAGAGAAAGGATTAACTGAATACTGTCATGTTGTTGTTATGAGACAGAACCCCCACAGTGCTGTATGTATTCTTTACCTGGCTTCCTCCCCTACAGTGTTGTATTGCAAAATCATATCCTTTGCTGGGCTCTCCCCATCAGCTTTGCATTTCAATCCTGCTTTTGCTTGGAGGTTATATGTAAACCCCATTGCGCCTGCATAAAATGATTAAGAATGTTGCAGATGTAACTTATATGAACTCCCTACTTGTAAACCCCTTTAAAAGTAACCTGCCTGCCTGCCCTTGGCTAGCAGTCTCGTCAGCAGTAAGCACCGATTGACTCCATTTCCTTGTACAGTGAAATAAAGGTGGCTTTCTTGTTTTCCCACCTCCATCTCTCATTTATTGGCCAATTCAAGTCATGCCCAGTAAGAACCTGAGGTTTCCACCTGGTAAGAGGTAGGTGTCATTGAGTCGGTTCCAATTCATAGCCACCCTATGTACAGCAGAACAAAACATGCCCAGTCCTGTGCTATCCTCACAATTGGTGCTATGCTTGAGCCCATTATTGCAGCCACTGTGTCAATCCATCTTGTTGAGCGTCTTCCTCTTTTTTGCTGGCCCTCTGCTCTACTAAGCATGATGTCCTTCTCCAGGGACTGATCCCTCCTGATAACATGTCCAAAGTAAGCAGTATATGAGACTAAAGTCTCACCATCCTTGCTTCTAAGGAGCATTCTGGTTGTACTTCTTCCAAGACAGATTTGTTAGTTCTTTTGGCAGTCCAATATTCCTCTCCAACACCACAATTCAAAGGTATCAACTCTTCTGTCTTCCTTACTCATCATCCAGCATTCGCATGCATATGAGGAGAGTGAAAACACCACTTGGGTCAGGTGCACCTTAGTCTTCAAGGTGATGTCTTTGCTTTTCAACACTTTAAAGAGGTCTTTCGCAGCAGATTTGCCCAATGCAATATGTCTTTTGATTTCTTGACTGCTACTTCCATGGGTGTTGATTGTGGATCCAGTCATGCTCTGCTGGCCCCTGCTCCTGGCTGTGCTCCTCCATGGGGGAGGGAGGAGAATGGGTGTTCTGATTCTCCCACTGGGAGTTGAACCCTGCCTGAAGTGCCAAGGGTGATTCGAGTGTAGGACCACCGGGGCTTTAGTGATGAGGGAGAGCTTGCCCCAAGATACTTTAGAGAAAGCCGTGGAACCAGGGCTTCAAACTGGTTCTTCCAGGTTCAGTTATGGCCAAAGAGACAAAATTGGAACAGACCTGATTTTTGAAATTTGAGTGAACCAGAATGGGAAGAATGACAGGTTGGAGCCCTGCTAGAAACTTAATCTCCCTCTTAGAAAATAAAGGCAGTGTATGTACTGCATAGCAACCAAATCTCTTGCCAGATGGATTTTGAGCTGAGCTGGAAGCAGCGATGCTCCACTCAAAGATGGTGGCTGACTGCGCTGCTTTGAATGTGTGTTGCTCTCTTCAGTCCTGCCAGTAATCCAGTCTCATGCATCAGGCTCCTGAAAGGCTCATTATGTCTCTTCCAAGTCTCCGATTCTAAGGCTTCAACCTGTAATTTTTCCTATTCCAGTTATTGTTCCAGATCACTCAAATTGTAAAAATTTGAGTCTGTTCCGGATTTCACTTTGTCGGCCATGACTGAACTGGTTCAAAGCCCTGTGTAGACCTAAAAGACCCAGGTTCAAGCTCCAGTGCCACCTCTTAGTAGCTGGGTGACAAGCAGTTTACTTAGCCTCTCCCAGCATCAATTTCCCCATCTCTGAAATGGGGTCAGTGGCATGCTTCTTAGAAGGTGGCCATGAGGATGGAAGGAGATCATGTTTTCACAGCTCATAGCACATCTCCCTCTTCCTCAGTGGGTGAAGCAGCAGTGTTGAAACCATGTTTCACAGAAAACTCAGTTGCCATTGCCGTTGGCCTTCTCACTGGCCATCACAAGGTATTTACAAGGGGAAACAGGCTTTAACATTCTTGTGGAAGTTGTATTTTCATCTTTTAAGCATCTGTGGAGACATTATTTATGAATTCAATTTCTCTTTTTATTCTATCTGCAAATTACATTCTTACCATCATCCTGTAGAGGTAAATTTATTCCCAAACATAATCACAGATTATAAGTATTGTCACCTATGGGTAGGGAATTTATTACATTTGTTTTACTCTGACCCAGATAAATGTAATGAGAGAGAGAGAGAGGAGAGATGATATTATGGCTCCTGAGCCCCTACTCCCAGCTACCTACTACCTTAATACTTATTATTACTTCATATCAACCCTACCTTAATATATCTCCATTGAAATTCTTTCTAAAACCCCAGTTCTATGATTTCAAATTATAAAAAACTCTAGGTATTCCAGTACTAGGTTATTCACAGAAAATCAATTCACTGAAAGTCAATTCATCTAAGGATCTATTTCCATAATGACCAATTCATCAAATTTGCCAGCTTGTAAAATATGTGTTCCTTTCAACTGCATGTGAAGATTACACAATTCATTTCAGATAAATTGGCAGAGCCCAGGAGAGCCACGGGGAATCAGGACTTCAGGGGTCTGGGGTCCTCAAATTCTCCTTTGTTTCTCAGTCTCCCCTTTCTCTGCTCTTCAGTCTCTTCCTCTGAATGCCTACATAACCAATTATTCTAAAACTTAATGGCTTAAAATAACAATGAGCATTTATTATCTCACACAGTTTCTGTGGATCAGGAGTTCAGGGGTAGATTAGTTGAATGGTTCTGATATAAGGTCTCTTGTAAGGTTTCAGTCAAGATCTGAAGTCATCTGAAGGGAAGAGCTGGAGCATTCTCTTTCAAGATGGCTCACTGTTGGTAAAAGGCCTCAATTCCTTGCCATGTGTATCTCTCCCTAGGACTGCTTGAGTATCTTCACAACATGTCATCTGGTGAGTGGTCCAAGAGAGAGCAAAGTGGAAACTGCACTGTCATTTCTGCAATATCTTATTGGTTACACAGGTCATCCCTATTAATCTGGAAGAGGACTGCCCAGGGGAAAGGGACACTAGGAAGTAAGGCTCATTGGAGGCCGGCTTCTGCACTGCTCCTCTTTGCCTCTCAGATGCCACCTCTCTCTTCCTGTTAGTCTCCCTGCCTCCCTCTGATCTTCACCCATAGCCTCACTCACCCCTCAGGATTCCCTCCTCTCTGCTACTCAGCGCCTCCCTTTGTGTGCCCCTCAGCCTCTCCTTTCTCTGGGATCAGCAGCCTGGCAGTGCCTTGTGCTCACTCTCCTCTCATGTCCCTGACCCCTGCTCCCCTTCCACCCTCAGCTTGTGGCTCCTCCCTGTCCAAGTTCCCTCCAACAACAGCAGCAAGGAATTGAGTTAGAAAACCACCATTCCTTAAAATAAAAACAAGTCAAAACTTATTAGAAATTGCCAAATCTATTGCTAGAAATTTTATAAAAACCTAAAACAAACATTTTTTGTTTTGTAAATCAGTGAATTCAGTAAAATTTCACCAGTAAAACTGGTGAAAAGATTCTTAAAATCCTAAAATGCTGACAAAACATAAAACTGATGAACAAGGATTAGAAAGAAATCAGTAAAAACTGAAAATATCCCACACGAAGCCCCGAAATTCTGGTAATACCCATAGGAAGAATCTATTCAAATTCACTGAATACATTTAGGAAGACTATTCCTTTAAAACAAGTTTTTTTTAAAGTAGGTAAGTTGTGTAAATTGGACAATGGTCATTCCCAGAATTTGTCCTTTCACAAGTAAAGTGTTCAGAGAATTGGCCTGCAGCTGATATTGTCTCTTTCTGGCTATGAAATCAATGTCAGCTTCCAGGTGTCTTTCCTAGGCTCCTATCAGGGGAAGTGACATGCCACTTCTCCAGCTTAGGGTTTTAGCTCCTGACCTTTCCCCCCACCCTAAAACCCCAAACCCTCAAATATGATGTAACCAGTCCCCTGAGACCAATCTCTTTGCTTTCCTAAGACATTCCTTTGTTGTTTGCTGCTATAGAGGCGGCCCTGAACTTATGGTGACCCCATGCACAAACAGCACGAGATGCTGCCGAACCTTGCCCCATCCCTGTAGCAGTTGTGGATCAGACCATTGTGCTCCGTAGGGTTTTCACTGGCTGATTTTCCAAAATAGATCACCGGGTTATTCTTCCTAGTCTGTCTTAGTCTAGAAGCTCTGCTGAAACCTGTTCAGTATCATAACAACACACAAACCTCCACTTACACACAGTTGGTGGCTGCGTATGAGGTGCATTGGCCCAGAATCAAACCCAGGTATCCCACATGGAAGGTGAGAATTCTACCACTGAACCACTACTGCACCTCATAAGTCATTTCTAGCCACCAGCTAAAGTAGTCTTGCACTAATGAGCTCTTCTTAAAATTCCAAGGCAGTTTTAATACTCATAGCAACCCTTTGAGCGGGTTATTATCATTCTTCCCACAGATGCCACGAGAGGCTAGATGACTTTTCCAAGATGACCGTCTTCAAACCTGGGTCCACCTGATTCTAGACCAAATCTGGCCATCTGCACATTTTTTTTTTTTTATTGTACTTCAGGTGAAGGCTTACAGAACAAATAGTTTCTCATGCAACAGTAGTACACATGTTGTTTTATGACATTGGTTAACAACCCCACAACATGTCAACCCTCTAACTTCTCAACTTTTTTTTTGGTAAAAATACACGTAGCCAAAGATACACCATTTCAAAAATTTCTACATGCACAGTTCATCCGCACATTTTATCCACTTCTGATCATAAATGGGAGAGTTGTTCCCTTCTCCATGCTTCGGTCACCATATGGAATTTCCGACAAGGAATTCTAGATCCTTGAATCCCAAGGAGGGGCTGTGCAATTTGTGGTGGAAACTCCAGCTCAGGCTGGGAGTGGTGGACCTGCCTTTGAGAGGAGACCTCGCTACACTTTCCTAAATATCTGTGCTGTTGACTGCAAATCTGGGGCCATCACTTGCCAACTCAGAAGTGGGAATGAGGTGTACACATGGAGCCCTCGGGGCTGCCTCCCTCACGGTCCACAGAGGCCCTCACCCTTGGCTGGACAGCAGCAGTGCATTTTTCTTTGTTGTTGCAAATGAGCATGGACTGGTGAATCACGTCATCTGCTCTCTGGAGAGAAAAGAGATTGAATCATTTTAAAGCAACTTTCAAGCCACCAGAGAGGGAAAAAAAAGGAAGAAAGATCCTTTTTCAAGCTAGCCAGGGTCAATCTCCTTTCTTTCTCTCTGTTATTATTTTGCTTCTCTCTTACTCTTTTCACCTTTACATCTTTCTCCTTCTATCTTTCTTTTCATCTCACTGTTTCTCTGTGTGTTTTTGTTTCTGTGTCCCTATATCTCTCTCTCATTTTCTTTTGAGGTTAGGGACTAGCCCGACTTTCCCTTTGGGTCCTGGAGGCATTTCCTGGCATCAGCGATGACCAATGGCAGTAGCTGAGGAAAGGGGGCCTTGCTGAGTCACAGTAAACTGCACGATGTAGGCTTTGAGGGGCATCGGGTGGCACACTTGGATCCCTGCACTGTTGCTGCACCAGCCCTTAGGGAAACAAAGTGGCGACAGCTAGGTAGGCAGGAGCAAAGAGGAGCCTGCCTCCACTGTTGTGTGTGGGAGGCTGAGAGGGTGGAGGAACTCTGGGCATCCTGTTTGCAGAGAAGTAGCAGAGCCGGTTTTGGCTTTTCAGGAGGCCTGGCTGTTCTACAGAATGTGATGCAGCTTCACACACTCCCCTGCAGGGCAGCAGGGCAGAGAAATGGGCCCGAGAAACGGGCCGAGAAAGTCAGACTGTCCCAGCTAGTGGGCACCTCATGTGCTCCTTAAACCCGTTCGAGACAGGACACATGTCTCAGGCGGACCTAACACTGGCTCGGGCTCTGCAGCCTGGGACACAGGGAGGGCGTTCACTCCGCACTCTGTAAGTCAGCTTACAGGGTGGTGCCAGTGGCAGCCAATGGGCAGTCAATGCGTCATCCCTTTGAGGGTGCTGTGAAAATATCAAGCGTGTCACAGCAGCAAACACCCCCCCCAAAAAAAAAAACGAAACAAGAAAAAACCAAACCCTTTGGGGTTGAGTCAATTCCGACTCTTAGCGGCCCTATAGGACAGAGTAGAACTGTCCCATAGGGTTTCCAAGGAGCAGCTAGTGGATTCTAACTGCTGACCTTTCGGGTGACAGCCAAGCTCTTAACCACTGGGCCACCAGGGCTCCCACAGCAGCAAATAAGGGCAGCTAAATTAATTAAAATTTAATTGCACCAGTCTGTCAGTGGAGTCTTGCACATTGCTATGATGCTGATCTGCCAGCGTAAACCCTATGGATCACAATGGTCAGATCCCCAACCGATCATGGGGACCGGGAAGAGTTTTCATTCCCTTGTGCATGGGGTCACCGTGAGTGGGGACTGACTCGATGCAGCTAGCAACAGCAACAAATTAAACAAATGACCGTGCATCAGTAACAGATGACGAGTTTTTAATTAAATATACATATCATTAAAAAATATTTTCCTTATTCATGAAGCTTTTTTTCCCCTCTAACTACAACAGTCTTCTTTATAATCCCTTGACAGAGTATTTTAGTCACTTTAAATATTTTGAATAAGGCAATTGTCACATTTCCACTTGGGAAGTTACTTCTAGAATCTGCCCCATGGTTTCATGAAGGTAACTCATTTCTTCCTGAAGTGATTCTGGCTCTTTTTTTCTTTCTTTCTTTGTTCTATTTTATTTTAAGGAAGAACAACTAGCTAGCTCATTGTCCCCATTTCTGCACAATTAAGAAGTGTCTGCTGCACTTCCACTTTAGAGCGATGGATTCCATGGTGGTGACTGAGCAGGGTTAACGGGAGAGCACTATGCTTGGCAGAGGAGATGGAGTGCTGTTGAGAAATCTCTGCAGAAGAGGAAGTGATCTGTAGAACATGAAATGGAATTAACAGAACATTACTTTCAAACTCAGTGACCCAGGATCCATCTTGGGGCCAAAGCTGGCCCAGGGCAAAATTGTGGAGCAGGTAAATCTTATCTTCAGAGTCTTGCCACCACCTCCTCCACAGCCCCTGAGTTTCGCATGCCTTGGTTTATTCATTTCATGAAAGATACAGAATATTTGCTGCTTACATATTGCTAGGGCTTTAATAAAATTATTTTTAAAAATAAGGTGTTGGTTTTCACATTGTGATAAGCTGCAGAATACCTCTCCTAATATTTGTTATTACTGAACCACATGGCTGTTTTGCTATAGCCATCTCACATATGAATGGGAATTACAAATCAACACACAGAGAAAAAGGGAAGCATGACCCTTTGCACTCTTTAGAAGCATGGGAGCATGATGAGACTCTGTATTCTTGCATCAAGGGGCCCATGAATGTTCCCATCAGATGGGCTCAGATATGAGAAAGTTAATTTAATTTGACTAGACTGTCCATCAGTGCCATTGATGTGGTAACAGAATATGCCATTACTAAACAGTACTACAGAGAGGGATGAGGCAAGGCTCCAACCTTCAAGGAGCTGTCAAGGAGAGCAGATGAAGTTCATCTACATCAAAGATACAAGGCACAATGTGGCAACTGCCATTAGAAGGGTACAGAATGCTAAAGGAGTTAGAGAAAAGACAGAAGACAAAAGGAAGGTTTCAAGGAGAAGGTGGCTTTGGCCCTGCGGGCTATGTAGCATTCTAGTGGGCAGAAGGACCAGGTTATGGATGATCCTGAATGGCACACTAATGAATTTGACTCTAACAGGTTGTTGTTGTTAGTTGCCATTGAGTTGGCCCTGACTCATGGCGACCTCATGTACAACAAAACCAAAAGCTGCCTGGTCCTGTGCCATCTTCACGATCGTTGGTAGGCTGGATTCCATTGTTGTGGCCACTGTGTATTTTGAGTGCCTTCTAATCTATGGGGCTCATCTTCCGGCACTGTATTGGACAATATTCTGTTCTAACAGGCCGTTGTCAGGTACCCTCGAGTCGGTTCTGATTCATAGCGACCCTACATACGACAGAACTAAACACTGCCCTGTCCTGTGCCATCCTCACAATAATTTTTATGCTTGAGCTGATTGTTGCAGCCACTGTGTCAGTCCATCTCATTGAGGGTCTTCCTCTTTTTCGCTGACCCTCTACTTTACCAAGCATGATGTCCTTCTCCAGGGACTGCTCTCTCCTGATAACATGTCCCAAGTACGTCAAGAGATGATGTTTCACCATCCTTGCTTCCAAGGAGCACTCTGGCTGTTTTTCCAAAACAGACTTGTTCGTTCTTCTGGTAGTCTGTAAAAACAGCATGGGAGCACTGTCTGACCTTCTCTAACTTCACAAGGGGGAAGGAGAACCAAGATCAAAAGCCCAAGGCTGATTACTAAGTGGCAGAGGTCAGATAAGCCTCCTCTCTCCAACATCTTTACCAGCTCTGACATCAACCGTCCCTCACACAGCACTCTCTGCTTCTCTGCTGGGTTCAGTAATTCATTGCAATGGCCACACAGAACTCACAGGCCATACTCACAATTATAAGGTTTATTAGGGAAGTAACAGGTTACACTTCAGGCTCAGGAACACTCAAGGATACAATTCTTCCATCAGGATGGCCTCTTTCTAGCTGTGCTCACAGGCACACCTCTCCCTGGCCCTAGCACTCTGCCCAAAAGCACTCAGCTTTCTCTCTCATGGGCCGGGAAGCCCAATGTGCCATCTCCTGCTGCTGGGTCTCTGCTGCCACGGCTTCTTATCATCTTCAGGGTTACAGTTCGCTCTCTATCTCTCCCTCTGTCTCCTGCTTCCAGGAGCTTCTCAGCACAGGGATCCCGGGTCCAAAGACATGCTGGCTCGTGGCTCTTTTTCCTTGGTGGTGGCTCATTCCAAGCCCAGCAGGACGGCAAAACTGACCAATCCTTTTGATGGGCCGGCCATAATTACCCTATCACACAGTCCCACCCGATCACTTGAGTGGGAGTTACAAGACCATGGCTAGAAAAGACACACAAAAGCGATCTATGGCACCACACAGTCCATGGTATATTCAATATTCTTTGCCAACACCGTAATTCAAAGGCATCAACCCTTCTTCACTCTTCCTTATCCGTTGTTCAGCTTTCACATGCATATGAGACAATTGAAAATACCATGGCTTGGGTCAGGCACACTTTAGTCCTCAAAGTGACATCTTTGCTTTTCAACACTTTAAAGAGGTCTTTTGCTGCAGGTGTGCCCAATACAGTATTTCGTATGCCCACCTGCTCACCCACCCACATACCACACAAACCTGGGGAGATAGCATCAGTTGATTATGGCACCATTCCCTGGCCTGAATATGGCCACAGAATCCATGTGCTTCTCAGAATACAAGCAAAAAATACCAAGTATCCTGTGGCAGCCAGGGAGGTACCCCCTCAGAGAAATTTCTGCAGGGTCACCATGGAGTGACAGCCTCCAGCTGCTGCACCTTTGGTGCACCGTGGAGTTCACACCAGGCCACACCTTCCAGGCTGCCCAGTGGGCATACTACAGAGCCAGGCCATTCCTGCACTCTGGGGGTTCCTCTTCTGGACAACTTTGGCTCAGGGTCCCCCCACTGGCCTAGCTGGGACTCTTGGAACTGCTCTGAGGTGTGAGGCTTCCCACCCAATTCTTCCCTCTCTCCTTCCACAAGTGTCAGACCTGCGCAAAGTCTGAAGGCTCTGCCTGCCCACTCTGCTGTCTCCCCCTTATCCTTCAAGTGTGTTTCCTCCAATAAATCTCTTAATTCACACCTTTAATTCCATAATGGTGCCTGCTTCTCTGAGGACTCAGCTGACAAGTGCCCATTATCAATTGATTGAATTGCATTTTAGTCAAAACCTTTTTGACAGTTTTGTTTGTGAAAATGGAAATCCACTGGCAATTTGAAGGCAGGGAAATGATGCTTAATGCTATCTAGTAGCAGGGTGTGCAGAAGGTATTAGACAGTGTCAGCAGGACCAATCAAGGGTATGTTCAGTAGTTCAGATGTGAAGGGCCTGGACTAGGGCAGGGGCAGTGGCAATGCAAAGGGGTCAGGGAGAAGGAGGTATAAGTGACACCACAACATTTACCTCCACTGACTGGGCCTTTCGTTACCTCCATTTCTCTTGCCAGCATGGGAAACAATGACAAATAGTGCAATTTCAAGGGAAGACTGCTGACTTGGTAGTCAGGAAGCCTGGGCGTGGCCCTGGCACCAGCCAGCTGTGAACTTTCAGGACATGACTACGATCTCTGACTTCGGCTTCCCATACCTGGATGGACAGTGCTGGGCTAACAGACTGTGAAATCCCATTCCTGTTCTAGCACTGTCTGTTTTAAAGAATACCTTTCCGAGCACTCCAACAGAGTACCCCTGGCAGCCATTGGTAATGGTTCATGCACTCATAGCTGTCCAGACTGGGCAACTGATCATGATGTCTCTTAAAAACTCCACTCAAAGTTGGCTTTCTGCACCATATTGTGTCCTTGTTTGATTTAATATAAAAATAATGTTTTAAATTCCATGCCAGTTTAAGTGACACTTCACACTGAAGAGCCCAGGAGAATTCTTGTTCAAGGGTTATCCATCCTTAACTTGTGGCTTCCTGGGGCCCTCTGTGCTTGCAGTGCCCAGTTAGATGAGCACACAGAACCAGGTTGTTTTTAAGATCACTCCTAGCTCTAACATTCTATGATTGAAAGCAACACCCTTCCAGAGGAAGCTTCATTCTAAACAAGGATTAAGTGAGAACAGGACTCTTGTTACTTAGCCAAGCGGAATGAGTCCCTAGCAATGGGAATTTCAGGCACTAGCATGTATGTGATGGAGGCTGGGAATGAACAGGGGGATATTTCCAGAGCTGAAATGCTGTGGAGGTACAGCCCCTGGTGAGTTACGCTAAGAGAGGCTGAGTCCTCCTGGGCCTGCTTCCTAGCTTCTGCAGCTCTGACAGTTCCAAGAGATTATCCAGGCCATGACTCACCCTTGTTACCATAAAAGAGAAGTAGTCAGCTCTGTTACATGGATTTCAAGGAGAATTAGTAAGGAATTCTAGCATCCATGCAAGTGCATTTTTATGTTGTCAGAACATTTGAATTCTCCTTTGAGGGTGTTTAAGGGAAGTGGGAGGTGCATGACAGCAGAGCTGTCACAGGCCATGAGAGATTTTTTATGATTCTGCAGCTGCAATGCTGGGAAATGCCCTAAGATGCTGTGAGTAGACATACAGGAAATTCTGGGGCTATCCATGGAAATAGGAGCAAGAGACTATTGGAAATCCTTCCAGAGCAATTTAGCTATTAGTGTAGCTGCCACTTTCCATCTGGCTAAGCCTTTGACCAGAGCTGGCTATAGAGTGGTTTACATTTCTCTGCTCATGATAGCGCCTGATACCCTGTGGTGAAGAGGAAGTAAGGGAGAAGCGGACAAGGGAGCAAAGGGAAGCAGGAAAGTCTTGGAGAACCCTTCCATTGGAGTAATTAGTCCTCAGATGAGTGAATAGTCACTCCAGTATGAACATGCTCCCTTGAGGGACAGGAATAGGACTGAGGGTCAAAATTGACCTTAATATTAGCTCCATATTACATCATTTTCACATCCCCACAGGTTGGAGGATATTTAAGCCTCATTATGTCAACTCTCACAATATTTGCTCACAAGGAAGCACATGCTGGGAAAACCCTCCCAGGTTCCCCGTCAGGAGTGAGAACTTATCTCCCAGCTGCTGGGAGTGTTGCCAGCAGATGGTCTTAGCTGCCAGCCCTCTTCCAAAAACACCCCAGCGAGGAGAGCTGCCTTACCCAAGGTCATGGGCCTTTCCTGAGACAGCTGCATGCCTGGTGCGGTACAGAAGATAATTTGCAAGTGGCAAAGAGAGAGCAGCAGGCCAGAAGTGGCCTTGGGTCCATGACAGGCAACACCAGCTGGGGCTGTGAGGTGGGTGATATGGGCGACAGATCTTAGGGGACAATGGCCAGCAGCAGGAGATGCAGCCAAGACAGAGGCTGGTGACTCTAGGCCTGCTCCAGGGCAGGGTGGTGGGTCAGGCATGCTGCCCTTCTCCAGCACCAGTGTGACAGGTGGTACTGGAACATGTGTGCAGCCCTTGGGAGTGTCAGAAGCAGAAACACCTGAATTAACTGAGGTAAGCCCACACTGACTGGGAAACCTTGAAGAGACAAAGCAATTACTTAATTGCCTAAGAAATCACTGAATTTATATTTTGCATATCTGAGGCTTGTGACTGAAATTCATACCTGCTATATGGTGTTTCCACCACCTGTCTGTTAGTGTATTGTACTATGGTAGCTTGTGTGTTGCTGTGATGTTGGAAGCTATGCCACCAGTACTTCATATACCAGCAGCGTCACCTATGATTGACGGTAGAGCTTCCAGACTAAGACAGACTAAGAAAAATTGTCTGGTGATCTATTTCCGAACATTAGCCAGTGAAAACCCTATAGGTAACAATAGAATATCATCTGATATAGTGCTGGAAGGTGACCTCCCCCCCCCCGCCCAGGTTGGAAGGCATTCAAAATACAACTGGGGAAGAGCTGCCTCCTCAAACATACCAACGATCATAAGGATGATACAGGACCAGAAATTTTACGTTCTGTTATATGTAAGGTCACCGTGAGTTGAAGCTGACTCGATGGCAACTAATAACAACAACAATACATGGTGCCTGCAGTTTGAACACTTTTATTGCTTTCCCTAGCCAGGGTTAAGGCATATCAGGTCCTGCTTGGTAAGCTGGTGGGCAAGGCTGGAAGAGGCCCCCTTGCATGGGGGTTAAGCAGCCTCCTGTGATGGAGGTCAAGCCATGTTGGCTGCTGGGAATCTGACATAGCTCAGAAGGCAATTCAGCAAGGTTCTGTTTTCAGGGACATGGCAGCCAGGGATACACCTACTCAGAGAACCTTCTGTGGGGGCACCATGGAGTGACAGCCTCTAGCTGCTACACCTTTGATGCACCATGGAGTTCACACCAGGCCACACCTCCAGGCTGCCCAGTGGAGGTGCTGGAGCCAGGCCATTCATGCACTCTGGGGGTTCCTCTTCTGGACAACTTGGACAACTTGCCTGAAGTGGGACTCTTGGGACTGCTCTGAGGTGTGAGGCTTCCCATCCAATCCTGCTCCCTCTCTCCTTCCACAGGTGTCAGACCTGCACGAAGTCTGAAGACTCTCCCTGCCCACTCCTGCTGTCTCCCCCTTTATCCTTCACACGTGTTTCCTCCAATAAATCTCTTGCATGTCTAATCTGGTCTTGGCATCTGCTTCTTGGAGGACCTGGACTGACACAAAGGAGAATAAAGAAACTAGCTGGGAAGAATTCAGTCTGCGGAGATAGGAAACGGCACAGTGATTTTATGCAGGACCAAAGCCTCACTAGAGGTAAGTAAGATTCTGGATGTCACATGTTAACCCTTATCTGAATCATCCCTGGCCAACCTCCCTAGACTCCTATTTAGGGTCTGAGGTCAGAGGAGATGGCACATGAAAACTTGTATTAAACTGTAAGACACATTTTTTCTAACTTGGAGATTGAGCACGGCTTGGACTCCCTAAGATCTCCTGGTCGCTCCAGTGGAGACTCCATCCTCTGGGCCTGGAGCAGCCGTGCTGGAAAGAGCAGCTATTCCTGTAGGGAGAACTCTTGTGGAACAGCATTGGAGCAGGTACCTGACACATTGAAATCAGCTGAACACTTTTGGTCCTTGCTGTTATCTTTCCTAACTGCACCCCTCCAGCCTCAAATCCCATGGTTCTATTCTGTGTAGGTCTTGCCACCTTGACCAGACTGTAAGGTTTTTGATGTTAGGGATTCTGTTTTCTGAGTCTTCATACATTGCTAGGGACATGGTAGATATTCAGGACATCTTGGTTGGTTATTGGTATTTATAGAATTGTCTGAGTTTTACTGTAGACCTATTTTTTCTCTTTTGTGGAAGACACTATATAAATACATTTAAATTGCTATTCCTCTTAATAATGAAGGTTATGTTTGTGCTAATGTTAATAAAAACAAAGAAATTCAGAGATTTAAAAAGAAATTGTTTAGTCAAAACACTAATTCATGGAGTAACTCACCCCGCAGACATAGTGATGGTGACAATGGAGGGTTGGGGTGGGGGGCAGTGACGACGTGAAGATGAATAAGACATGGTCCCTACTATCCATGAGCTCACAACCTAATGGGAAGACAGATTCGGATAAATAGGGCCAAAATGATGAGATGAGAGCTACAGAGGTGCTGGGAGCAGAGCACTCTGACAGCACAGAAGGGGAAGAGCTGACTCCATCTTGAAGCACTTGGAAGGCTTTGGGGAGGAGGAGTAACTGACCTGGGTCTCCAGGACTATGAGGGTTCCTCCAACTAACAAGACGGTGGGGGAGGATACTCATGGAAAGGAGAGGAGGGTGAGGCTGGGAAATCCCAGCCTTCTTCAAAATGTCCCCCAGGACAGAGGTTTGGAGGAACGTGGTCAGTCACAGGGGACTGAAGTAGCTTGGCCTTAGGTTTTGAAGGCCCTTAAACACTGTCCTAAGGAGCCTAGACTTTATCCTGGAGGTAATCCTGTAGGGTTTGGTGGTTTGTCATATTTTGTATTTCAAAAAACCTTATGGCTTCATGAAATAGGAAAAATATCAATCGTTGCCTTTTTTGCGGAAGTCACCTGTATTCGCCGGATCCAAGACATCAGTTTATAGAGATGACTGATCACTCTCTGACTCTTAACTTAAGTATGGCATCCTCAGTTTGTCTCCTTTAAAAACCATGTTAAATGGAATATGAGATTTTTTTCAAAGAATGAAGAAAGTCATTTTTTTTTTTCAAATCTATGAAGAGCCACTTATTTAAACCATGTGTGTTTTCTGAGTGTCCCAGGCCTCACCATCCAGGGAAGAAGAGCAGTCTCACATTAACACACAAAACAGTATTACCTTCACTCTGCTTCTGCCTGCGTGGTGGGGAATCCAGAGCCTCTGGTTCCCCTCAAATGACCTGGAAGTGTCCAGAGGGGTCTCCACGTGCTTGGTAGCCCCGTCTTCTTGCCAAGCACATTGCACTGTCCTGGACTCCTGTGCTGATGTGCTCTGTGACATGTCTGTGAAGCCAACATAGGGCGTCCAAGAGGGTGGCACACTGGCACCTCTGCTGGTGAAGAGGCTGTTCCTGCCAGATGCAGATTTGTATGCAGTGCCCCAAAGAAGGAAAATGGTTACCAGCAGTGGGGGAAATTTGTGACCAAATTTCTGCTGTAACAGAAATACCACAAGTAGATGGCTTTAACAAACAGAAGCTTATTTCCTCACAGTAAAGTAGGCTAAAATCCAAATTCAGGGTGTCACCTCCAGGGGAAGGCTTTCTCTCTCTGTCAGCCTTCTCATCAATCTTCCCCCAGACTAGGAGCTTCTCCTTGCAGGGACCCCGGGTCCAAAGGATACCCTCTGTACCTGACACTGCTTTCTTGGTGGTATGAGGTCCCCAGCTCTCTGCTTGCTTCCCTTTCCTTTTATCTCTTGTAAGATAAAAGGTGGTGCAGACCACACACCAGAGAAACTCCCTTTACATTGGATCAGGGATGTGACCTTAGTAAGGGTGTTACAATCCCACCCTAATCCTCTTTAA
>NW_004444124.1:3058739-3073133 GCF_000243295.1 Trichechus manatus latirostris | reverse complement strand
GCTAAGTTATAAAAACAACAACAACAAAATACCAAACCTGTTGCCAATGAGTCGATTCCAGCTCATAGCGACCCTATGGGACAGAGTAGAACTGCTCCATAGCGTTTCCAAGGAGCGGCTGGTGCCTTTTGGTTAGAAGCCATAGCATGCCATAGCCCTTAACCACTGTGCCAACAAGGCTATAGTATGGTAAAAATACAACCCCCATATGGCAGTAGTTTAACAAGACACAAGCATATTTCTTGCTCATGCTACATGTCCATCCATATTGGCAGGGTGCTCTGTTATTTGTAGTCACCCAGGGTCTCAAGGAAATGAAGCTCCATCTGGACACAGGTGTCCAAAGTCACTGAGTAGGGGAAGATTGCAAATCATGTGCTGGCTCTTAAAGCTTCTGCCCAGAAGTGCTTCCACTCACATTTATTGGCCAAAGAAAGTCATGTGGTCATGCCTAACTCCGAAGGTGTTATGGAAGTACAATTCTACCAAGGGCCCACATGGAGGAGAAATGGAATATTTATGAGCAGTCCTAATGACTTCCACATCCTTGAAGGAGATTTCTTCAATATAGCATCACACTAAGGGTGTATGAAAGTGCCTCTATTCTTGTACCATTGCCAAAATGTCTGTGATTGTAGTTTTGGATCTTTTGACTTTTTGCCAATCATAAAATTGGAAAGTGCTATCTTCTTGTTATTTTGTTTTGTATTATTTCACTGCTATATTGGTTTCCTATTGCTGTTACAATAAATTACCACAAATTTAGTGGCTTAAAACAACACAAATTTATTATCTTACAATTCGATAGGTCAAAAGCCTGAAATGGGTCTCACTGGGGTAGAATAAAGTGCTAGTTTCTTTCTGGAAGCTCTTGGGGGAGAATGTGTTTCCTTGCCTTTTCTAGCTTTTAAAGGTTGCCCGAAGTCTTTGGCTCATCATCCTAATCCTCCATCTTCAAAGCTATCAATGGTGGGTTGAGTGCTTCCTAAATCTCATTCCTTCTGACCTTCTCTTCTGCCTCCCTCTTCCACTTTTATGGACCCTTGTGGTTTCATTAAGTCTACCAGGATAATCCAGGATAATCTCCCTAATTGCTAATTAGCAACCTTAATTCCCCTTTGCCATATAACATAACATATTCATGGGCCTTGGGGACATATGAACATCTTTGAAGGGCTATTATCCTGCCTACCACAACTACTTATCAGCTATCACAGATATTTTTCTATTCATGTTCTATGCCCATTTTTCCTTTGTATTGATAGTCTTTTCTTATTGATTTGAAAGAGCTCCTTCTATATTAAGGGAAATATTTCTTTGCCTATCAAATACATTCTCTCTCTTTTCTTTTAACTAGTTTGTTATAAGTTTTTTGGCTTAACTTGATGGACTTTTTTCTCATGGAGAATTTTCAGTTTTTATGAAGGCAGAGTTATTAATCTTATTTCTTTATTGCTCTGAGTTTTATACTTTCCTTATAAAGGCCACCTTTCTTCTAAAAATAAGAATCCTCCCATGTGTAATCCTCCTAATTTAATTTTTGTACTTTCATTTTTCATGTTGTATTTAAATATTTGATTCTTGTGGAATTTATTCTGATATAAGGAGCCCTTGTGGCGAAAGTGGTTAAGAGCTCAGGCTGCTAACCAAAAGTTCAGCAGTTCAAATCCACCAGTGGCTCCTTGGAAACTCTAAGGGGCAGTTCTACTCTGTCCTATAGGGCCACTATGAGTCGGAATCGATCCAATGGCACACAACAACAACAGCAGCATAAGGAATAAGGAATACATCAATTTATTTTTTTTTTCAGCTGTTTAGACAGTTGTCCCAAAACCATTTCTTATAATCTATGCTTTCCCAACTGATTTGAAATGTTGACTTTATCTCATTGAATTCTCACACATATTTAAGCCTATTTTTGGATTCTCTATTCAGCTCCATTAATGTGCTTATTTCAGTGGTTTTCAATTGGGGGCAATTTGGCTCCCAGGGGGATATTGGAAGTGTCTGGAGAAGTGTTTGATTGTCAGCACAGGAGGATGTTACTAGCATCTCCCAAACCCCAATCCAGAAACTTGAGTATCAGTTTTTCTACTCAGAGTTTTTCTATCTTGGTATGGTTAATGTTTTGGTTGCGGGGGATGTCTGGCATTGTAGGATGTTTAGCAGCATCCCTGGCTTCTACTCACTAGATGCTAGTGGCAACCCCCTCCTCCTGTCTTGACTGTAAAAAGTGTCTCCAGAGATTACAAAATGTCCCCTGAGGGGCAAAACTGCCCTTGGTTGAGAACCACCTTGGGTCTAGCTAAAAAAATTTTTTTTTAAAGCCTGTTGGTATTTTTATAGAGCTCACATTAATTTTATAGATTAAGGAGAATTGACCTCTTTGCGATATCAAAGCTTCCTATCTAAGCACAAGGCATACTTTTCCAATTATCTGTTTTTTAAATGTGTTATAGTATAGGTGTAATATTTTATTTCTATAAACCCATGCACATTTTAAAAAGTTAATTCCTAGATATTTTATCATTTTGTTTGTAGTTATAAATAGAATATTTCTTCCATTGTATTTTCTAACTGGTTGTTATTTGTATTTGAAAACTAGTGATTTTGCTTCCTAATTTTGTAACTGGTCACTTTACTGATTTCTCTTGTTATTCCCCCCTAATTATTTTTAAATTAAGTCTTCGGGGGTTTCTAGTATGCAATCATAAATCTGAACATTATAATTTTGCTTTCTCTTTTCCAATTTTTATATCAGTTATTCCTTTATTTTGTGAAATTTCATTGGCTAGTACTCCCAAACACTGTCAAATAAAGGTATGACATGCTTGTACGGTTCCTACTTAAAAACAATAATTGATAATTATCAATTTTGTTTTCTGTGTGGCAATTTCTTATTCAATTCGGTTCTTTTCAAAGTAAATTTGCTGAGCAGCTTCTCTGTATAAGAACTTTGCAGAGTTCATAGTCTAAGGGGTTACTATTTCTGTTAAGGACACAGAAACTTTTCGTTCCTAGACTTCTTGTAGCGAGGGGGCTGATAGAGGCCTAGGCTTTACCAATCAGAGCAGTCCTCCCCAGATGTTAAATCAGGGCCTCAGGATGCAAAGAAGCAGGGATCGTGGAGAAATGGTCAAGTTTCTGTATCAGGAGTGGGCAGCCAACCACAGCCCCAGCCCCAGCGCCATCAGAGTAACAGTGGTCCCAGTGCAGGGCTATGCTCAGCTGGGGCAGCAGAGTCCTCATCCTGTGGTCGTCAATTCTGGCTGATGAGTCTCTGAGCCAGGCTCTCAGCACCTCCTCCCACCCAGGGAATACCCATTTGCTTTCCCTACATTTTTTTTCCCTGCTTAAATCAACCAGAGTTGGTTTTTGTTGCATGCATTTAAGAACCCTGGCTAATACACCCTCCATGACCCCCATCCAAATTATGTTCCCTGTTATACTCTTATATTTCCTGCACTCTTCCTTCGTATAATGTGTAATTACATTGGTGTGATTGTTCCCTATCTGTCTCCCCACTAACAGAGCCTCCACCATGACAGAGACCCTGTCTGGTTTGCCATTGAGCATCCCAGAAGCTGGTACCAAGACTTGCACACAGTGAATGTACTATAAAAGTGTTGAATGCAAACCAGTTGCCATCAAATTGAGTCGATTCTGACTCATGAGGACCCCTTGTGTATCAGGGTGGAACTGTGTTCCGTAGGGTTCTCCATGACTGATTTTTCAGAAGTAGATCATCTGACCTTTTTTCCGAGGTGCCTCTGGGTAAACTCAAACCTTCAACCTTTCAGTTAGTAGTAGGTGTATTTACTGCGCAACCCGACCCAGGGACTCCATTGAATGCATACACACAAGTGAAATCAAGGAAACACCTAATTATCATGAAAGTCTTGATAACACAGGTGAGATTTAAAAGGGAGAAACTTCATGGTGGGGGGAGTGAAACCACAAAAGAATCTGGGGACTAGATTCCTTAAGATGAGCTTAAAGGGTAGCCTGTTTCTTTGGTGACCACAAACCATAGATTTCAGAGGCAATCCCAATTTCATATGACCATTGTCCATTGTTCCCCCAAATACACCCAGATCCTGTGTCCTGGTTTTAATGTCCAAAAATCTCAGTTACATAAGAGAAGGAAAACCACAGCTGCTAATTAAGGATTACTCATCCTTGAGAATACCTTGCTATGTTCATTTCCCTTTACATCAGATTAAAAGTTACCAGCTGGAGTGGACAGTGACTTTGATTTGCAGGGAGCCACTAAGGGTCTTGACTGTGTTTGGGCTGTGAACTTGGTTTTGAAGCACCCCCTCATTTCTTGCCTGTCATCAGGAAATGTCCTGTGGTTTTCTGCCTGCTCTAAGAAGGCCTTCGTTGGCAATCAGTGGCTCTTGGTGCTAAATAATAACTATTAACTGTGTGTCTGGGTTTATGCTATGTGTTTTACAATGTAAAACTCTGTTCTCCACTATAAGCCACCTGGCACAGACCTGAGTCTTTTCTTTGCCACTGCTGTCCCAGACCTCTCACAGAGTTAGTGTTCAATAAATATTAGTCATAGGAATGATTCCATTTACTTCTCACAGCATCGTTAAGATACTATGCTTCCCCTATTTTACAGACTGGAAACAGGTTCAGAGAGGTTAAATAACCTGCTTCAAATCCAAAACACCAGTTGTCATTCGGTTGATTGCAACTCATGGCAACCCCATGTGTCATAGTAGAACTGTGTTCCATAAGGTTTTCAGTAACGATTTTTCAAAAATAGATCACCAGACCTTTCTTCCAGGCACCTGTGAGTGGACTTAAACCTCCAACCTTTCTGTTAGCAGCATATAAATGCCAGAATTGGGATTCAAACCAAAGCTGGACTCTAGAGTCCAGGCTCTTAACCTCTACATCCTCCTACCTCCTATTCAGGGTAGTCTGTGTGGCAGAAACAAGCCCCAAAGTAGGCACAGCTGGGGAAATTTGGGAGTCAGGTCAAAAAGCTGAAATCTACAAGATCTGCTATAGAATGAATGAGATTAACCACTTAAAGAGTAACCCTCTGTGATGATTAAGATTTTATGCCAACTTGGCTGGGCCATGATTCTCAGTGTTTTAATGTGATCACTCCCATGACTGAATATACTGTGAGTAGCCAATCAGATGAAGGGGAGTCTCCTTGGGGGTGTGGCCTGCATCTGAATATAAGCAGACATTCTGGCTTTTTGCTCTCTCTGGATCCTGCGGCTGCCTCCTGTCATCTCATCTCCAGTTCTTTGAACTTGAGCTGTCAGCTTATCTGCCGAACTTGGGTCGTTGATCTTCACAGCCTGTGAGCGGAGCCCTGCTCTCTGACCTGCTGATCTTGGGTTCGCCAGCCCCTGCAGCTATGTGAATCAGGAGAAACCTTGTGGTCTTGCCTGCCGATCTTGGAATATGTCAACCTTCACAGCCTGTGAGCAGGGAATGGTTATAGGCAAAGTCCCAGGGAGGGTGCCTTCAGCCTGATACTGCAGGGGACTGTGGAGTGTGAGTCATACCTCAGTGGTGTCCCAACTCAAAGCAAGGGAGAGGCTGTCATACTTCTATATCCTTCATTCAATGGTTAAGGGGTGCTGAGGCTTCTTAAGGAGGCCCTGGGTAGTACAAACAATTAACATGCTCACCTGCTAATCGAAGGGTTGGAGGTTCAAGTCCACCCAGAGACGTCTCGGAAAAAATGTCCTGGTGATCTACTTCTGAAAGATGAGCCTCTGAAAACCCTACAGAGCAGAGTTCTACCCTGACACACTTGGGGTCGCCATGAGTCGGAATCAACTCAACAGCAGCTAAGCTGTTTATTAATGGTGGTAGTGTAAGGTACAGGTCTTGTCTTTAATTCCAAAAGGAATATTCTATCATGTCGCTGACAGATGTGTCATACACAAGAAACTAAACTCAAGCTCCAGTTTCTTAAAATTTCTTAAATTTTCACTTTCTGACACACCTATATCATATCAAGGTATTTTGTTGTGTTTTTGTTGTCACTGAGTTGATTCCGACTCATAGCAACACTGTGGGACAGAGTAGAACTGCCCCATAGGGTATCCTAAGCTGTAATCTTTACGGAGGGAGCTCTGGTGGCACAGTAGTTAAGCGCTCAGCTGCTAACCAAAAGGTTGGCAATTTGAACCCACTAGCCGCTCCACAGGAGAAAGATGTGGCAGTGTGCTTCCAAAAAGATTACAGCCTTGGAAACCCCATGGGGCAGTTCTACTCTGTCCAATAGGGTCGCTTTGAGTTGGAGTTGACTTGACAGCAATGGATTTAATCTTTAGGTTAGTTTAACCATTGTGCCACTAGGTACTTGCTATTCCCTGCTTACTAGTCCTTGTTGTTAGTTGTTGAGTTGATTCTGACCCATGGTAACCTCATGTGTTACTATTTGCACCACAGGTATCATCAGTGTAGTGAACCAGTGGTGAGATGATTCAGGTCTCTGCAGACTAAATATGACACAGAGACATAGAACTGGTATAGTCTCATGTAAGACTGTGAAAGTGTGCTGCAATCCCCGCCAGATGAAATAAAAGTGAATTTGGTATTCTCAGCTTATTACAATAGAGGCAAAGCTGTTTGTTGGAGAAATAGCTTCACAGAAATAGTTTCTGTGACTATATTGACTTGTTCTAGTAATTAGTCCAAATCTACAATATCACCTACAATTGGAGTTATCATTGGATTGAGTTTACAACAGTCCACTGTTGTTCTCAAGACACAGCTGTCTTCTACACGGGCCAGACAGGTGAGTTAGAAGAGGCTGTGATAAGAATCCTCACTCTTGTATCTTTCAAGTCTTTGATAAATTCCTGCTGGGATGATATATTGCTTTTGATTAACTGTTTTAGTAGGGAGGGATAGTTACACAGGCTTCCACTTGGATTTTCCTCTATACTAACCCGCACTTCACAGGTCAGGGAATTAATGTGCAGATTTTTGTCAGTTTCCAAGTATTCCTGTTTCAAATACACTCTCTAGGAACTACGACAATAACCACAGATGACTTTGGGATGCCTTAAGCCCAGAGAGAGACACGCATGATCCAGCACTTTATTACCATGTACCCTTCATGAGGCCCAAGTCTCTCTGATGAACTGCAGGAACATTCTGGGTCCCTAGGAACTCACATTAGCTTAACACCATCTTCAGTGAAGGGTATTAACTTCATAATGGCCTTTTCCAGAAGCCAAAGGTGAGATTTATATCATGTGCTTGTGCTGTTATTGCAGCGTCTTTCTTTGAAGGCACCTAGCATCCTCTTCACTCTGTGTCTCTGATCTGGCCATGGGAATTGTGAAAGGTGTGATCTTGAACCAGTGACTCCAGTCACTCAAGACCAGTTTAAGGTCAAGAGGTCTTGTTTGTTTATTTTGTTGGTTTGTTTTTTAGCTAGATGAGTCAAGTAAGATCTTGATGGTTTGCCTCATTTGTTTCAGTTCTTTGTTGTGTTGTTAGTTACCATTGAGTTGATTCCAACTCATGGCAACCCCATGTACAACAGAATGAAATGTTGCCCAGTCCTGCATCATCTTCATGGTCATTGGTAAGCTCAAATCTATTGTTGTAGCCACTGTGTATTTTGCATGCCTTCCAATCTAGGGGGCTCATCTTCTAGCACTATATTGTTCAGTGTTCTGTTGTTGGCTAATTTCTAGAGGTAGATCACCAGGCCTTTCTTCCTGCCTGTCTTAGCCCCTGAAACCTGGATGATCCTGTTGGTATTTGAAATCTCATAGGTTAGCTTCCAGCATTATAGCAACATGCAAGCCACCACAATATAACAAACTGACTGTGGTGGGTTTCATTTCTAAGGACCTCATAATCATAGTCACTCTGTAATGATTTTTGGTCTGAAGTTATCAATATGGTGCAGTTATCCGAGATTTTGGATTGTCAAGAAGCTGGGGATAATTCTGTTTGCTTAGTTGGTTGACTGAAACCTGAATGGCCTATACTAAGTGCAGATAGCCTGGATGAAATTAAGTGAAAGTGCCAGAAAGTCTTAGATAAGTTGTACAAGAAGAAAAGACTTAGGGAGATAGGATTATTGAAGTAGCTTTATTAAGTATGAGTGGCTCACCTATGTCCCCATGAGGGCACAGAGGCACTAAGAAATACACTGGTGGTGGAATGCCAGCATCCTTTAAAACTACTGTTGCAGCTCTCCACTGTGGGCAGAGGCGAAAGTGGGAGATTGCTGCTTCTAGTGTGGGCTCACTGATCTCAGCGAGGTCGTGTGATCCTCTAAGGCAGAGGGCCAGCAGCAGTGCGTAAGTGCCACAGGCTAGGTATCCAGGGTTCCTTGGAAGGTCAGCAGGCCTGAGAGGTGTTCAGAGCGAGTAAACTGCCTAAATCTTCGGCAGCAATAATTGATCATGAAGTCCCTCCCTGCTTCATAGACTTCCAGAGAAAACAGTTTCACCTGTAACTTATTTTTTAAAATGAAAATAATCCCAACCTCTAGTTTCAATTTCTGAAGTACCTCATGTCTCTTTTCCAATCCCTCTTTTGGTCTTTTCTCCCCCCTGGATGAATAGGTAGAGAGCGGGAGACTAGAGGGCAAGCCAGAGCAAGCATAGAGCTTCCTAAGGCTCAGAGTTCAATTTATTGGATCAGCCCTCAATAAAATCTCACTACTAGATATATGACAATTTCTCATGGTCCTGACTCTCATATGTCACACCTCATACATAGAAAGTGGCTTTAATCCAATCTCCCAAACACACTGCAAATGTATTTGTACTGGAAGACAGAATGAGGAGATTGCGACCGGAGTCCTGGTGGTGCAGTTGTTAAAAGCTTGGCTGCCAACCAAAAGGTCAGCATTTCAAATCCACCAGCCGCTCCTTGGAAACCCTGTGGGGCTGTTCTACTCTGTCCTATATGGTCACTATGAGTTGGAATCGACTTGATAGCAATGGGTCCTACCTAGTTTTCTAGTGCTACTGTAACAGATGTACCACAAGTGGGTGAGTTTAAAGAACAGAAATTTATTTTCTCACAGTTCTGAGGCTAAAAATCCAAATCAGCATTCTGGCCATGTTGATTCTTTCCTTGAGGATAGCCCCGGGAATTCCTCGGTTCTTGATGATCTTCACATAGCATCTGCCCATCCATCTCACACAGTATGTACACTCTTCTGTGTCTAATCCGCTCTTTTTATAACTCAGTAGTGATCAGGTTTAGGACACACCCTACACTGGCATGTCCTCATTAGCATACCAAAGAAGACCCTATTTCCAAACACTCAGTTTAAACCATAACAGTACCCATTACCTTCACGGCCATCTTTTCATAGAAGTGGCCCAACCAGGGACGGATTTCCCAATAAGCAAGGTATGCAGGGGCTTATTTGTGCTTACTTTCTAATCTGTAGTGCACAATTTTGCCTGTTTTTCACTATGTGAAATTGTGCACTACAGATTAGTAAGTAAACACAATTAAGCCCATGCATACCTTGCTTACTGGTTAATTCAACAACCTCTTTCTTGTAAGAAATACAGGGCCCACTGTGAGCTTTGTCAGTGCACACGCGCCATGATCTATGTATTGCTGGGTGGTGCATGCTGTGTGGGAAACAGTCCCAGGGAAGGCCTCAGTTTTAGGAAGGTCAAGTTACTGGTTCGTGTGGAGCCCACTGTACATCCCAGTATGGAAGCAGCTGGGCCCACAATGGCTGCTGTGACTGATGTGGCAACTTCTTGTGCTGCACTTTATACTCCATATCCTTGTAATACACTCTACTCCTGGGTAATCTGGGCTTGCCTTTACCTTGAGACCACAGGACTTTGACTCCTGACTGGTCAAAGCAGGGCTGAGAATTTGCTGTTACACACCCGTATTGTAGTACCTGTGGTTTATGGACAGTCCCAATAAAACGGTTGCTGTGGCATCGACTCTGACTCATGGCAGCCCCATGTGTGTCAGAAAAGATCTATGCTCCATAGGGCTTTAAATGGCTGATTTTTCGGAAGTAGGTCACCCGACCTTTCTTCTGAGGTCCCTATGACTGGACTTGAACCTTCAACATTTTGGTTAGTAGCCAAGGACCTTAACCATTTGCACCACCCAGGGGCTCCTTATGGACAGCAGCTGTGCTCGTTGATTGGTGCCCATCAATTGTTACGTATTTTTAATATCACCCCCAGGTACAAAACTTCAGCATGTACTATGCTGGACACTGTAAGAGACATGGAGATTATTTTCTCTCTTCCTTGGACAAAAGCAATTATAATACCAGGCAGAGAATGGAAACTGCTATAAGAGAAAAATAAAGACAGAGGCTTTGAGGATGACAGGAGGGAGATTGTATCTGAGAGGTCAGGAAGGCCTTCAACCAGGAGGGACATTTAAGAGAAGAGTGACAATGGGTCAGTAGAGTTTCAGTGGAATGAGAGGGAGTGTCCATGTGCATGCATGTGTACATGTGTGGAAGTGGGGAGTTGGTAGCATATGAGAGAATATTCTAGGTGAAAAGAATCCCTTGGGCAAGGGTACATGGGCTAGAAAGCACAGAAAGTATTTGGAGAACAGTAAGTAATCCAACTTGGCTAAAGCAGAGGATGTGTATGGTAGAAGCTCTTGGGGGAGGGAGAGGATGGGTGTATTAGTTTTGCTGCTGTAACAAATTGCCAAAAACCTTAGTGGCTTCAAACAACACAAATTTATTCTATTATTCTGGAAGTCAGAAATCTGAGATGAGTCTTATGGGGCTAAAATCAAGGTGCTGGCAATGCTGCATTTCTGGGGCCTCCAGGGAAAATCTTTTCCTTTCCTCTTCCAGGTTCTGGTGGCTTCTGGCATTCCTTGGCTTGTGACTGCATCTCTCAATCTCTGCCTCCATCATCACATCACTTTCTCCTCTTCTGCCTCCCTCTTATAAGGCCCACCTCTATAATCCAGGATAATCTCCTCATCTCAAAATTCTTAATCATGACAGCAAAGTCACTTTTGTTATATAAAGTAACATGAACAGGTTCCAGGGATTAGTACATGGATATCTTTGGGCCATTATCAGTTTGCCCTAGTGGGTAAGGCAAAAAAATGAGGAGGGAGTGAGTCATACTGTGCAAATCCTTGAACACCATACTGTAGAATTTATATTTAATCTATGTCCTACTCTCCCTAGATCAATGTCACATTCAAAACAGTAAAAAGTATTGAATCAGCAATATAAGTATATACACATACATGTGTGCATATACATATATATGTTTATACATATACACATACTTTGAATTAAGTTACTATGTATATTATAAAATAAACTGAAAATAGGGATTAAAACAGATGACATAAAAACAAATTAAAATAAGGATTCAGAAGAGCACATGGAATGAGGGTGTGGTGTGATGAGTCACTTTTGTGTAGCCTTTCTAGCCATGGTCTTGTGACTCCCACCCACGTGATTGGGTGTGACTTTATATATGCTAATTGTGGCCCACCAGAAGGGTTGGTCAGTTTTGCCATGCCGCTGGGCTTGAAATCAGCCTCCCCAGAGGGAAAAAGAGAATCCCACCACCACCAAGGAAGAACAGCCAGTAACCAGCACTTATTTGGACCCGGGATCCCTGTGCTGTGACACGAAAGGCAGCAGAAGCGGCAGCAGAGACCCAGCAGCAGAGTCCTGGCAGCAAAGACCAGGCAGCAGGTTACAGTGCAGTGGGCTTCCCTGCCCATAGAGAGAGAAAGCTGAGTGCCTTTGGGCAGAGGCTGAGGGCCAAGGAGAAGCGTGTCTGTCAGCATGACTGGGAAGAAGCTGTCCTGATAGAACTGTATCCTGAGTGTTTCTGAACCTGAATTGTAGCCTGTTACTTCCCTAATAAACCCCATAATTATGAAACAAACAACAAAAACAAATAGAAATAGCAGTTCTAATATTTTCTTCTATGTTCTTATAGATGGAAACTCTGGTGGCATAGTGGTTAAGAGTTCGGCTGCTAACCAAAAGGTCAGCAGTTTGAATCTACCAGGCACTCCTTGGAAACCCTATGGGGCAGTTCTACTCTGTTCTGTAGGGTCGCTATGAGTCAGAATCGACTTGAAGGCAATGAATTTGGTAGTTTGGTTCCTATAGATAGCCCTGTACATATAAACCAGTGATTTTCATATTTATAAATAAGTAACATGCATATATTGGGATGCCTACCTCTATTTTTGTATTGATATGAGTGTGCAGCCATCAAATTTTTGGAGACCAGAGGTCTAAGCAGACGGTTTCTGTCATGGATTGAATTATGTCCCCCCAAAAATGTGTATCTCAACTTGGCTAGGTCATGATTCCCGGTATTGTATGATTGTCTACCATTTTATCACCTGATGTGATTTCCCTATGTGTTGTAAGTGCTATCACTATGATGTAATAGGATGAATTAGTGGCAGTTATATTGATGACGTCTACAAGATTATATAGTGTCTTAAGCCAGTCTCTTTTGAGATATAAAAGAGAGAAGCAAGCAGAGAGACATGGGGACCTCATACCACCAAGAAATTAGTGCAGGGAGCAGAACGCATCCTTTGGACCCAGGGTCCCTGCACAGAGAAAGTCCTAGTCCAGGGAAAGACTGATGACAAAGATCTTCCTCCAGAGTCGACAGAGAAAGCCTTCCCCTGGAGCTGACACCCTGAATTTGGACTTGTAACCTACTAGACTGTAAGAGAATAAATTTCTCTTTGTTGAAGCTATCCACTTTCGGTATTTCTGTTATAGCAGCACTAAATGACTAAGACAGTTTCCTAACTGCACAACATCATGGCTAAAGGTTCTTTAGAGCAGAACTTTTCAAATATTCAGTGCATTTGAATCACCCCAGGGATCTTGTTAAATGAAGATTCTGACTCAGCAGGTCTGGGGCATGAAGCATGAGATTCTGCATTTCTCACAAGTTCCCAGGTGATGCCTAAATTGTTCGGTTTAAAGATGACTGGACATTAGAGGGGAGTCCCTGGGTGGTGAAAAACAGTTAACTTGCTTGGCAGCAAACTGAATGGTTGGAGGTTCGCGTCTACTCAGAGGCACCTCAGCAGCAAGGCTTGGTGATCTACTTCTGAAAAATCAACCACTGAAAACCCTATGGGCACAGTTCTGCTCTGACACATGTAGGGTTGCCATGAGTTAGAGTCGATTCAACAGTTAACAGGTTGGGCATTAGAGGGGGGCTATAACCCCACTGCTGCTCCTCTGCTTTAACAGAGTTAAAGTTTAACAGAGCAGCCTCCCCAAGCCTTTTCATAGGGTTTTTATAAGATTTTATTTGAAATAAAAACAGATCATCCTAATTTACAGCAGATCTAATTTTTTTCTTTTTCTTTTTTTTATTGTGCTTTAGATGAAAGTTTACCGAGCAAATTAGTTTCTCATTAAACACTTAATACACATATTGTTTTGTGATATTGGTTACCAACCCCGTGACATGTCAACATTCTCCCCTTCTCCACCTTGGGTTCCCCATTTCCATTTGTCTGGCTTTCCTGTCCCTTCCTGCCTTCTCATCCTTGCCCCTGGGCTAGTGTGCTCATTTAGTCTCCTATACATGGTTGAGATACATGCATTATTGTTTGTTTTGTGAGCCTGTCTAATCTTTGGCTGAAGGGTGAACCTCAGGAGTGACTTCATACTGAGTTAAAAGAGTGTCTAGGGGCCATACTCTCAGGGTTTCTCCAGTCTCTGCAGACCAGTAAGTCTGGTCTTTTTTTTGTGAGTTAGAATTTTGTTCTACATTTTTCTCCAGTTCTGTTCGGGACCCTCTGTTGTGATCCCTATCCGGGCAGTCGGTGGTGGTAGCCAAGCACCATCTAGTAGTGTTGGACTCAGCCTGGTGGAGGCTGTGGTAACTGTAGTCCATTAGTCCTTTGGACTAATCTTTCCCTTGTGTCTTTTGTTTTCTTCATTATCCCTTGCTCCAGATGGTGGAGTGAGACCAGTGGAGTATCTTAGATGCCTGCTTACAAAGTTTGAAGACCCCAGACGCTACTCACCAAAGTAGGACGTAGAACATTTTCTTTATAAACTATGTTATGCCAATTGAGCTAGATGTCTCCCGAGACCATGGTCCCCAGCCCTCAGCTCAGTAATTTGGTCCCTCAGGGAGTTTGGGTATGTCTACAAAGCTTCCATGACTTTGCCTTGGTCAAGCTGTGCTGACTTCCCCAGTATTGTGTACTGTCCTACCCTTCACCAAAGTTACCACTTATCTATTGTTTAGTTAGTGTTTTTCCCTCCCCACCCCTCCCCTCCCTAGTAACCATCAAAGATTATTTCTTTCTGTGTGGAAACGTTTTCATGAGGTTTTATAATAGTGGTCTCATACAGTATTTGTCCTTTTGTGATTGACTTATTTCACTCAGCATAATGCCCTC
>NW_004444124.1:3036642-3057903 GCF_000243295.1 Trichechus manatus latirostris | reverse complement strand
TGTTTCCTGTCACCAGCTTTCCTGTCCCCTTCTGCCGTCTAGCCCTTGTCCCTGGATGGCTATGCCTCATTAGTCCCATTTTGTTTTATGGGGCTGTCCAGTCCCCACCTTTGCCCATTTTTTAATTGAATATTTGTCTTTTTGTTGTAGAGGTTGTAGAGGATCTA
Source organism: Trichechus manatus latirostris (assembly GCF_000243295.1). Lineage (NCBI taxonomy): Eukaryota > Metazoa > Chordata > Mammalia > Sirenia > Trichechidae > Trichechus > Trichechus manatus. The sequence continues at coordinate 3,057,736 of NW_004444124.1, read as the reverse complement.
ATTTTTAAAAATAACTGGCCTAAATATTCATAGTGAAATTTTGTTGTTTCATTCTCATTTGATTCTAAGAATTTTTTAATACCATTTTTAATTTCTTCTATTACCCAATAGTTTTTAAATAAGGTTGTTATGGATTGAATTGTTTCCCCCCAAAATATGTGTTGTAAATCCTAATCTCTATGTCCGTGGTTATAATCCCATTTGGGAATGTGTTGTCTTAGTTATGTTAATGAGACAGGTTTAGTATAGGGTGTATCTTCAGTCAATTTCTTGAGATATAAAAGAGATTAAACACAAGCTAGCAACCAGAAATGAGGGAAGAGAGATACCTAGCCACGTGAAGTTTGCCCAATAGCAGAAGCTCAGACGAGGCGAGGACCTTCCTCCAGAGCCTACACAGAGAGAAAGCCTTCACCTAGAGCTGGTACCCTGAATTCAGACTTCCAGCCTTCTAAACTATGAAGAAATAAATTTCTATTTGTTAAAGCCACTCATTTGTGATATTTCTGTTATAGCAGAACTAGATAACTAAGACAAAGGTGTTGTTCAGTTTCCATATATTTAATTTTTTTCCCTTGTTCTGTTATTTATTTCTACTTTTATAGCATTATGGTCAGAGAAGATGCTTTGTATTATTTCTATGTTTTTGAATTTACTGAGGCTTGCTTTGTGACCTAAAATATTCTGGAGAATGCTCTATTCTGAGCAATGATCCATGTGTGTCAGAGAAAAATGTGTACCATGCAGCAGTTGAGTGGTGTGTTCAGTATATGTCTATGAGGTCAGGTTAGGTGATTGTGTTATTTAGATCTTCTGTATCTTTGTCAAGTTTTTTTCTAGTTCTGTCCATCATCAAAAGTGGTGTGTTAAAGTCTCCTACTATTATTGTAGAACTATCTATTTCTCTTTTTGTTTCTGGTAGAGTTTGTTTTATGTATTTTGGAGCGCTGTCATTGGGTACATAAATATTTATTATTGCTGTGTTCTCTTGATGGATTTACCCTTTAATCATTATGTAATGCCTTTCTTTGTCTCTTATTTTTTCCATCCTTTGATTTTTAACCTATTTATGTCTTTGTGTCTAAGGTGTATCTCTTATAGGTAATATATTGATGGATCACGTTTTTTTATCTATTCTGCCACTCTCTGTCTCTTGACTGGTACATTTAAACCATTAACATTCAGTGTAATTATCAATAGGTATGAATTTAATACTGCCTTTTTTTATGCTTTTTTGTGTGGCATTAACAGTTTCTTTGTTCTGGTTAATTTTCTGTGCTGAGGTCTTTTTGTTTATGGATTTTCTTCTCGAATCTGTCTTGGATATCTAGTGCTGCTATAACAGAAATACCATTTAAGTGGATGGCTTTAATCAACTGAAGTTTATTCTCTCACAGTCTAATAAACTAAAAGTCCGAATTCAGGAAGCCAGCTTCAAGGGAATGCTTTCTCTCTCTGTTGGCTCTGGAGGAAGGTCCTTGTCATCAATCTTCCCTGGTCTAGGAGCTTTTCAGTGTGGGGACCCTGGGTCCAAAGGATGCACTCTGCTCCTGGCACTAGTTTCTTGGTGGTATGGGGTTCCCCTGTCTCTCTGCTTACTTCTCTTTTATATCTCAAAAGAGATTGACTTAAAACACAACTTAATCTTGCAGATCGAGTCCTCCCTCATTAACATAACTGCTGCTAATCCCACTTCATTAACAAAAATAGAGGTAAGATTTACCAACACATAGAAAAATCACATCAGATGACAAAATGGTGGACAGTCACACAATACTGGGAATCATGTACTAGCAAGTTGACACACATAATTTTGGGGGGACACAGTTCAATCTATAACGTTCCACCCCCAATATGCATGTCCTTGTCACAAGTAAAACACATTCACCACATCATATCATAGCAAAGTCTGAAATCAACTCCGAGTCCAAAATCCAAAAATTCCTCTTTATCTGTGAAATCTAGAATACAAGTTATCTCCTTCTAAAGTACATTGGTGGAACAGGCACAAGGTAGACATTTCCATCACAAATGGGAGAAATTGGAGGAAAAGAAGGAATAATAGGCACCAAGCAAGTAAGCAGAACACAGTACATTAGCCCTCAAGCCTTGAAAATAATTCTCTGTTTTCTGAAACCATTTACACAATGGCCCTGCCCTATAGACTCTAGGTATTGGCCGTACTCTCTAGATTCTGACTGATGGCCCCTTAGCCTTGGGCTTCAGGTCATCTTCCAGGCCCACTGGAATAGCAACCCTGACTACAGAGGTTTTGGGTGGACTTGTTCTCCTAGTTCATCTGAGTGGGACTCCACCCTTTGAGATCCCATACCATTTGAGGCTGAGGCAGCTCTGCTTCCTGTGTTCCTTGTCTCTTCAGCTTCTGCCTCCTGGTTCCTTGGCCTCTCAGCTCCTCGGGCGTCTCTGCCTGCATCTGCCCTGCTGGGGCAAGTGTTCCAAAGCTCTTTAGCTTCACCCATAAATACCTGGAAGCACCCCACTCCACCAGGAAGCCTCTTGCACGAAGGCACTCAGCTCTCTTGTTCCTTGGTTCTGCTCCAGCACTGTCTCTCACTGTTGTCCCAGTTCTACTGCTGCCATTTCTCTGCTGCTGTCAGTTCTCTGCTGCTGCAAGTTCTCTGCTGCTGCTTCTTGTCATCTGCACCATCTCCAGTCTAGTAGCTCTCCTCATTTCCTTCTGAGTCCTCACCAGAATTGTCTTTGATGTCCCTAATTCCACCAACAGTCTCTTCAAGGCAATCTAGGCTTTTACTATTAGGCACTTTAAAACTCTTCCCAGCCTCTATCTATTCACAGTTTCAAAACTGCTTCCACATTTTAGGTATCTGTTAGAGCAGCACCCCACTCTCTTGGTACCAAATTCTGTCTTGGATATCCAGTGCTACTACAACAGCTATACCACAAGTGGATGGCTTAAACAAACAGAAGTTTATTCTCTCACAGTCTAGTAGGCTAGAAGTCTGAAGTCAAGGCACTGGCTCCAGGGGAAAGCTTTCTCTGTCTGTTGGCTCTGGAGGAAGGTCTTTGTCATCAATCTTCCCCTGGTCTAGGAGCTTCTCAGTGCAGGGACCCCAGGCCCAAAGGACACATTCTGCTCCTGGCACTAGTTTCTTGGTGGTATGAAGTCCCTTTTCTCTCTGCTCACAAAGAGATTGACTTAAGACCAACCTAATCTTGTAGACTGAGTTCTCCCCATTAACATAACTACTGCTAATTCCATCTCATTAACATCATAGAGGTAGGATTTACAACACATAGAAAAATCACATTAGATGACAAAATGGTGGACAATCACACAATACTGAGAATCATGGACTAGCCAAGTTGACACATGTAATTTTTGGGTCACAATTCAATCCATAACAGTATCCTTTTTGTTGTTGATGTTGTGTTTACTGAGTCTTTTTTATTTTCTCCATTTTGGTGATCTATTAATTTTAATTTTTTAGATTTGTTAATTTTCTTCATGGTTACCCTGAAATTTACCTTCATCTTCCTAGGCTTAAAATTGTCTGTTATATCTTGATATCATCTTGAATTTCTCTCCATATGGAAGTTCTATAACTACACCATTTATTGCTCCTTTTTGTTTTGAAGTTGTCATCATTTACAGATTTACATCTCTAGTTTCCTCTTACCAGTTTTGAAGCTTTACTTTACTTTTGATAATTCTTTCTCTGGGATGGTATTTGGTGATGCTGTTGTGTGTCTTAATCTCAGATTGTTGTATGATGTAGTTGGTTCTCTATCCGAAGAACTCCTTTTAATATTTCTTGTAAGGTTGGTCGGGTTTTTACAAATTCCCTTGATTTCTGCCTATCTGGGAATGTCTTAGTTTTGCCATTATATTTGAAGGACAGTTTTGCTGGATATACAATTCTTGGTTGGCAATTCTTTTCTTTCAGGGTTTTATATATATGTCATCCCATTGCCTTCTTGCCTGCATGGTTCTTATGAGAAATTAACATTTAGTCTTCTTATTGGTGCCCCTTTGTAAGTAATATTTCGTTTTTCACAAGCTGCTCTCAGAATTCTTTTTTTTGTCTTTGGTTTTACAATGTTTGATTATGATATGTCTTCATGAATTTCTTTTGGGGTCTATCCTGTATGGGGTTCATTGAGCTTCTTGGATGGAAACCTTTTCATCTTTCATGATATTAGGGAATTTTTCTGCCAATGTATCTTGAAAACTTATCTCTGTCCTTTTTTTTATCCTCCTCTTGGAATTCCTATTATAAATAAATTATTCCTCTTGATGGTGTTCCACATAATTTTTAGGCTTTTTTTCTGATTTTTCCTCAAACAAATTAGTATCAAAGGACTTTTCCTCCATTTTGCTGATTCTTCCTTTCATTGATTCAATTCTACTTCTATGTCCTTCCGTTGAATTACCTATTTCTGATATTTTATTGTTAATCTTCTGGATTTCTAGCTGTTGTTTTTGTATGGTTTCTAATTGTCTATTTATTTTGTCATTTTGTTCTTGTATTGTTTTTCTGAATTCTTCTAGGTTTTTTTTCTGTGTTTTCCTTGGTCTCTTTGAGGAGCCTAAATATAAGTCTTTTGAATTCTTTATCAGGTAATTCTATTATCATTTCTTCCTCAGGAGGGTTTTCTGTACCTTTATTTTGCTCACTTGTTTGAGCCATCTTATCCTGTCTGTTCATATGATCTGTTATTGTCTTCTGTCTCTGAGGCATTAAGGAATTAATTTATTTATTTATTCATATATTTCTTTATTGATTGTATGTTTGTTTTGTCCTGATTTTTTTTTTTGTTTGTTTTATTTTGATACGTCGGGAGCTTTGTTTCTTCTCTTTCTCCTTGCAATGTCTTTCTTCCTTTGTGTTATTTTAATTGTTGTTGTTTTGTGGTACTGGTCTGTGTGTGACTTTGGGGGTATCAGTTGGCTAGCTTTGATTTCCTGTCACTAGTGGGTATAGTGGATCACACCCATGTGTGAGTCCTCTGTGGTTAAGCTTGTATATCTTCCCTTACAGGATTGAGTGGAGGTGGGAGAGCAGGTTCTTTCCCTAATATTGGATGACAAGTGTTGAGTGGTTGGAGTCCCTCCACAGTCCTTTTGGGACCATAAGTTTCCTTCAGGTTGGTGCTAGCAATTAGTGCATTCTCTGGAAGTCATGACAGGACATCTCCGTATCTGCTATGAGGAAGTGCTACTCAAATGGATGAGGTAGGCCTACCATGCATGCACGAATTGGCATCTTGGTAAATGGTGGGGGACTAAGGGGCTTCAGTGTATGTGCAGTTGGCCTGCAGGAACTGTTCAGGTGTGCGGTGTGTGATGGTTCAGCTGGGCACACATTGGATGAGGCACTAGGATCTCCTGCTCATCATTTGGCAGAGGGGCAGATGGAGGTTGTCAGGATTTGACTGCCATTACTTGCTGATGAGGTGATGTGTCTGTCACCAGGTGTGGGTGCAGGGAACATTCTTGCTGGTTTCCAGGTTGAGCACTGTGTGTGTGTGCTGCTGGTTGCTGGGTGGGTGAGGCAGGGGTGCACAGGTCACCAGTCATTGGACAGGTGGCACAGGAGCTCACACTGCTGGTTGCTGGGCAGGGGAAGGGGGGTAGTTCATGCCTCTGGTAGCCTGTCTGGCAGCATGGGAGTGTGCACCATCAATCACCAGGCAGGTGGGGCAGCAAGGTGGGGCCGGGGTGGGGGGCCAGGTGTATGCCTTCGGTTGTCGGTTGATGGTGTGGGCATGTATGCCTTCAGTTGCCTGGTGGGGGTGGGGGGGGGGATTGGGAAAGGCACATGCCTCTGGTCACCAGTCCAGTGGCACTGGAGCACGTGCTGCTGATCACCAGGTGCGCAGAGTGATGGGGACGATGTAGAGGAGGCTGGTGACTGGGGTGGGTGGGTAGGGTGGGTATGCTCTGCCAGTTGCGGGTCTGGCAGCATGGGAGTGTGCACTGTGAATCACCAGGAGGGGGAGCGTGGAGGGGGAGCGTTGAGGGGGGTGCACTACCAATGCTCTTCTGGTCACTGGTGTGGGCACTGTGGTACTCCCCGTAGAGTGTAGCCAGCGATCAGAACCTGACCCTGACCAAATACCCGGAGGGGTGCTGTCTGGAGTTGGGTTGGGTGGGGGATCTTCAGCTGCCACTCTATGGATTCTCTGCTTCATGAGCGCCAGCAGCCCAAATGATCAGGAACCGCTGCTGGTGAGTAATTCTGCCATTATATTCTGGCTCCCTGCCTGCTCTAAGGTTGCCTGAATCCCTAGGGCTCTCGCTCACCTTCCTGCGCTTTCCATCCTTACAGCCAGTTCATGTTCTGCTCAGCTTGCTTCGCTCCAGGTTTGTCTACATGGTATCTCTGTCTCCTGGGGATTCTGTGAAGTTGCCTTCCTGTGCTCCTCACCCAGGAACAGATAGCCATGTAGCAGCAGGCCAGCTAGCAGGGTGATTTGTAAATCTCCTTGCTCGCTGTTTTCAGTTTCTCCTTCCATTTGGTGTTCGATCTAATTCTTCATCCTTCTGTTTGCTGTTCTGGGTTCCCAGATTGTTGTCTGTATCTGTTTTCCTTGGTTTCTCGGTACTTTGCTTTAGGGGAACGGCATGTTTTATGTGACTAAGCCACCATCTTGGGTTATCTCTTCATCGTGAAATTTTGATAAAAAAGAGACAAGATGGTCAAGTAATTCCAGTTCCCATTTCTAGGGTGTGTGTGTGGGTGGGGGGGCTGAGTAAAGAGTTTAAAGTCTGGAATTCCTTTCAGGTCTAACTTTCATTCATTCGAGAAATAATTTTTGAAAGGTTACTCTGTGCAAAGTGCTGGGAAGGCTGAATCTGTCTAGTGAAAGCTTTTGCAAATTCTCATCCTTGGCCCTCTGACGTGGGTACCTTCTCTCTCTAACTCAGCAGTTTCTTTTGGCACATCATCCCCTCTCTCCCACCCTCGGTGGTGCCAGGGGCATGCGCATAGCATTAGTGTCTGCCTGGCTCTTTATTTCACTTCCTGCTCTTAGGAGAGGCCAGCAGGGCCTGAGGCCTGGAGACTCAATAAAATATTTCAGATGGGGTTTGCAAGGACCTCTTGGGTAGAAGGAACCCATTGCTATAGACAAAATTGTAAGGATATGACGAAAAGCAGGAAAAAAATGGCTTTCAAATAAGCCTTTCATCTATGCATTTGATGTGCTCCTAAGTTTTTATAAATGTCAGTGACTTTCATTTCAGTTCTGGGGAGGTATAATATTTATTACTGGTTCACCTTCAATTGTTGCAATTCTTAACATGTTAATGTTATATCTTTCTACCAATTGAAATTCGTTTCAAATCATACTCAGGGCTCCATTTAAATGTCACCTTCTCTGTAGTGTCATTCCTGACAACCTCACTCTTGTCAGAAATAATTGATCTTTACTCTGCCTTCTTGTGTAGGTATACAAATATTCCCAATAAATTTCAGGTATTGATAACAGATCTATATACTTTGAAGTAATGTCTTATAAGGATATTACAGCACAGTCTTCAAAGTAACCCAAACAGGTTTCATTCATGCCTGTCCACTCTATTTGATAAAATACACCTCATTAAATTATGTATGCATTTCATCAGTGCACTCTACATCCTTTTATGATAATCCTTAACACAGTAAGTCTTGAATGGTACAGTATTTCTTATAGGTTATAAGCTAAGAGAAGAAAGTGACTACATCTATTTATTCTTTGCATTAGGCCCAATATGTTGTATTGTATCTACAAACTGCTTAGCAGTTCTGTGAAACTCCTGAAATTATAAGCAAAATTTTATGTATATATATGTGAATACAATTTTCTGGGTAAAGAGTCCATAGCTTTATTTAATTGCACAAAGGAATCTGAGAATCCATAGAACTGAACAACTATTGACCTAGTGAATCTATTTATGAGACAATAGACTCATAGTTAGTCTATTTATGGGACAAAAATCTGTTTGTAATACACACTCATCCACTCATTTATAGGTTTAAGATTTGGATTTTTCTGTATTTGTTGCTCTTCAAATGAGCCATGTGTACATAAGCAACTCAGTTATTCCATGCTGTGGGATAGTCCAGCTCCTTCCTTCTCTCTCAGTCACCCACAGGCCATTTCAATACCTCCACTTCCACAGGGGGATTGTTATGGATTGAATTGTGTCCCCCGAAAATGTGTGTCAGCTTGGCTAGTCCATGATTTCCAGTATTGTGTGATTGCTCACCATTTTGTCATCTGATGTGATTTTCCTATGTGTTATAAATCCTACCTCTATGATGTTACTGAGGTGAGATTAGAGTCAGTTATGTTAATGAGGCAGGACTCAAAGTACAAGATTAGGTTGTGCCTTGAGTCAATCTCTTTTGAGATACAAAAGAGAGAAGTGAACAGAGAGACATGGGACCCCATACTACCAAGAAACAAGAGCCAGGAGAACAGCACTTCCTTTGGACCCAGGGTTCCTGTCCTGAGAAGCAACTAGACAGGGAAAGATTGGTAACAAGGACCTTCCCCCAGAGCTTACAGAGAGAGAAAGCCTTCCCCTGGAGCTGGCACCTGGAAGTCAGACTTCTAGTCTCCTAGACTGTGAAAGAATAAATTACTGTTTGTTAAAGCCATCCATTTGTGGTATTTCTGTTATGGCAGCACTAGATAACTGAGACAGGGATGAACTGAGGTAAGGATAAGTGATAAGGTTCAAACAAATAAGGATAGCTACATTATTAGCAGCTCCAATAAGAGCTTATTTGCAGGGGGATGTTGAAATTACTGATCCGAACAAAGTTTGAGGACTATGGATGGATATTAATTATCCATGATCTTCTAGTCTCCCATGACTACCAATGACCTTAAGCTGGCTGGAAGTATAAATGATTTCTTTTAATGAAATAAAAGGGATTTAAATTCATAGAGACTGGTGAGCCTTGAGACTTGATGTTAAGACTCCATCACTGGGATTCTGGCCTGGGGAAGAATCTGATGGTCTGAAAGAACAGAAGTTCATTTTCGTATACTTTGATCCATTAATAGCAAGAAAGCACCATGGGTGATCCTTGAGAAAATGGCCCTAAAAACACAAGGCTTCTTGAGCAGGAGGGTTCATGGAACTCTCTGTGGAAGGCAGTGCTGGAGAAGAGGGAAGGAATGTGTCATGGATTGAATTGTGTCCCCAAAAAATATGTGTCAATTTGGCTAGACCATGATTCCCAGTATTGTGTGACTGTCCACCATTTTGTCATCTGATGTGATTTTCCTGTGTGTTGTCAGTTCTATCTCTATGATGTTAATGAGGTGGGATTAGTGGCAGAACTCAATCTACAAGATTAGATTGCGTTTTAAGCCAAGCTCTTTTGAGATATAAGAGAGAGAAGACGCAGAGAGACAGGGGAACCTCAAATCGCCAAGAAAGCAGCTCTGGGAGCAGATTGCATCCTTTGGACCCGAGGTTCCCACACAGAGAAGCTAGACTAAGGGAAGACCGATGACAAGGACCTTCCTCCAGAGCCAACAGAGAAAGAAAGCCTTCCCGTGGAGCTGATGCCCTGAATTCAGACTTCTAGCCTATTAGACTGTAAGATAACAGATGGCTTCTATATGTTGAAGCCATCCACTTGGGGTCTTTCTGTCACAGCAGCACTAGATGATTCAGACAGAGTATGCGGGGTTTGAACATCTCCCGGGGACTGCAATATGCTGCCCTCCACTTCCCCAACACTGAATTGGGAACATGCTGGTCTGCAAGGAACAAAATAATATCTGTAGGACACCCTGTGCTTTTTGGCAAGATGTGTTTACCATATTATGCCCTGCATGCTTGCATTCAGTAGTAGACTTTACTTAGTGTATGATATATGATATACACATTCTAATGTTCCCAGATGAGCCTTTTTTCTTCTTTATCCCACATGCACCTGCCTTGGCCCCTTCATATTTGTGCCATGTAGGTTAAGATTAAAAGTAGTTAGTCAGATGCCAAACTCAGTGTTACGTCTCAAACGATGTTTCTCCCTAACAAGTGAGAGTATTTTTTTTGGAAGACTCTCCCATTTGCTTCATTTTTGTTGGTTGCTGAGTAACAAAACCCAGCTACCTCTTCTCCCTTCATACTTTGGAGCTGAAAAAGAAAAACAACTCTGGGCACTTGTCCAAAGTGTCCTGGTATCTTGAAGACCAAAGCCAGGGATGTTGACGCCATTCATCTGGGTGTATGCCTGGAGAATTTACCCCACTGGAAAAGGAGTTAGCCCAACAACAGAACTCTGTGTTTCCCATTAGCTTTCTGGAAAAACAAAAAATGATAACAACCTTGGCTCCCTGAATGCAATACAACAATACCATCCAGGGCATGGAATTATAGCATTATTTACATTTTAGGGCTCTTTATATTGTTAGTGTAAGCAGATACAGAAAATATATAAACTAATGAATACACACACACACACACACACACACACACACACCATCAGTACCATTAGTTCTTATGAGAAGCATAAGGCCCAGAGAAGTTAAATCGCTTGCCCCAAGTCACAAAGCTGTCACAGAGATGGCTGCACACATTTGTAATGTTTCATTCCTTTGGTTTAGCCCTAGGTATTGTTGCTTTGAGGTCCCTGGGTGGTGCAAATGGTTTGTGTTTGATTACTAACCTAAGGGTTGGTGGTTCAAACACACCCAGTGGTGCTGTGGGAGAAAGATCTGGCAATTAGCTTCCATGAAGATTGTTGTTTCTGTTGTTGGGTGCTGTCAAGTCATTTCTAACTCATAGCAACCCCATGTGACAGAGCAGAACTGCTCCATAGGGTTTCCTACACTGTAATCTTTACGGAAGCAGATCACCAGGTGTTTTCTTCCCTGGAGCCACTGGGTGGGTTTTAACCACCAACCTTTTGGTTAGCAGCCTAGAGTTTAACCCTTGCACCACCAGGACTCCTTTACATAAAGATTACAGCCAAGAAAACCTTATGGAGCAATTCTACTCTGTAATATACGGGGTCACCATGAATTGGAACCGACTTTATGGCAACGAGTTTATGTTTTTTTCTATTGCTACTTTTGGTTCTCTTTACTTTTAATTTTGTTTTGTTCCCCAAAAAAAAAAGAACCCAAGAAAGTAATGTTTACACTGAGAGGAACCAAAGTGCAGAATCATGTGTTTTCTCCATTTTCCTTACACATATCCAAACCCAGAGCAGAATTCCAAGTGAGCAGTAGCAGTAGGAGCCGAGCCCAGGGGTCACACACCAGCGACTCCTGCTTCCAGCCAAAATCCGCAGTGACCTGTGGTGCCTCCTTCCTCCACGTGGCTGCAGAACCAGGAATGCACTCTGCGCTCAGGGATGGGCAGAGCCCAGAGAGGACAAAGACACACATTCAGAAGTAAGCCTGGCCTGGTGGCCGCACCTGTGGGGCTCTGCTAAAGCTCAACCACCTTCCTCCTTGGAGACTTCTGTCTCATACCCAATTCCAAGTGGCTTCTCTTAAATTAGTCAGATCAAGGTCAAACGGCCAAAGCTGGAAGCCAAACCTGGAGAAGTAAATTTAGAGAACTGAACCACATGCTCACTGCCAGCTCACAGTTATGACTAAGCAGAAATTCTGAAATGAAAATCTTGGGCAAAATGATTGTGGAAGAGAACAGACTAGATACTTGTGAAATTGATAGTGAATGAGTAAACACAGCAAATGAATGAATGAATGAATGAAAGGATGAGCCCTTCACTTCTGCTCAGCAGCTCTGAGGAAGTGTATTCAGAGGGAAGGCCTCTCTGCCTGGGTTTATTGGAGGATGCTTTAAAAAGCACTTGTGGCTGTCTTCAAGGAAACCTAGGGGTGCCATTTTTTGGGAACTTACTCACATGGCACCTTAACTGGTCAGGTGGAGCCTTCCAGCTTTCACTGAGGAGAAAATCCTGAGCAGACTAGTGTGGAGAGGGTCCCTGACTTTCCATCATCAGAGGACATATAGAAACTGGGTGGGAAGGCAATAAGATGATGTTGGCAGGCATCCCTGGCTGAAGTCAGACAGTGAAAGATAAGCACTGACCTTCCAGTAACTGTGTGCTCCCAAGAAGGGGGCACACTCCAGGGAGAGGCTGCTGGTGTGCATCACACTGAGATGTAGGCAGGGGTACGGTGAGGAAGAGCCTACTGGGCTGAGTAACTGAAGAAATGTGTTATCATACATAACCACATGCAGGGCTCCCACACAGGTAGAGTGTGTCTTGTGTGTTACTGAACGCAATGGGTTCACCGCCTGTACTCCTGTTAAGAATAACTAAGAGTCAAGCGGATTTAAAGCAAAGCATAGTTTATTATTCGCAGGGAGTAAGGAGACGGGGGATCCTCCCCAAAAGCACTCTCTCTCTGAACAAAGGGCTGGGGGTGGCATTTTATACCACACGAGAAAGGGGAAGTCATACACGTCCATTAACTTTATATATATTCCAAAAGGGGTTGGGGTAGGATTTTGGCACAGAAGTGGCTGACAGACTTCTTGCTTCTGAAATGGGCTCCGTCACTGCGCAGTGATGTATGTCCGGTGATTTTGGTTTCTAGGCAATACTTATGGGATGAGGCCATCTGATGGTCAACCTGGTCTCTTACCGTGCATGCCCAGGATTCTAGTTCTAACTGGCTGATCTGAAAGACAGCTACAAGTGGACAGATTAGGAGGAAGCAAACAACATTTGCACCATTCTTCTTCTAGAAAACATTTTTAACTGATATAAATTGTTGTTTAAGGCCTTTTCTGTCCCTAGCTGGTCTCATGAGGGTAAAGGGAGAATATTCACTGTGGAAGAGTATTCTGACCTGCTGAGCCTAGTCCTTCAGAAGTAGATGAAAGCTGGCACGAAGAGAAGGCATGAAGAGAGGCACTGGGGGCAGCGCTCCTCCACATTCTACCAGTTAGAGCTTCACTTCCTTCTCTTTGCAATCCTCCCCTTCACAGTGTCCATGCCCCTTGGGGAAAGTTCTGCCTGTCATGCTGAAGCTTACCTAGGTTACCTCAGATGCTCAGTTTGCCTTCCTCCAGCACTGTGAGATCACCGCACTCCACTCAAATATTTGTTGACAATGTTTATGCCCAGTGATAAAGCCCAAACCAAGACTGTAGGAGATTAATAACACAGTCATGGCAAGAGTCTTTGGAGTCAGACTGGGGTACAAGTCCTAATTCTAGCTTGTTTGGACTAGCCTTTTGAGGGCACATCTCATTTGAAAAAGGAGTATAACAGCGCCTGCCCACTAAAGCGGACAATGAAGATTAAATGGTGTTCTTACGTGAAGCATCTGGCAGGGAGCCTTTAACGTGGCTAGCAGTCAATAAGTGAAGGCCCCTCCCCATCTCCCCTTTAGGGAAGTGGCAGAGTAGCTCAGTGGGAAAGAAAACCATGGGAACAACTACTAAATCCCAAACCAGGACTTGGTGTTTGCTCCAGAAACAGCAAGTGACATGCTATAGAATGGTAACCTGGAGAAGACAGGGCTTCAAAGAAAGGGCCTCTGGAACTGGGCCCTGAAGGGAGGGAAGAGTTTGAGTCATTGGAATGTGGTGGAAGTGGCACCCAGGCTTGCAGGGTGGCACAGACTCAGCGCAGGGCCACCAGGGCCACAGCCTACTCTGAGGAGGGGTGCTTCCGTGTGGCTGGGAATGGGTGCGTGAAGAAGACCAAGGGAGAGCAGCCTGGAGCGGGGTTGTGGGTGACCCCATCTCATCCAGGTACATCCCTGGCCTTCCTGGGCTTTCTCAGGGGCAGAGGCTGTAAGCCACCTGTGGCATCTTCCTGCAGGCTCCCCCAGTTCTGTTTGAGGAGAAATGCCTCGGGTTCCCTCAGGGTTCCAGGGCAAGTCCTAGTACCTTCCCTTGTGCATGTCCAGCATAGCTGCAGGGTGTTTTAATTGGGCTCATTTGTCCACAAACCAGCTTGATCCTGAAAACTATTAAAAGTCCGCTATCGTATAAGGGCTTAGAAATGATTCTGTTACTTTGGCCATTAGTCAGACCCTTATTAATGTATAACGTCCAGTTCTGAACACTACCAAAGAGGGTGAGGATATCAAAGAGGGGCCCAAAATGTACAAAAGTAACCAAAGGGACAAGAACTGCTCTCCCAAGGGAAGGCTAAGAATGCGGAGACCTGGAGGGGAGAAGGCTGAGGAGTGACTGCATCATGCTTTTTACACAGATAATCTTCACCAGGAGAAAAAGCAGTTTTCAGTTTTCTCCCTCTCCTGAAAACTAAAGCAAAACAAAGTTAAAGCCGCATATATTGGGTTTACACACAGCAGTCTCTTCGACAGGCTCTGACTGTCCCCTCCTTCCTCCTTCTGACTGACTACCAGGACAGACACGAGTCAAGATAGACAGCAATTTGTGTGAAGCCCCAGGTGTGGTCTCCAGCTGCACTCTTGAGACCAGGATGGAGGAGTCCAAATGATCAAGAGGGATGTGAATTTAGGGATAACCTTGAATTGGCTCTAATGTCTTCAACTACTTTTAGCCAGCACAGCAGTTAGAGCACCTTGCCACTGATAGCCCTGGTGAGAAAGGTCGGTTTGCATGACTAGTCCTTAGCGTTCACACAGGGGTCACCCCAAATGGAGGGCAGCCTGGGAGTTCGCCTGGGGCCTGGAGGGTGGAGGGGAAAGGATCTCAGGAACAGAGGTGAGGAGGGGCAGATGAAGCACCCCACCCTGCCTCACTCTTCTCCAGACTCTGGCTCTCAGCTGTGCTGTGAGCTGAAGGCAGGGAGGGAGGGACAGGGCAGAGGAAGCTGAGTCAGTGCCAGGGTCCAGTGCACCATGAGCGCTCATAAGGGCTTGCTGAAGAAGAGGGTTCCCTGGGAGGAGCTGGAGGATGGTTTCTGTCAATTCCCTTCTTCTCGTTCTTCTTTCCTATGAAGTGTGCTAGTGCCTAAATCAGAGAGTCCCCCGTCTTCACTTTAATTGAGAACTGCTTCTGGGGAGCAATGTTCAGGAAACCTAAAGCTGCTTTGGCAGAGAGGCTGACCTGGTGGACCCGTAGGAGTGTACTAAAAAGAAGATGGGCAGGAGGATGCAATAAAGCCCCTCCCTGAGAGATCAAAGGCCGGGAGAGCTTGTGTGTGGGGGGTGGGATGGCCTCATCCTGAATAGCCAATCAGCAAGCAAACTGGAGCCAAGTATTGGTAGTCCCATTTTACATATGAAGAAACGGAAATTCTGTTGAGCGGGGTTAAACAAGTTGCCATCCAGTTGACTTTGACTCATGGCACTCCCATGGGTGTCAGAGTAGAACTATGCTCCATAGGGTTTCCAATGACTGATTTTTCAGAAGTAAATCCCCAGGCCTTTCTTCCAAGGTGCCTCTGGGTAGACTCAAACCACCAACCTTTTGGTTAGCAGCCGAGTGCATTAACCATTTGTACCACCAGGGACTCCCTGAACAGGGTTTCTCAGTTAATAATTCAAAAGCATAAGCTAACATTCCTTTACCCCAGGCCACACCTAGAGAAATAGCTACTATTTGTCCTGGGTGGCTGAGATCAATGTTCCCCAGTATACTGTCCCTGGATGACCTATACAAGGATCACCTGGGGAACTTGTTAAGAACTCAGATTCCAGGACCCTGTCCCAGGCTTGCAGAATAAGAAGACGGGGCTGTGGAATCTCTCTTGTTAAAATGCATCCCACTTTGAGAATCCTCAGTAGCCATTTCTCTTCCTGGAGTTGGGGACATCAGCCAAATATTCCCCAGGATGACCTCTGGCTTAAGCTCTGCATCACACTGCGGCTGAGAATCGTTACAAAAAGGGTGTCAAATGAGGGATAGCAAGTTACAAAAGTTGCTTCTTGAGCAGAAAAAGATTCATGGACAGGAAGTAATTCAAACAACAACTGCTCCCAGTCTCACCAGGTCCACTGTTTGTGCTGTGGTGTGGCTAATTTCTACACAGATGCACTCTATTTCAACATGTCCACCATCCCTCTGCTGACCTCTATGTGAACAGGAAGCTAGTGGAATGATGGACCAAAGGACATTCTGTGTAGCCTCATCCTCTCTTCTGTCCTGATCCTATTTCACTAAACATCTACAAGGGGATTTCTAAGCTTGATCATCGAGTTTCTGTATCATTTAGTCTGCATGTGGTTAAAAAAAAAAAAAAAAAACTCAAAAAACCTGTCTCAAAAAGGCTTAAATAATAAGGAAATACAGGATCTCACATCACAACAGTTGGTTAATACAGAGAGTCCACCAGATCAGAAAGCACCAGGCTTTCTATGCCCGGCTGTCCTCACTGCTGGCTTTACCCTCTGGGCTAGTGGCAGGGTGGGCTGCAGCCGCCCTGGGCATCACAGGTAGCCACAGACAAGCCTCTGTTCAAGAGGATAAAACTTTCCCTGAAGCCCACAGCAGATTTCCTCTCAGGTCTCAGACTGGAGTTTCTGCTCTTGTAAACTCATGCTCAGGCCAATCACTGGCAGGGAGAGGGGCAAGCCTTGGCAGGTGTGGACCTACCAGCATGTCCCCTTGGGGCTAGGGTGGGAGTTGTGGCTAGGCCTTCCCTGAAACACATACTTGCATAGAGGGGGATGGATACCTTAACAGAATCAGGATTCTGCTCTGAAGGAGGAGGGGGTGAGTGGAGGAAACAGATGTTGGACTAACAACCTAACAGTGTCAACTACAGTTTCCTTCCCAGAAGAGCTGGTTTAGGGAAGTGGCTTGCATATAGCCAATCCCAAGGGTGTCTATTATCTTAGAAAAAGGACAAGTTGACTGTGCCCACCACTAATCTAAGTGAAGGCTGATGTGAAGCCTCCTCCACTCCTGCTCCTCTTGACTACTCTCATCCCCAAATGCGTGTCCTGGAAGCAGTCACAAGGCAGTGATTAGTGAGCGGAATAGAAAATCCAAGAAAAAGGTGCACAAGTCTACTCTTTGTACATGTTCCATCAGTTCCTTCTAGGGGGTATCCATCTCTTATGTTATCCCTAAAAGGCAAATCTTTCATACCACTAAGGAATGAGATGATCTCCATGGAGCCTTGAGCTTCTTTCTGTTGTGGTACCAAGTAGAGGGCTTCAAACGTATTAATACTCACCAAGTATTTGTTGGATGAATAAACAAGTGGATGGATGAATGGATAGGGTGTTTGACGAGCACATTGCACGTACTTTTCCTTCAGACTTCTTGCAAACAATGATGAGTGCTCTCAAGAATGAGGTGGGAAAGGTCAGCTGCAGACCAGGAACTGTGCTCTTGTTGAAGTTCCAGTCTGATCCAATGCCTCAGCACATCCTGGAGATGGTCCGTGGGATGGGAGCCAAGGTCAGCCCTGGCCTCAGTTCAACCATGCACCGTGAGGATGAGGCAGACAACTAGCCAGTGCTCTGCAGCAGTGGGGGGCCAATGGGCCGTGTCCATTTTGTCCTGGCTAAGCTTTCACTTGGGGGCCTCTAAGCACAGATGGAGCAAGCTGGCCTTGATTTTGTGAGTCTTTTTGATTGCTTGATTTCATACCCTAAAAGAGTTCACCTAATCACAGGGGTTGGTGGGCTCCATGGAATGCTCTAGTACATGGAGTATATTTAGCTTAGATAAATTTTTGATTGAGATATAACTAGAGAAAAGTGCATAAATCTTAAACATACAGCTTAATGAATTTTCACAAACTGAACATTCCTGTGCAATCCAGCTCAGATCAGAAAATAGAATAGTATCACCCCAGAAGCCCTCTAATGCCCCTCCCAGTCGCATTCACCCCCACTCAAATGATAACCAGAATCTTTACTTCTATCTCCATAGAAGTAAGCTGTGCCTGTTCTTGAACTATAAAATACATGGAATAATATAGTATCTATTCTTTTGTGTCTGGTTTCCTTTGTCCAGTGTCAACATGGAGAGATTTCTCCATGTTGTGGTAATAGAGTAGAACTGTCCCATAGAGTTTCCAAGGAGCAGCTGGTGGATTTGAACTGCCACCTTTGGTTAGTAGCTGTATCACTTAACCACTGCACCACCAGGGCTCTGTGGTAACAGTAATTAGTTCATTTTCATTGCTGTGCAGTATCCCATTGTGTAAATATAACACTGTTTATTTATACATGCTGCTGCTGCTGGACATTTGGCTTGTTTGCAGTTAAGCGCTATAAAGAATAAGGCTGCTATGTGTCCCTGGATGGTGCAAATGGTTAATGTGCTCAGCTGCTAACTGAAAGGCTGTAGGTTCAAATTCACCCAGAAGCACCTCAGAAGAAAGGCCTGGTTATCTACTTCTGAAAAATCAGCCATTGAAAACCATGTGGAGCACAATTCTACTCTGACACACATGGAGTCTCCATGAGTCGAAGTCGACTCAAAGACAACTGGTTTGGTGTTTGGAGCATTCGTGTACGTGTCTTTTGGGGCATGTATGTAATGCATATCCAGGAGTAGAACTGTTGGATCACAGGGTATGCATGGGTTCAGACTTAATAGATACTGTCAGAGAAGTTTCCAAAGTGGTTGTACCAATTTGCTCTCTCACTAGCCATTATTAGGGTTCTGATTACTTTCCATTTTTACCAACAGCTGGTATAGTTTGTCTTTTTAAAGTTAGCCATTCTGGTGAGTGTGTAGCAGAATCTCACTGGACTTCTCATTTGTGCCTCCCTGACAAACAATAAGGTGAAATACCTTTTCATACACTTATTACTCATTTGGATTTCCTCTTTTATGAAGTGTCTGTTCAAGGCTTTTACCTCTTTTTTAAAAGTTAGATTTCTTGTCTTTTTCTTATTGATTTGTAGGAATTCTTTATACATTCTGGCACAAGTCATTGGTTAGATATATGTATCACAAGTATTTTCTCCTACTTTATAACTTGCCTTTTTAATCTCTCCCCAAAGGGTTCCTGCCTTTTGTTGATCAGAAGTTCTTAATTTTAATGCAGCCTAATTTATCAGTTTTCCTTTATAGTCAATACATTTTGTGTCCCGTTTAAGAAATATTTGTCTATCCTAACAGTCATTAAGATGTTTTTCTGTGTTAATTTCCAGAAACTTTATTGTTTTATCTTTCACATTTAAACCCACAATTCACCTGGAATTGATATGGTATATGGCATGAGGGAGAATCACTCTTTTTGTAGTTGTTTGCTTTTAAACTAAGAAGCCTTGCTTCATACAAAGACCATTCATTGTGATGCTTTAAGCTAAATAATTCAGACATGCCAAAGGGAACAACTCCCTGGAAGTAGCCCTAGTTTGAGAGAAAACTTTCTCTAGCTTGTTATGGATTGACTTGTGTCCTCAGAAATATGTGTTGGGTTCCTGGCTTCTGTACCTGTGGAGGAAAACCTGGTGACGTAGTGGTTAAAAGCTACAGCTGCTAGCCAAAAGGTCAGCAGTTCGAATCCACCAGGTGCTCCTTGAAAACCCTATGGGGCAGTTCTACTCTGTCCTTTATGGTCGCTATGAGTTGCAATTGACTCGATGGCAATGGGTTTGGTTTTTTAGTTTGGTACCTGTGGATGTGATCCTGTTTGGAAATAGGGGTTTTCCTTTTTTTATATTACTGAGGTCATACCAGTGTGGGATGGGTCCTAAACCTAATCACTTCTGAGTTATATATAAAGTTATAAAAAGACCAGAATAGACTCAGAGGGGAAGAGAGACATCATGTGAGGATTGTCTACAAGCCAAGGAATGCCAAAGAACCAAGGAATGCCAAGGAAAGAATTGACATGGTTAAGACCCTGATTTGGACTTTGAGCCTCAAGAACTGTGAGAAAAGACATGTCTGTTCTTTAAAGTCACCCATTTGTGATATTTGTGTTAAAGTACCACTAGGTAACTAAGATACAACCCAACCTGTAAAAAGAAGAAAGCAAGATAAGCTAACTCTCATTTTATTTGCAACTATTTAAGTATTAGGAATCCCCAGTGTTTGTCAGTTTGTCATACTGTGGGGGGTTGTGTGTTGCTGTGATGCTGGAAGCTTTGCCACCAGTATTCAAATACCAGCAGGGTCACCTATGGTGGATGGGTTTCAGCTGAGCTTCCAGACTAAGACACACTAGGAAGAAGGACCTGACGGTCTACTTCTGAAAAGAATTAGCCAGCGAAAACCTTATGAATAGCAGCCAAACATTGTCTGATATAGTGCCGGAAGATGAGCCCCTCAGATTGGAAGGTGCTCAAAAGACGACTGGGGAAGAGCTGTCTCCTCAAAGTAGAGTCGACCTTAATGACTTGGATGGAGTTAAGCTTTGGGACCTTCGTTTGCTGATGTGGCATGACTCCAAGTGAGAAGAAACAACTGCAAACATCCACCGAGACGTAGAATATATGAAGTATGAATCTAGGAAAATTGGAAGTCATCACAAATGAAATGGAATGCATAAACATCAATATCCTAGGCATTAATGAGCTGAAATGGACTGCTATTGGCCATTTTGAATCAGACAATCATATAGTCTACTATGCAGGGAATGACAACTTGAAGAGGAAAGGTATTGCATTCATCATCAAAAAGAACATTTCAAGGTCTATGCTGAAGTACAATGATGTCAGTGATAGGATAATATTCATATGCCTACAGGGATGGCCAGTTAATATGACTATTATTCAAATTTACACACCAACCACTAAGGCCAAAGATGAAGAAACTGAAGATTGTTACCAACTTCTGCAGTCTGAAATTCATCCAACATGCAATCAAGATGCATTGATAATTACTGGTAATTGGAATTTGAAACCTGGAAAAAAATAAGAAGGATTGGTAGTTAGAAAATACGGCTTTGGTGACAAAATGATGCTAGAGATAGCATGATAGAATTCTGCAAGACCAATGACTTCTTCCTTGCAAATACCTTTTTTCACCAACATAAATAGCAACTATACACATGGAACTCACCAGATAGAATACACAGGAATCAAATAAATCACATCTGTAGAAAGAGAAGATGGAAAAGCTCAATATCATCAGTCAGAACAAGGCCAGGGGCCAACTGCGGAACAGACCATCGATTGCTCATATGCAAGTTCAAGTTGAAACTGAAGAAAATTAGAACAAGTCCACAAGAGCCAAAGTACGACCTTGAGTATATCCCACCTGAATTTA
>NW_004444124.1:3033010-3035111 GCF_000243295.1 Trichechus manatus latirostris | reverse complement strand
AGCCATGGTATTTTCAATCACCTCATATGCATGTGAAAGCTGGACGATGAATAAGGAAGACAGAAGAAGAATTGATGCCTTGGAATTGTGGTGTTGGTGAAGAATATTGAATATACCATGGACTCCCAAAGGAATGAACAAATCTGTCTTGGAAGGAGTACTACCAGAATGAATGTTCCTTAGAAGCAAGGATAAAGAGACTACCTCTCACATACTTTGGACATGTTATCAGGAGGGATCAGTCTCTGGAGAAGGACATCACGCTGGGTAAAGTTGAGGGTCAGTGAAAAAGAGGAAGACCCTCAGCAAGATGGATTGACACAGTGGCTGCAACAATGGGCTCAAGTGTAACAACAACTGTGAGGATGAAACAGAACCAGGCAGTGTTTTATTGTATTGTACATAGGGTCGCTATGAGTCGGAACTGACTCCATGGCACCTACCAACAACAAAGTATTAGGAAACTGTTAGTGTACTCAGGGTTTCTGGAACTTTCTAGAACATCATTATCCTCATGAATCGAGTGTACTTTTCTGTTTTGTGCACTTCTTGGCTTTTCTTTTTCTAAAATTAAGACTGAACATAGTATGACCCTTTGTGGTGAACTGAGTTCCTTTGTGTGGCCTTTTGCCTTTGTTCTTTGGAAAAACAGCTTGGGAGATGTTTTTCCCCCTAAGCCCTGAGGAGTTGTTATCTTTGCCCTAGTTCTTTGGAGAAACTACTTGGGGGACTTCATAGGTTGCTTTCTATCCCAAAGGGTTGTTACTTTTGCCCAGGGAAGAAGTAGATCTCTGCCTGCAGAAAACGTTACTTTTGTACAAGATCTGAGTTGATTTTATATGCCACGGGCATGTGACTCTCCAAAATGATTGACTGTGTCACAATCTTACAAGAGATTGGTCGAGTTACTATTCAGATAGTGGCTTGAAAATCCACCCAATAGGATTGGGTGACTTGGAGTACACTGAGGGTATTGGTCAGTTCTTGGTCCTGCTGGGAGGGCCATGCCTTGAAATTGTCAGTGAGTTTGCTTACATAGGCCAATCCCACAGAGGTTTTAGAGAAAAGAGAAAAAAGGCAAGGTGGGAACCTCAGGACGAAGAAGAACCTAGAGCAGAGTGGTCTGGACCAGGGGTTCCCAAGAGGGGAATCTCCTAAAAGGGAGCTGTAATATGGGTCAAGGGCTGTAACACTGAAGATGACGAGGAGCTCAGAAGAGGCCCGACAGCAGAGATCTGGTGGTGAGGGGCCCAGAATCGGGCCCAGTGGCAGAGTCAATGGTGATGGCTGAAAGCAACTGCTAGGAATGCAGCTAAGAGAGCTAAGCTGGCTGCTACACTGGCCATGAGTTGGGACAGTTAGCAGTGGAGAGGCTGATGGCGAGGATGCCAAAGGCAGAGAAGCCATATACAGCCAAAAGGGGGCTTGCACGGCTGAGAAGGACCTGCTGGCACGGCAGCAGCGAGCAGCTGAGAGAGCTGTCCTAGTTGGAATCTGTCCTGCACCGAAGAAGGAAGGGACGAATTCTCCACCTCAGGGGAGCCTTCTGAACCTTGCTTATGTGCTTCTTGATCCTGATTCCAAGTTGTTCCTGTTACTTCCAAGTTGATCCTAATCCTGAGTTGTAGCCTATTACTTCCCTAATAAACCACATAACTGTGAGTGTCGTCTGCATTCTGTGTGGCCATTGCAATAAATTATTGAACTCAGCAGAGAAGTACAGCGTGCCTTGGGGATAATGACTTGTCAGAAATGGTGGAATGACTGACCTCCACCTCATAAGACTCATATGACTGACCTCTACCTCATAAGAACCAGTTTTGTGCTGATCCTTATTCTTATCCTTCAGAACTTTAGTTAAGTCCTAACACTGCAAAACACATTTTTATTTGAGGGGTAATGCCTGTTATCTATGAACTCTTAGCTTGCTCTACTAAACTTGGGGAGCCAGGGGTGACCAACCTATCATTCAACTTCTGTAACTCACTTTTACTGACTGAAGACAATAGCTTGTCTCTGGTCAGATGGCTGTCTGGCTGCATTGCCTTCGATTGGGAGAACTTCTCCTCAGGTTAGGTTATGTACTTGCTAGGTCATAAAG
>NW_004444124.1:3018204-3032818 GCF_000243295.1 Trichechus manatus latirostris | reverse complement strand
TACCCACCTTTTTTGTGAGTTTGATAGATTTTGCTGTTATATTGTCTGTTGAAAGTGATTTCTCCTTAGTTGTATGGTGCCACATTTTCTCTCTCCCTATTTCCTCTTTTTATGCCGTTTATATATAATCTTAATAGCTTTATTGGGCTGCCAGTTTGTTTTAAACGTGATCTTGCTCTTTTTAAAAAAATGGGTTTAGTTTTTAGCAAAAAACTTATCTTTGTAGAGTTTTGAGACACTTACTTGTTTATTTGATTTCATAGCACTCTTTCACTCTAAACAAGGGCAAAAATTTTACAAATTATGCTTCTAAAAATTTAAATTTTATTTGCTTTTGAAAAAAGAGTAAGAGGTTTGCAATATCATTATCTAATTATATGTATATCACTGGCATGGAAGTGGGAAGGCTTGATTCCCGCCCCAGCTCTGAGCACTGCCATCAACTAACTCTATGACCTTGACTTCACATTTTTGGTCTCAGTTTCCCTGTCAATTAAATGAAGGAATTGGCTCTGTAGTGGTACTTTGAGCTCCAACATTGTAGGACTCTCTGCAAATGGATACAGCCAAGGTTAAGAAGTCAGGATTACGAATCAGCCATGTAAATTTACTTAATCTTTATTAAAGTTTTATATATTTAAAATTTGTATCTGGAGTTATTCTTTAACACAAGGAGATCTTACTAGATTTCATCATAAACATATACACACAAAATGTAAAATAATATAAAGTTCTAGTAATGACTTATTTAGACTTAGTAATATTCAGCATAACAATAAAGCCACATATCAAAAAAAGACTTCAGACAGTTTTTGGCATTATTTTGAAATTTGATCTATTAATTTGTTTTGTATAGGGTCATTCAAATGTTGATGAACATTTTCATTTTTAAAAAAAAATTTCACTGAGTTTGTTGAAAATGCATGTTGAAATTATTGTTATTAGTTACCAGTGAGTTGGCACTGACTCATGGAGGCCCCATGTACAACAGAATGAAATGTTGCCCAGTTCTGCTCCATCTTCACCATCATTGATATGCTCGAGTTCATGGTATGACCATTGTGTATTTAGAGACCTTCCAACATAGGGGGCTCATCATCCAGCACAATATCAAACAATATTCTGGAGTGATCCATAAGGTTTTCATTGGCTAGTTTTTGGAAGTAGATCTCCAGGCCTTTCTCTCCAGTCTGTCTTAGTCTGGAAGCTCTGCTGCAATCTGTCACCTTGGGTGACCCTGCTCGTATTTGAAGTACTAGTGGTATAGCTTCCAGCATCACAGCAACACTCAAGCCACCCAAGTATGACACACTGACAGATGAGTGGTGGATGTTGAAATTAAATGTATAGTATACACTATTATTTTCCTCTCTGGATAGATACTTTAAAAAAACATTTTTTTTTAAAGCTCTGTTGACTTAGATTTCTGGGGAGTGGTTGTTATATGGGTATGCACTTACTAGATATCCTGTATGTGCCAGGCATTGTGGAGATGACAAAGATATAACATAAGATATGACTGTTGTCCTTATGAAGTCTTCAACCTACTGGGGCAGATAAGACTTAAAGAAGTGAAAATTCAAATCACAATAATAATGTAAATAATGATTAATGACCATGATTCCCAGGTATTTTTTTAAAAAACCTAATAAAGTGATTTTTAAAGTTCATTGAGAAAAATAAATAGGCAAATGTACCAAGAAAGCATTGAAAAGAAGAATAAACGATGGTTGAGGGGATGATCTTGTTGCACTACAAGGTATTCAGAAGAACTATTAAGCCATTAAAATTAGAAAAAGTCTGCAACGATTTAAAATCCAAATATACATTTAAGTATGTATTCAATCTATGACAAAAGCATCCTTTTGAATCAATGAGAAAAGATAATATTGGATAATTCATAAACTCTTTGGAAAGAATAAAGATAGATGCTTTATAGTATATATTATATAAATCCCAGATGAACTAAAGGTTAAATGTAAAATTGAATAGAAGAAAATACAGGTGAATATTTATGTAATATTTGGTGTGGCAATTGTTATATTTGACTAATAAAATGTTTAAAATACATTTTATATATCAAAAAGCATAAACAACTTTAATTTATAATGATAGAAAGTAGATCTGCTTGGGGCCAGAGGTGGGGGTGGAAATTGACTGAGGGTGGCATGAGATAATTTTCTGGGGTGAAGAAAATGTTCTAAATCTTAGATGTGGTGGTGGTTACACTGGTACGTACACATTTGTCAAAGCTCATCAAACTGTACACTTAAAATGGTTGCATTTTATTACATGTAAATTATACCTCAGTAATGTTATTTTTTTAAAGTTATAATTAAGAGGAAGACTATGAACTAGAAAAATAGTTTCAAGATCTATGACAAAAGGCTTTCAACCTTAAGATTAATAAGGATAAGAGAAACATCCCAGTGGCAAAGTGAACTAAGGACATGAACAGGGAAAAGACAATGGGACAGTAACCATATGAAAAATCCACTAGTAACTGCACAGTGCAAAGCAGAAAAATGTATATATCACTCTTATTACATTGATAAAGAGGAGAAAGGATAACACATATTGTTAGTGGATATGTGGGGAAACACGTATGACATGTTGGTGCACATCAGTAAACATTCAGATTTTGAAAATTATCAAGTAAATACACACAGATATCCTCACTTATTCTTGACATTCCCATTTGCTTCCTAAACTCTCAACCCACGTAGGACTCTATCCCAATCCTTAGCCCCACCTTCTCCTTGTGCCTCCCCACACCATGTCATCCCTAAATCCCATCCCATCCCTAAGCCTCATTCCACCTCTCAATTTACATGGTAAATCTTATTCTTAAACTTGCATAAACCAAAACCCACTGCCATCGAGTCGATTCTGACTCATAGTAACCCTATAGGACAGAGTAGAACTGCTTTGTAAGATTTCCAAGGCTGTAAATCTATACGGAAACAGATTGCCTGCCACATCTTTCTCCCACAGAGAAACTGGTGGGTTCGAACCACTGACCATTTAGTTAGCATCTGAGCACTTCAACCAGTGCTCCACCAGTGCTCCTTTAAACTTGTATATGTGGGATTATTTATTGTATCATGTATTAGTTAGTCTTTGCTGTATAACAAACCATCCCAAAACTTACATCAGCCATTTAATCAGTTCTTGACTCCACGGGTCACCTGGGTGGCTCTTCTCATCTGGGTGCTCTCATGTGTCTATGAGTTGGTGAGGTGGCTGGCAGCTGGGCGATCTAGGGTGGCCCCAGTCATAGGTCTGGGGGTTGGCAGGCTGTCACCAGGGTGAAGTCTACAACCTACTGGGCCACGTATCTTTCATCACCTGGCGGGCTAGCCTGGCTTCTTCATGTGGTAACCACTGCAGGGGTCCTCAGAATAGTAAGAGCGCCAGTACCCCAACGTGCAAGCACATTTCAAGCCTCTGCTGTGTATTTACATTTGCTAACGTTCCATTGGCTAAAGCAAGTTGCATGCCCATCCCAGATTTGAGGAGTGGAGAAGTAGACCCCACCTCTTGATGGGGTCTTTGCAAACTGTCACACAACATTATTTAAAACAATAGAAGGTTGGAAACCACCTAATGCCCCAAAATAAGGGAATAGTCAAATAACACAGTTCAATTGTACAATGGACAATTAATAATATTATTGAAAAATATTTTTGGTATATAAAGATACTTTATGAAAATAAAAATAAATTAAAAAAACAAAACCAGTTGCTGTCAAGTTGATTTTGACTAATGGTGACCCCATGTACATCAAGAGTAGAACTGTGCTCCATAGAGTTTTCAGTGGTTGATTTTTCGGAAGTAGATTGCCTTTCTTCTGAGACGTCTTTGGGTGGACTCCAACCTCCGACCTTTCAGTTAGCAGCTGAGCACTTAATCGTTTGCAACACTCAGGGACTTTTTATGAAAATACTACTATACAAGCCAAAATATACTGCATAACACCACATCAGTGAAAAAAAGTACATAGAAAAAAAGACTGGAAAGACAAAATCTAAAATGTTATCATCCCTGTGTTTGAATAGAAAAGTTGTGCAGTTATTTTATAAATTTCTGCAGAGCACAGGGCAGTATTGTGCGATAATTAGAAGTATAGGTTGGTCTGGTTTCCAGTCCTGGGTCTGCCACTTGTTACCTGTGTGACTATAAACAAGTTATTTAAACTCTTTAAGCCTCAGTTTCTTTATCTATACAGTAGGCGTTACTATAATGCCTACCATGTAAGTTGTCATGAGGATTAAATGAGATAATTCATGCAAAGGGCTTCACACATTGCTGGACACATAATAACTGGCCAATAAATGTTAGACAGGAATTGATTATTTTTGTAATTAGAGAAAAGTAACAGTCAATATTGTTTTTATACCATAGCTTGAAAGCATAAATTTAACAGCATTTGTATTTAGAGTCAATTGATTGCTGAAATACATAGGAGAAAGGGTCAATAAGTTTTAGCAATACTTTTTGTTAGATTTATATTTTTTAATCACATGAATACTAATATGAAAAACAGCAGAATATATCATATGTGAGAAATATTTGCCAAATCTACAGACCATGCATGCTACAGAAAAGGATTTGGAGCCCTCAATGATTTTGTCTCTCAGGTTGGGAACCAGTTACTTGAACCAACAAAAGAAAAGATGTAACAAAGCAAAACCTGATCAATTGCCAATTAAATTGTCTGGCAATAAGCAGGTAATGCTGGTAGTCTAATATTTCTTAAACTACATTAAAGACTTTCTCCATTACAAATGGCACCAGAATTTTGTATGACCCCTAAATGTGACCAGACACAGTCTGGTCTTCCTCGCTTTACTTCATTCAGATCACTGTCCCTGGGGCTCCTAGGAAGCGCAGACCCCGTAGGGTTGATGCTTTCTGCTGAATGCTGTCCATTTTTTTTCAAATCTTATACGTGACTCTCAGAGTTTGATTAGTAAGGAGTTGACAGCAAATATTCCAGCTTATTTTGTCCCCAGCATTCTTTTAAGTGCCTTTACTCCTGAATCACATTACCCGTACCAAACCAAACCCATTGCTGTTGAGTCTATTCCGACTCATAGCGACCCTACAGGACAGAGTAGAACTTCCCCATAGGGTTTCCAAGGAGCAGCTGGTGGATTCGAACGGCTGAGCTCTTAACCACTGTGCCACTGAATCACGTTACAACAGAACTAAATGCCAAAGTGGGTGAGCTCCATGCTCCTTTCAACAATCCATTCACAGATGCCCTTATGGAAAGCAGCAACACTAGGGAAGTTTTTTAGAAGGCATGAGTGTCCTTAATGATGGGAACATTGAACAGTGAAAACGTAACCCCAGAACTTCCTAACTTTCCTCATGGAGCTGTACCTCCTGGCACACCCCTGTTGTTAGAAGAGCCCTTCCTGAACCACCGCTTGTTTAAAGATTCCTTAAGTTTACTTCTGCTGCTTTGAAACAGCACTTCTCTCTCTTTTTCCCCTCACATGAACTCTTACAAAATGTTATGATTCTCCCTCTTATCCTGTATCATTCTGGACAAAAGAGGCCATATTTTTGTTCCATCTTTCCTTTTATGGAAGGCTGTCCATCATTTTCATTAATTCATTACCTCTACTAGGAACAAATCTGTCTTGGAAGAAGTACAGCCAGAAAGCTCCTTAGAAGCCAGGACGGTGAGACTTAATCTCACATACTTTGGACATGTTATCAGGAGGAATCAGTCCGTGGAGAAGACATCATACTTTAAAGTACAGGGTCAGCATACTTTAAAGAGGCTGCAACAATGGGCTCAAACACAGCAACAATTGTGAGGATGGTGCAGGATCCAGCAGTGTTGCGTTCTGCTGTACATTGGGTCGCTATGAGTCGGAACTGATTCAACGACACTTAACAACAATAATAACAACATTCAGACCATCTCAAAAACTGTAAAATGTCAACACACTTTGAAATGTTAAGGTCATGACAAATATCATTTCAGCTGAGTCAGGTTTTCTGAGTCAATATGTCTCAACAGGTAGGGCTTTCTCTTGGTTTGAATTCTACTCCCCACCGACCTCCACCTCCCCCCCACTTTTTTTTTGTTGTTGTTGCCTTTTTGGCTACAGCAACACATTGAGTAAGTAGCCTCAGAAGAGTCTACAAAACCCTAAGCTCCTGTTCCTAGACAGCTGTAAAACTAAATCTCATGCCGAGACACTATAGGTCATTATGACCTAATGCATCACCTCCCAATTTTCTACCTGAAGCCCAGTTGCTTAATTTCTGCTGGCTCCTGACTATTTGACTGTCTTATCTTGTGCCTTTGCTCTGACACACTATTTTACCCTTTGTGTCTGGGTGTAGAGCTTTTCCTTTGACCACCGTCTTTGGAGTCCTAGGGACATAGGATGAAGTCTCTCATGATATGCTCCCTGCTTCTGCAGATAGATGGATATGTTTGTGTGGCCAGCATGCCTCAGGCCTTGGCAGCCTTAAGGTATAAATAAAGCCATGTACCTCAATCCCTGTAACTCAGCTTTGCAGAGCCCCTACCTACCTTCACTCAGTCTTCCAGATTCTCTGTTCCCCAAATGTTTGTGAGGCTCCCAGAGTTACTTCCACACATTCTTGAATTAGTTCAGATCCTCACTGATGACAGGCCAAGTGGGAACTCTGCTGAGCCCCTGTAATCTGGAGATGCCACTCCCATCGCATCACGTGAGCCTCTGGATACAAGCCCCTCAAGCACTTGCCACCTGTTGGCAGTGAGTCAGGGACCAAGCTTGGCCCCCCTGCAGCCACTGATGGCGCTGAAAGGGTTGGGAGCTGCACCCTAACCTAACCTCAGCTCTGCCAGACTCTCTGTTGTACAGTTTCCTAGAGCTGCCATAACAAAATACCAAAATATCGAGTGGCTTAAACCAATATAAATGTATTCTCTCACAGTTCTAGAGGCCAGACATCTGAAATCAATGTGTCAGGAGAGCCACACTCTCTCTGAAGGCTCTAGGGGAAGATCTTTCCTTGCCTCTTCCAGCTTCTAGTGGTTTCTGACAATCCTTGGTGTTCCTTGGCCTGTAGATGCATCACTCCAATCTCTGCCTCCATCTTCACATGGTGTTCTCTTATGTCTGGGTCTGTGTCTTTTCTCCTCTTTTTATAAAGACATCACTCAGATTAGGACCACCCTACTCTAGTATGACTTCATGTTAACTGATAACATCTTCAAAGACCCTATTTCCAGACAAGGTCACTTTCACAGGTACAGGGGTTAGGATTTCAACATATCTTTTGGGAGGACATAATTCATCCCGTGACAATGGCCAGGCTCTGACTGCCCACAAGGCAGAGTTCTCAGTTTAGCCATCTGCTTCTGATGACCTCAGCGTAAATCTTTCTTAATTCACCCTGGCTCTGGAACACTGAAGGTGAGAACAGTGTGTTCCACACCAAAACTGCCAGTGTCCTAAATTGTAATAGCACTTGTTGGTGCAGCTCTGTAAGTTCTAACAAACCTAAAGCCACTTCCCTCCAGATAGACCAAGGTACCAGGGTGGATAATAAGGATGGATTCCAGTATAAGCAACATGCTATATGTAGAATCAACTGTATAAGGTTCACCAGTCTAGGCTCCCAAGGCTGTCACATACAATTTGTATGTTGTGCACAGCACAAATCTATAAAGAGAGTAGAAAGTGAATGCTACTCCCTAAAGTTGTTCAGTGTACAACCTGCACAACTCTTCACGGTGGTCCTGAGCGCTTTCCTAATAATGAGTTGCCTCTCTTTGGCTCTGCACTCTTCTCTGCAACAAGGCCCAGTGCATCAGACTTGTTTTCCAATCCTTGACCCTCAATAAGGTCATAGATCCACTTTCTTTTTTTCCCCTTCTGAGGGTGCTAATTAGCCTTTATTAGAATTTGCAAAAGCAAAGAGATGCTACCAGCACTCTATGCAACAGAAGCACCTGAGCCCCAACCAGTGCTCAGGCAAAATGTTCTCTTCCACTTGTAATAATTTCCCTCTCTTCAGATGCTCCAGTTATTGTGAAGAGTAGAGACCAGTAAGTCTCAACAATAAATATATGTTCCTCCTACAAGAAGCCCTGCCGAATCATCTGGAACAGGAAGGAGTTGTCACTGCCCTGTTTTCTCCAGATATCAGCATTTCTTCTGCTGCTCCCTGGACTGAGAACCATCTGCCACGGCTCTCTCCTCCATCTGGGTCTCCTTTTGTCACTGCTATAAGGACTTCTCCATCACCCATCTGTCAGTTTACCATACTGTGGTGGCTTCCATGTTGCTATGAAGCTGGTTGCTATGCCACCAGTATTTCAAATACCAGCAGGGTCACCCATGGCAGACAGGTTTCAGTGGAGCTTCCAGAAGAAAGTCCTGGCAATCTGCTCCCAAAAATCAGCCAGTGAAAATCCTGTGAGTCACAACAGAATATTGTTCAATACAGTGCTGGATGATGAGCCCTCTAGGTTGGAAAGCACTCAAAATGCACAGTGGCTGCAACAATGGACCCAAGCATACCAACAATCATGAAGATGGCACAGGACCAGGCAATGTTTTGTTTTGCTGTACATGGGGTCACCATGAGTCGGAGCTGACTCCACAGCAACTAACAACAAAAAAAAAAAAAATCAGTATTTTTAGTGAGAAGCAAGGCAGAACCTCCGCAACTCTCTTATTCTCTGCAGCACTGGTGGGCTCTGAGCCTCAGTGACATAGGCCCTCTCTCATAACCCCTGGGCTGTGTGTCACAACTCAGGGGGCTGCCATTATTTGTATGAATGGACTCACAGCTGGGCTTTGTTCAGGCAAGCAGATTCTTAATAGACACTAAAGTAAATGCTTCAGCATCCACAGACATTCACAGCACAGTTCAAGGCACCTGTAGAGAAAGCAGTCCTTTAAAGGTGTACAAGGCTGCTCCCACAGGTTAGTTGAAAATGCAGGTGAACAATTGGTTCTATCTATAGAAATGACCTGAATCTACCCCTGCCTGAAGGCTTTGATACCATTCTTTGGATATTTGAAGTCCCAGGCCTCCTTCAACATTTGTCCTACTAACAGAGCTGCTTATGAAGAGCTAACCAGGCTCCTCATTACAGCTGTGTTTGATTTCAGGGCAGCAGGATAGATAACACGGCCCCAGGTCTGTGCAGTACAGGGGTCAGAGGCTGGCCCCAGCTTCTCCTCTGACTGGCTGTGTGATCCTGTAAGTCACTTGACCTCTCAGGTCTTGGTGTTCTCATATCTAGTGCAAAAGGACAAGATCTGCAGAGTGGAAAGAACATTGCTTTGGAAGCAGGTGGAACTGGACTTAATCCTACCTCTCTACCCCTTTCTAGTCGGTCAACTTGTTTAATGCTAAGTTTGCTTCTTTTTCAGTAACACAGGCAAGTTCTTACTTGCAGGCAGGGCTGTGAGAGGGATAAATAAGGAATGTGCTATGCCTGGGACAAAGCTGGTATTGGGTCAATGCTAGTTCCTTCCTTACTCTCTTTGAAAATGGTGTTCCACTTTGCTAAGAATTCTGGACTTGGAGTCAGGAAACCTGAATTTACATCTCAACAGTATTTTGTGTGCAAGTCACATGTTCTCCGTAAGCCTGTTTCCTCATCTGTGTAATGGGATTGTTGCCATTAGGATCAAAGGGGATAAGACCTGTGAACATTTTTGAAAACATAAAAGACCGTACAGATCAGAATGTGGGAGTACCTTCTCCAGTTTTCACTCGGCCATAATTATCTTTGCCAGGCACCACGCGCCCTCATTCCGTACATTTAAAACATCCAGCCAGGGCAGGAGGAGGGGAGGGGATATGCCTTCTCAAATAGTTCACACTTATATTTCCATTTCTCAGCCTGCCCCTCCACTAAGCATTCTGGAAACCCTGGGCCAATCAGCACCCATCCCGGGAGACTCCAGAAACCAATAGTCAAATAAGTATACATCCAGCAATTTGTATACTGGGTCTTCTATATGGTGGGTGACGTGAAGTGAAACAGAGTGTGCTGCATGCTCACTGGGGCGGGGTGGGGCACCATTTCCCAAATTTCCCTCCCAGGCCTTTGGGGTATCTTCTTCTCTACCATATACGGCCACGCTCCCTGCTGGGACTAAGCACACCTGCTTTCATATTCACTTCCCCCACCTTTCTCTTTCCTCCTGAAGTAAATTTTTAAGTATTTCTCTCAAGCCCTGACCATTTCCCATTACAGCCATACAACCCCTTTGAGCTCTTTAGTGGCACTGCTGGAAGCTTGGTATTAGCAGTTTTATAGGAAGATGTCTGATACATCGTCCTATAAAGGGCTAATCTTAGGATAATCACATCAAGTGTGTCTTTCCCCTTGTAAAACTTGCCAACACAACAGGTAGATGACCAGAAAAGCATTAATTAGCTCGAGGAGGCTTTAAAAATGGCTTTTCCCTGCTGGGATCTACATAGAGTGAGTACTAGGTGTTCATTAAAGCAATAACAGTTTATTGTTTTAACAACCCTTAGTGAAGGCGCCCTCAGAATTTTCTTAGAAGCCAAAAAAATAAGATGTACATTTTATAAAATGAAAATGTTTTCTAGATGTTTATGAAAGCCTGCATTAATTAGTCTACCTCGTCTTCATGGAAATAGTCTCTTGTCTCAAATAAAGAATTGCTCACACTCTCAGCCAAGGGACCTCATTATTTTGGCTTTACAGACTGAGTGCCTGTCTGATACACAGATGCAATTATCTTGTGACATGGTGGTTGCCCTCCCATTGGAGAACTGTCCTGGGAGAGAGGTTCAGGCAAAACAACCGCCTCGGCAATGGCTTGTCTTAAAAGGTTACAGGCATTTTTCTTCCCTTGGAGAGAGAGTCCAATAGGAGACAGTAGTTGATCATGGGTTTGGGTACATTTTATGAGACAAAGTATAGATTGGGGCTGGGGGGTAAAAGATGGTAAAGGTTCTGGATGCTGCTTCAGTTGTGGAGATTGGGGAATTCTCTGGATGCTGCAAATGGTTAAGTGCTCTCCTACTAACTGAAAGGTTGGCAGTTCAGGTCTACCCAGAGGTACCTTGGAAAAAAGACCTGGTGATCTGCTTCCGAAAGTTCACAGACTTGAAAATCTTGTGGAGTACAGTTCTATTCTGACATACATGGAGTCTCCATGAGTTGGAATTGACTCGACAGCAACTGGTTTAGGAAAAAAAAAATCAGTTGCCATCAAGTCGATTCTGACTCATGGTGACTCCATGTATGACAGAGTAGAACTATGCTCCATAGAGTTTTCAATGCTGAATTTTTGGAAGTAGATCTTCAGACCTTTCTTCTGAGGTACCTCTGGGTGGATGCAAAACTCTCACCTTTCAGCTACCAGCTGAGTGTATTAACCATTTGCCCCACCCAGAGACTCCCAACAAAATGTTACCAAAAAAAACCCAAACCCATTGTCGAGTTGATTCCAACTTATAGCAACCCTGTACAGAGTAGAACTGCCTCAAAGCATTTCCAAGGAGTGGCTGGTGGATTTGAACTGTTGACCTTTTGGTTAGCAGCCAAATGTTTAACCACTGTGCCACCAGAGCCCCCAACAAAATGTTAGCCACAGTAATAACAGTGTGTTTGGAGTGTGGTGGGACTCACGGAGGAGGGGAGGTGAGTTCAGCCTGGCAAATTCAGGAAAAGGCTTGACACAAGAGACGGCCTAAAACCTATGTCTTGAGGGTTGGGTGGTCTCTGGCCAAGTAGAGAGGAAGGCAGGACTCCAGGCAGGGCCTGGTGGGTGCAGGCTCCTGGACAGTGGGGAGGCTTTGTGGTTGGGATGTGGCTGGATCCATGACCTTACCTGCCTGGGCTGCAGGCAAGCACACCCTCCTCCCATCACATCCTGAGCTGTCTCTGGTCCATGGCCCTACCCCTCCCTTGGTCCTCACTCCTGGGACCTCACCTCTCTCTGAGTTATTCTGACTCCAGCTTCCTCACTCTGCTCTTGCCTCCCTCCTCACTCCTTGGCCATTCCTAGTACCAAACAGCTCCCACTCTGACACCCTGGCTTCAGTGCATTTGCTCCCTCCCTGCTCCTTGAGCCACACCTGACCACAGCCCCAGAGACTCAGCACTGGGCTCTGCTTTGAATTGTGGTACCAGAGAAATCAGACTTTATCTATGTTTCCAGATAGGCCCCGCAGAGACCTGGGATTCCAAAAAGGGGCTCATGGAGGGGAGGGAGAGGCTAGGTGGGCCCCCTCCACTATTAACCATAGCTGCTCCACTTTTCCAGTTTTATCTGTGGTTCTAGGGTTCCACAGGAGGTCTTGTTTGCAAATAGAAAGGGTCCTTCATACTAAGCAAAATAACAAAAGCTTGAGAGGCTCTACACACATGGGTTAAGAACATGGACAGGAGTTTGAATTCTGGTTTCACCACTTAGTAGTTATGTGACCTCTCTGTGCCTCAGTTCATTCATCTCTAAAATGGGGGTAATAACAGCACTTTTCTCATGGGTTGTTGTGAGGGTTAGAGGAGTCACTGTATGAAAACTAGCAAGATCTGACTACGGGTTAATTCTCACTCTCACCATGGCCACAGGTGATGAGTTAGTATGGAGCTCTGGCAGGGTAATATTATTATTCCATCTGTGTTTTAGAAGTCTCTCTGGCAGTATATTGGAGAATGGATTGGGACAAGGGTTCTAAGACTAGAGGCAGAGGGATTATTATAGAAATTTATTACAGTCTTCTAAATGAGAAGGCAGTGGCGGCTGGGGTACAAAAGAGCTATAAATATTAAGGAGATTCAGTAGAACTTGGTGGGCAGTTGGCCGAGGGCGGCCTCAGAGGAGAGACAGTCAGGGGGATACTCTCGTCCTGGCTTGAGTGAGCCAGGACTGGACGTTTTGGAAGAGAAGAGGGCCGTCATTGTTGTTGTTAGGTACTGTCGAGCTGGTTCCGACTCATAGCAACCCTATGTACAACAGAATGAAACACTGCCTGGTCTTTTGTACATTCCACGTTCCGATTATTAATGGATGTTTGCAGCTGTTTCTTCTCGTTTTGAGTGGTGCCACATCAGCAAATGAAGGTCCCCAAAGCTTGGCTCTATCCACATCATTAAGGTCTACTCTACTTTGAGGAAGCAGCTCTTCCCCAGCTGTATTTTGAGTGCCTTCCAACCTGAGGCGCTCGTCTTTAGCATTATATCATACAGTGTTCTGCAGATATTTATATTTTTCACTGACCAATTTTTTTCAGAAGTAGACTGCCGGGTCCTTCTTCCTAGTCTGTCTTAGTCTGGAAGCTCAGCTGGAACCTGTTCACCAAGGGTGACCCTGCTGGTATTTGAAATAGCAGTGGCAATGCTTCCAGTATCACAGCAACACACAAGCCACCACAGTACAACAAACTGACAGATACGTGGTGGAGAAGAGGGCTAATGGGAGCATAAAGACTGTGAGGTGTCTGTGCAGCTGCTCGGTGCAGGTGGCCAGCAAGGGAAAGGTGGACACACAGACCTCAAGCCAGGAGAGGGGTGCAGGCATGAGTGGGAATTATCAGGACTTGGGTAGTAGGTGATTGAATGAGGTCACCGAGGTGAGCGTGGGGAGTGAAGAGAGGTGACCAACGGAGGGATCCAGCAGAACTTAGGGGATGGGCAGAGAAGGTGAAGCTAGTGAATCTGAGGGCCGGGCTACTCATAGATCCCACAATGATGCAATTACTGTATGAGCATGTGGCTGTGGCCCGTGTCACTGGGCAACCTCAGATGAGCAGGCAGGTGTGTGGACAAGCACAGAGATGACCCACGCAGGCTCTTGCTAGGGTGGTCCTGGGGTGGTATGCAGAGGCAGGAGCTTAGTCCAGGCTCAAAGAGTGAGTTTGGTTCAGCCCCCAGGTATGACAGCTAGTGTGATGCAGAGGCTGTCACCACAAGCCTTCTGCCGTGTATCCTCAAATACAGCCAGCCCACAGTTGCAGGGAAGTTGAAAGAGTGTTAAATTAAGTAGGTGGCAGACACTATTTGATGACACACCACCTAAATGACAGCATAGCATACAGCCAAGTTGGGGTGAACAGGTGGCTGGCAGAACTCAGGGTAGGGAGGCTGGGTTTCTGCCATCAGGGTGAGCAGGGTGCCCTTCTCTCCTCCAACCAAGGGGTAGGCATGTGGGCAGAGGCTGGACCTGATCCATGGGATATTGAGATGCGCAGAGCAGCTGTCTTCCAAGCAGGTCAGCTTTTAGTCACTCAATTCTGTGAGCTGACATAACTTGCATTTTGAGTTGGTTAAGAAAGCTGGTTCCTGTTACTGATAACCAAAGAATATCAGCTGATTTCTCTTCAGGTAGAAGAAGGATTGTAGCTCCCTGGGTGGCATAAATGGTTAAGTTCTTGGCTGCTAGCAAAAAGATTGGAAGTTTGACAGGCACTTCACCAAAGAAGACATTCAGGTGGCTAACAGACACACGAGGAAATGCTCATGATCATTAGCCATTACAGAAATGCAAATCAAAACTACAGTGAGATACCATCTCACCCCAATGAGGCTAGTATTAATCCAAGAAACTCAAAATAATAAATGTTGGAGAGGTTATGGAGAGACTGGAACACTTATACA
>NW_004444124.1:2999085-3005425 GCF_000243295.1 Trichechus manatus latirostris | reverse complement strand
GGAAATCCGGGGTGGAAAGGAGGAGTGTGCTGTCACAGTACAGGGAGAGCAACCAGGGTCACGTAACAATGTATGTGTAAATTTTTGTATGAGAGACTAACTCGAATTGTTAACTTTCACTTAAAGCACAACAATAAAAAAAAAAAAGATTGGAGATTCGAACCCACCCAGAGGCACTTCAGAAGAAAGGCCTGTCAATTCTCTTCCAAAAGGTCACAGTCATGAAAACCCTATGGTGCAGTTCTACTCTGACACGCATGGGTTTCCCATGAGTCAGAATTTACTTGACAGCAGCTGGTTTGGTTTTTTTGGTTTAGACAAGAGATCAAACTTCTCTGTGTGGTTCCATCAGGACAAACTTGGACCAATGAGTTGTGCCTTGTCAGAGGCTAATTTAGTTTTAGAATTGGAGAGACCAGTCCAAAAAATATAGAGGAATAAAAATGGCATGAGCAGCCTGGAGAAGTGATGAGATTCCTGTTACTAAAGGTGTTCAAGAGAAATAGGTGAGTAGAAGGGATTTACCCATTGTATGGGAGCTTGGACAAAATGTCCTCAACATTGTCTTCCAGATATGAGATTTTGTCATTCTATATGTGCAAGTCATGATCCTCTCTAAACCTGAGAATAACGTGAGCACTAGCTTACCTTACCTTCCCCATCTGTTAACAGGAACATCTTCATCCATCAGTAGATAGTCACTGTGAGATTTAACATGTATTGGGTCTTACTTGCACCAGACACTTATTTTAAGTGCTTTACATCTTCTAACTAGTTTAATCTTCCTAACCACCTGTG
The DNA here is from genome assembly GCF_000243295.1 of Trichechus manatus latirostris. NCBI lineage: Eukaryota > Metazoa > Chordata > Mammalia > Sirenia > Trichechidae > Trichechus > Trichechus manatus. Next base: position 3,004,627 of record NW_004444124.1, on the reverse strand, counting down.
AGATCCAAATTACTATTATTCCCATTATTTAGATGGGGAAACTAAGGCACAGAGAAGTTCGGTAAACATCTGAGTTTACACAGCTAAGTAAGCCAAGTAACAAGGATTTGAACCCAAGCAGTCTCATGCCCTTATCCTCTGAGCTGTAGGGCAGATGTTACCATGGTGAGCATAGCACCTGTGAGGATGGGCCTGTGTTTCTTCCCAGGCTCTATTTAACAGAGACCGTATCCAAGCCCACTTGATTGCCAGGGCATCAGCATGCTTATTTCATCAGAGTGGGTGTCACACAGAGGAACTATGGATGGAAAATTCACCAGCAGTAGAAGTTGATCAGTACAGGTCCTCACTTGGGTTGGGATAATAATGATGCAGTTGGCAACGATTTTCTCAAGGTATGATAGATCATGTGACAGCAGAGAGACAATATCTGTGTCATGTCTTGATCTGACCATGGGCCATCCAAGATAAAAGGCTGCCTCCTATACCTGCTTGCGGGGTGCTTTCTCCCTTCCTCTGCCCTCCTCCAATCAGGCAGCTGGTGGCTTTCTGCCCAGGTAAGGTGCACACTCAGTGCACAGCGCCCAGCTTATCTCAGTAAGCCCTGAATGAGACTTTCTCCAGAAACAGGTCTTTTCACACCCACAGAGAGCCACATGGTGCGATGGGTCCCATCACAGGCCAGGACTCGGGAGTTTTGGGTTCTAATTCTGAACTCCTACAAATGGGCTGGATGACCCACTCTGGGTCAGTTTCCTCCTCTGCAAAGCAGAGACATCACTCTCACTAAATATACCACAGAGCTTAGATAATAAGACATGTTACCTAAAGCAGTCTGCTTGTGTAAGAGCCAACTACCAGAGTCCAGTTTAGAAGAGCGCACTAGATGGGGGTCTGGAGGTGGCTGGGTGATCTATGTGCTGAAAGGGGATATCTTCTAAACAAAATAAGTCCTTGATGTGAGGCTTGACAGAAGAGGGAGACTTTGATCCACATGGACAGAGCAGGAAAGGGCTGGGATGTGCAGGAAGGGAAGGGGACCAGGTGGCATCTACAAGGAAGAGGGTGAAGGGGTGATGGGACTTAACAGACAGATGACACCAGCGCCAAGAATGCAGGCTGATAAAGCTAATTCTGACTACTAAACTGCTTTATGACCAAATTGTTTCCCCAGATGCACTGATCAGAGAGAGCACTGCTTGCTCCGGACAACAATCACACAAATGCATCACAAGGATGATGCTGGTTAAGGGCCTACTTGCTCTCAGATTCATTTTCCGCCTTCCCCTTCTTTGCTCCATACAGAAATAACCAACCAGTTGCTGTCAAGTCGATTCCAACTCATGGTGACTTCATGTGTTTCGGAGTAGAATTGTGTTCCAGAGGGTTTTCAATGGATGATTTTTTGTGCTCTGGTGGTGTCTCTGCATCTTTTTGCAGAGTGGCTGCATCTTTCTCATGCCCTAGCCTTCACTGAACTTCTAGATTCTGGCAACATCACTTCCTCCTTGCCCCTCCTCCTGGTAGCAGCTTCCTTTGTTGCTAACCTGTCCCTTGTTTGTCAGCTCTTCCATTCCCATGTAGTCAATTTCTGAAATTAAATTCCCTCTGAAAGACCTAGAGTTGTTTCTATTTCCTGGCAAACCTGACTGAAAAAGGACAAATGGACAAGGGAGCGTGAATGATGAGAGCCGTAAAACTCACTGCCGCTTTGGAAAATAACTCATTTGCACTCTCATACGGTGCCTTGCACATAGCAGAAACCCAGTAAATGTTTATCAAGTGGACCAGTAGTAAATAGCCTATGTTAAAGCTTCTAACTCACAAGATGCTCATAAACATTAGTTTTCTGGCTCTGGGCTCTCTACAACTAGAGCAACTGTATTTATTCTCTCCTTCACATGATGAAATAAAGACAGAAGATGCAAGCCTTCAGATGCAATGTTCTCAGATTTCAGCCCATCTCAGATTTGTCTTGTTGGTTGTCTATCCTGGGTTGTATAGGCAGTGCACAGACATTCCAGGGTGCAACCAGGACAAGGCTCACAATTCTTACCTGGATGTGAGAATGGCTAATCATGCCTCCAAGTGTGATTGTTACAGAACTTGAGCCTCCTGCCTCAAGAGAACCAGAAGAAATCAGTATCCTGGATCGATATTTAATATCTCCATTTTAAAAACAACTTTTCCTCCATATCTTTGCCTACTAATGTCCCCCTCCCAGCCCAACTCCTCTAATCCCAGAATGTGGGGAAAAAAAAAAACAAAAAACCTTCTTTTTAAAAAGACAGCTTTGAAAACCCTCACATTCCACTACATATTCCTGGGAAAGAATCCTCACAATGTGGGATCAATAGTCTCTTGTTTTGGCAGATAACCAGTGGTCCTCAACCCTCACTGTACCTTATAATCACCTACCTGGGAGTCAAAAATATTTGATACTTGGGTTCTACCCTAGACCAATTAAGTCAGATTCTGATAGATACTAGCTGTGTGAACTTGAGAAATAATCTCTCTAAGCCACGTTCCTCATCAGAAACATGGTAATCAAGTGTTTACACCTACTTTACAGGATTGCTGGGAGGATTACATGAGTCTAAGCAGTACTTGATATTAGCATCCTAACTCATTTGTCTTTCTAATTCATGATTCTCCTACCTCCCTCCCCACAGCAGTCCCTGGCACAGGATAGAAAGTACAAAGCAGATCATGGGAGGTATAGACCAGTGACTCTCAAAGAATGTTGCCTGGACCAGCACAGCTATACCACCTCACTAGGAACTCACTAGAAATGCAGATCCTCCAGCCCCACCCACTGAATTAGAAACTCTAGGAATGGGGCCCAGAAATCAGTGTTTTAACAAATCTTCTAGATGATTCTGATGCCTGCTGAAGTCTAAGACCCATTGGTCTAGACGTTTCTCTCTTTATCCACTGGTGAGCTCTGGAGTGGCCTACTGCACTGTTCTCCTGTCCTTGGCTCAGGTTTGTCCCTTTGGCTGACTGAACTCTTCCACTCCATGGGCACCCCAAGCCTTATCTTCTCACCAGGCAGTTCAAGACCACCCTGCTGCCAGCACCTTCCACCAGCTCTGTGAGCCCCAGCTGGTAATCCAGGGTTCACTGCAGAGATGGGGCAAACAAAGATGAGGTCTCCACTTCCAACAGATCCAGGCCATTACTTTCCTGTTATGCTTTTTAAATGGCCACTGTATTTATAAACAATGACTCTTTGTTGATACTCTTTCCTCATCAGATTAGGACTATTAGGATAGAGGTGTCTGTCCTGAGAGAGAGGCTCAGGAGGTGTTCCTCCTCCTTTAAGTCCATGGAAGTGTGTATGTGGGAGGGGTACATGCATGTGTGCCTGGGGTGGGTGTTGGTGGGTAGGAGGGTATGAAGAGAGGGGAGAAGGGCAAGCATATCGCTTTGTAATAAGTACATCCTCTCAACTCACAGTTCTGCTAAAAGGCCTGGTTTTGAAGTTTTGTTCCAAGAAGGATTAGAGCAGAAGTGCGTTGCTATGGAGATTTCCCAGCTCAGGAGGGTGGATTTCATCTGTGTGTTCATTTTTGTAGCACCAGAAAGGAGGGCTTCTCCCTCCCACTACCCAGTGCTACCGCAGCCAATTTCTGACCAGAGGAGGCTCTCCTTACCCAGGCAGTCAGAGAGGGCATGTTGCCAAGAGAAGAACGAAACTCTTGTTTGGTTAGATGTGGGCATCAGAGAAGTGTGAACGTTGACTTTGGAGGGAAATTGTTTAGAATCCCCACAGCAAGCTAGTGTCCTTGGCTGATAGGCATTCAACTTTATAAAATGCCTCTTGCTTTCCCCTAAATTACTTTCATCGTCCATCTCTGGACAATAAATTTTATCACTGACCCCATACATACATAAAATTGACTCCAAAGCTTGTAGTTCTTTCCAACAAAAAGAGGCCCATCCCTTATGCAGTCAATGTGGATCAACTTGGACTCTTGTTTGATAAACATGAAATCAGCCATTTGGCCTCTCTTCATTTCATGGCATCTCCCATAGGCAAACTTGGCTGCAGGAGCTGGTTCAGGCCATGCAAACGAATGAAGTCCTCCAGAAAATGAGTGGCTGAGATTATAGACGCTTCTCTCCACGAGGCAGCCCAGTCCATCTCAGCTGTTGCTGACAGTTCAGCTAGAAGCCACCTCTGAGGTACATTTTAAACTATGATGTGATGGACAGTGATAGTGTTTGCAGATGGGCCAACAGTAGACAATTAGGCGATGGATACTCATTACCTGACAAAAAGTGTTCTGTTGTTTTGGAAGTGATAAAAACATTATAGCAGCATTTTTACACTCAGAGATTCTATTTCAATAAGAATCACACTGTAGCACAAATGGGAAATGGACAAGCCCATGATAAACTTATCGTTAAGGTCTTAACGCTCTAATTCACCCTTCAAATATTTATTCATGAGGATTTTTCACATAGTATCATTTTCTCTAAATGTTTTTACATCTTAAGTATATAAATCTTTACACTGACCTCAGTCATCATATCATGAAAATGATGCAGTAAATTAAGGACCATAATGATAAACAGAATCTAGATATTTATGAATCACTGTGGTGAAACTTCTTTATAGTTCTATATAAAATCTTTGTCAAATTCTATTTGAATGTGTATTAAAAAATAATGTTCTAGATCTTTGTACCAGTAGTTAATTAAAAGCACTTGGTATCAGAAAAGAGGCTTCTAGAGTGCCTGTTGCTAGGGTAACAGTCAAAGATAAGTTTTGGTCCCTACCACAACCACTATCCATCTGTCAGTTTGTCATACTGTAGTGGCTTATGTTTTGCTATGATGCTGGAAGCTATGCCACTGGTATTTCAAGTACCACCAGGGTCACCCTCGGTGCACAGGTTTCAGTGAAGCTTCAAGACTAAGATAGAGTAGGAAGAAAGGCCTGGCAATCTACTTCCGAAAATTAGCCAATGAAAATGCTATGAATCACAACAGAATATTTTCCGATATAGTGTGAAAAGATAAGCCCCCTAGGTTGAAAGGCATTCAAACTACACAGTGGCCACAATAATGGACTTGAGCATACCAACAATCATGAAGATGGCACAAGACCAAGCAATGTTTCATTCTGTTGTACATGGGGTCACCATGGGTCAGAGCTGACCTGACACCAACTAACAACAACACCAGGGTGATCTTACTAGTTTGGTCAGAGGTGTGAGGCTAAGAGTGCTGACTCTCCACTTAACTAGAATGGGAAATGAGTAAAAATGAAGAGGTGGTTGGGTATGGAGGAGCCAACCATTGATGACGACATCCATGAGGAGTCACATTTCTGGGCAGAGAAATGTGTGCGATGATTGCTCTTTCTTTTACTGTGTTCGTCAGAAAAACTGGGGCAGAAACTAAAGAGGAGGTGCCCCACCCCCCCGCCCCCAGCAATCTCTTCTTTGTTCTGAGAAATGGGAGCCTGGGAGTTGAGTGGCAAACTCTTGAACTGGAAGGGGTGGAAGGGGCTGGGCCAAGACCCTCTCGGTTC
>NW_004444124.1:2996067-2997337 GCF_000243295.1 Trichechus manatus latirostris | reverse complement strand
ACCACAGTTGTGAGGATGGTGCAGGACCAGGCAGTGTTTCATTCTGTTGTGCATAGGGTCGCTATAAGTCGGAACCGACCCGATGGCACCTATCAACAACAACAAAGCCCATAGGGTAGCTATGAGTCAGAATCGACTCAACGGCTCACAACAATAACAACAAAGCCCATAGAGTATGACATATCACACAAACTCTGGAACCAGACACAGATCAGTTGGTGAACATCCCAGCCCCATCATTTGCTAGCTTTGTGACCTTGGTCAGTTATTTAATGGCTGAACGTCAGGTTTCTCCTCTATAAAATGGATAAAATAATGCCTACCTCATTGGGGTGTTAATGGTTTAATAAGAAGATTGTGAGACTTTGTCTCACATACTTTGGATGTGCTATCAGGAGGGATCAGTCCCTGGGTAAGGACATTGTGCTTGGTAAAATAGAGGGTCAGCAAAAGAAAGGAAGACCCTCAATAAGATGGATTGACACAGTGGCTGCAATGATGGGCTCAGGCATAGCAATGATTGTGAGAATGGTGCAGGACTGGGCACTGTTTCATTCTGTTGTACATAGGATCACTATGAGTCAGAACTGGCTTGAAGGCACCTAACAACAACAGCAAGATGATGTCCACAAAGCACTCAGCACTGTACTTGATGGAAAGTAAAATCTCAATAAATGGTGGCTGTTAGTCTGAAAGAAAGATTATACTCCTGATTTTTGAAACTCTAAGTGGATGTTTATATAAAATATTTTAAAGGTAAAAGCTTAGGACTTCAGTGAAAATGACAGAGTAGATAGTAGCAAGGGATCATCCCTCCACAGAAGCACTCCAAAAAGGAGCAAAAACTGTCAAAATCAACTTTGTCAGAACCCTGGAAATTATTCAAAGGTTTACAGCAACAAAGTGAATGCTGAATCAAGAAAGAGACAACATAAACACTGTAAGAAAGCTTTGCAGTATTTTAACTTGCCCTCATCCTACCCACCTCTCTGACACAGTGGTGATTTTGAAGACAGCATCTTACATTCCCAGTGTGGGATCCTAGTTCTTGGTTCCAGAGTAAAGCAGATCTCCCTCTCAAAGAATTGTGTTTGCCTGTTTTGACCTTAGGTTCTATCTAAAAGTCTGAAGCAGGAGGAGAATAGAAAGAGAAGGAGAAGTCGAGAAGAAAGAGAAGGAAGCAGAATGTTTGAAAAAGTAATGGCTGAAAACTTCCCTAATTTGACTAGTCATGAATATACACATCCAAGAAGCTAAAAAAATTCCAAGA
>NW_004444124.1:2992923-2994360 GCF_000243295.1 Trichechus manatus latirostris | reverse complement strand
CCATCAACAAGATATAACAATTTTAAACATATATGCACTTAACAACAGGACTCAAAAATATATGAAGCAAACACTGACATAATTGAAGGAAGAAATAGACAGTTTGTAATAATAGTTGTAGAATTCATTATACCACTTTCAATATTGGATAGAAACAACTAGACAGAAGATCAGTAAGGAAATAGAGGACTTGAACAACACTATAAAGCAACTAAACTTAATAGATATGTATGGAACACTCCATCCAAAACAATCAAATACACATTTATCTCAAGTGCACTTGGAATATCTCAAGTGTACACAGACCATATACTAGACCACAAAACAAGCTGCAATAAATTTTAAAAGATTGGAATCATACAAAGTATGTTCTCTATCACAATGGAATGAAATTAGAAATCAATAACATAAAGAAAACTGGAAAATTCACAAATACGTGGAAATTAAACAAAGCACTCTTAAACAACCAGTGGGTTAAAGAAGAAATCACAAGGAAAACTAGAAAATACTTTGAGATGAATGAAAACAAAAACACAATATACCAAAACTTATGGCTGCAATGAAAGCAGTGCTCAGAGAGAAATTTATAGCTGTAAATGCCTAAACTAAAAAAGAAAAATTTCAAATCAATAACCTAAATTTCCATCTTAAGGAATTAGAAAAAGAAGAACAAACTAAACCCAAAGTAAGCAGAAGGAATAAAATAAAAAAGATTAGAGAGGAGATAAATAACGTAGAGAATAGAAAAACAATAGAGAAAACCAATGAAACCAGAAGCTGGTTTTTTGAAAAGGTCAACAAAATTGACAAACCTTTAACTAGAGTAATTAAGAAAAAAGAGAGAACACTCAAATTGCTAAAATAGAAATGAAAGTGGGGACATTATTACCAATCTTGCAAAAATAAAAAAAAATTATAGTAGTTAGATACATAGAATACTATGAATAACTGCACAACAACACACTGGATAACCTAGATGAAATGGACGATTTCTAGAAGCACACAGACTACCAAAACTGACTCAAGAAGAATAGGTAATCAAATACCTCTCAAGAAAAATTTCAGGACCAGATGGCTTCATTGGTGAATTCTACCAAACATCTAAAGAATAACGAATATCAATTCTTCTCAAACTCTTCCAAAAAAAATAGAAGAGAAGGAATAACTTTGCCACTCATTCAATAAGGCCAGTATTACCCCTTACACCAAAGCCAGACAAAGAAATGACAAGAAAACTACAGACAATATCCCTTATGAATATAGATGCAAAAATCCTCAACAAAATACTAGTAAACCAAATCCAGCAGCATATTAAAAAATATTATACATCATGACTAAGGATTAATTCCAGTTAGGTAAAGGTAGTTCAACATACAAATATTAATAAGTGTTATAACCATATTAATAGAATGAAAGAAAACAAAACACATAATCATC
>NW_004444124.1:2988262-2989918 GCF_000243295.1 Trichechus manatus latirostris | reverse complement strand
TATTCTAATATTTCTTCTCAAGAGGCCCCAGGGCCCCAGAACTAATCAAACCATTAGGCCAAACCTGTCAACCAGTCTTTCACTACCTACTATGAGCCGTTTTTTAGCCTGCTTGGTCCCTTAGAAGTCGGCCTCTGGTTTCTTGTCAGGAGGCCACAATTTCTCTTCTGTTTGCTCCCCCCTTGCTGAGACCACTTAGTCCCTGATGACTCCTTTTAAGACAGGGTTTCTCCATCTCAGCCGTACTGATATTTGGGACCAGATAATCCTTTGTTTTGGGGCTGTCCTGTGCGTTTTAGGATGTTTGGCAGCCTCCCTGGTCTCTACCCACGAGTAGTACTCCCTTTAGTGGTGACAACAAAAATGTCCCCAGACATTGACAAGTGTCCCCTGGGGGGCAAAGTCTCCCCTGGTTGAGAAACAGTTTTAGAATCTTGTACCCACACAGATGCTGGGCTTTGTTTCCTCACCTACAGCCCCAGATGTCCATGGCTCTGCTTCTGCATCATTCTAAGACCTGCACTATCTCTTCCCCTGGAAGTTTAGTCACCATCATAGAGATGAAACAATATGATGTATGTCTAAAATGGGGTGTGCAGTCTCGGGATTGGACAAAGCAGGACAATTTCTACTCAGTGTAATTACAACTGCGAAGGTCAATGCAATCGTGCATATGGAAAGTCCCTGTGTCTAAGTCCTGGTTCTTCTTCTGTGAAATGGAAGTCATGATAGAGGAGCCTGCCTGACTCTGAGTGCTGTGTGATGATCAGTATCCTAATCAATTGGCTCATTCATTCATTTGTTCTGCATATATTGAGGCTACAATATGCCAGGCACTCTGTGTTTGGCATGTGGGATGCAGAGATGTGGCAGATAAGGTGTCCAGCTTCAGGGGAGAGAAGAAAAGAGACAGCTGTGAACCACACTGGTACCTGTCATCACAGAGAGATGCACAGGGTATATGAGCTCTGAGGAGGGGTGCCTACCACAGGCAAGGCCACAGCTGGGGTGGGGGAAACAGCCTGCAAAATGGAGACAACATTGAGGCAGAAGGGCCAGTACAAGCCAAGGCATGTAGGGAGGAGAAAACAGGTGCTGATGTCACTGGAGTATGCAGTGGCTAGTAAATGAGGTTAGCGAGATGGCTACTGGCCAGAACTTTGAAAGCCTCAAACGCTGACTCTATCCTGGGAGCAGTGGGAAACAGCACAGTCAGGTGTGTGCCAAAGTAAGATCATGTGTTTGAAAGCTCTTTGTAAATTGTAAACTTCTGCAGAAATGTAAAGGTTTACTACCGTGGTTACTGTTATGATGACAGCTGCAGATGGCATACGGCCTCTTGTGTGACTCAGTGTGGGGAGGCATAAGTGCTATCTGGGCTGCTGTTGACCACAGGGGCAAGTGCCATCCTGCTGGCAGTGCTCACCAAGAGACACCCAGCCTGCAGGGTAGGTGATCAACACAGGGCTGCAATGTGGACCCTGGTGGCACAATGACTAAGCACTCAGCTACTAACTGAAAAGTTGGTGGTTCAAATCCACCAGTCACTCTGTATGAGAAAATACCTAGTGAACTGCTCTCGTAAAGGCTACAGCCTAGGAAACCTTGTGGGGCAGTTCTACTCTGTTCTATAGGGTAGATGTAAGTCAGAATCTA
>NW_004444124.1:2985848-2987639 GCF_000243295.1 Trichechus manatus latirostris | reverse complement strand
ACAAAAGTAGGGCCATGTGAGGCTGAGGGCTTCAGAGCAGCCCAGGGAAAACCCTTCTGGGCCACAAGTAGACACATCCTCCCAGCATTTCTGCTCTGAAGGTTCAGACTTTCCCATTAGGTCACACCTGGAATATGTTAAGCTAAGAAACAAAATACTAAGAACATCATCAAGGCATTTTACACCTTTCATCTAAAACTCCAAAGCTAAGGACTCAACAAATATTTGTTTGCCACCTATGGCACTTATTGCTAGGTGGAGAAATATTTTATTTTTACTCTGCCTTTTTCTAGATAATATTCATGGCAACTTTACAAAGAAGTATAAGGCAAGGTTTCCTGCAAGGAGCAGTATCTTTTTATCTGTGAATTCCCAGTGCCTAGCATAATGTGTGGAACAAAACAGACCCTCAACCAAAAAAGAATGAATGAAAAATATACAAACAATTCTGTGAGGGAGTCAGGACATATGCATAATAAAATAACCAATCAGACAAGCCTTAATATAGCGGATGCTAAAGGGGTGATCTACCACCTGACTGTCATTTTGTCATACTATGGTGCTTGTGTGTTTCTGTGATCCTAGAAGATATGCCACTGGCATTTCAAATACCAGCAGGGTCACCCACAGTGGATAGGATTCAGTGGAGCTTCTAGTCTAAGACAGACTAGGAAAGAAAAAAAAAGCCTGGTGATACACTTGCAAAAATTAGTCAATGTAAACTTTATAGATCACAGCAGAACATTGCCCGACTGCCTTGCTTTAGACACGTCATCAGGAGGGATCACTTGTTGGAGGAGGACATAATGTTTGGTGAAGGAGAGGGCCAGCCCAGTGAAGGTGAGGAAGACACTTCATGAGATGGATTGGCACAATAGCCTCAATGATGGACTCGAACATGCCGGTGATTGTGATGATGATGCAGGACTAGGCAAAGTTTAGCTGTGTTGTTCATGGGGTCTCCAGGAATTCGAGTGGACTTAGAGGCATCTATCTATGTAAAGAAGTGATAAAAAGAGTAAGAGGGGGTGTGAGCAGAACATTGATTGATCCCCTACTATGTGCCCAGAACTCTCCAGACATTATCTGCTTTCTCACATGAACCCGTGACCATTTTTACAGAAGGAGAAACCGAGGCACAAAATGGTTTCATGTCAGGAGAATAACCTGGAATTTCAGTTCAGAGTCATAGGTTCAAAGCCCCTGTTTTTTCCCCTATCCTTTGCTAACTTGTGCCATTAGAAGTCTGCAGATTGAAAATAGGCCACTGTAGGGCTGGGAATCCTGGAAAGCTCAGGGACAGGAGAGACTCAAGCTGGGCTTTCAGCCTGGGATCCAAGATGCGGAGAGAGGCAAGAGCTTGTGGGGTGGGGAAAACGCGCAAGGTGAAGAAAGGGCAGACCTGCCTGAGGAGCATGCATGGCTAAGTGGTTGGAGGAGAGTTTCACAGGAGAGCAGGAAGTTGTCCTGGTAAAGAAGAGTCAAAATGTTTCATCTCCGAAAGGCCCATGTCCCAGACCAGAGCTTTCCCAGCACGATGCCATTGTGGTTGGGTCCATCCGAGTAGTCCCTTAAATGCCAGGCCTCGGAGCTGAAACTTTATTCTGTCATGACAAGAGCACTTTAAGATTCAAGCCCTGTAGGTATAGAACCCTCTAATGGAGAGGAAGTCAAGTGATACCAACTAATAATAGACTGGTTCAAATCTACGAAGACAAGGGTAAATTTCAAGGTAACCACAAAGAAACTTAACAAACCTACTCATCAAAATAAAGAAGAAAAACATAAAGT
>NW_004444124.1:2983324-2984136 GCF_000243295.1 Trichechus manatus latirostris | reverse complement strand
AGTGTTTAATCAGAAACTATTTGTTCTGTAAACCTTCCTCTAAAGTACAATAAAAAAATAAAAATGCAAAAAAAAAAAAAAAAAGATTCAAGCCCCAGTAACTACAGCAGAATCTTGAGGGGAGCCTGGGATATTACAGACCACGTAGAAAAGGCATGGAAAAGCTACAGTTCCCTTTGCTCAGGAGGAGATCTGAAAGACAAGCGTATTCCTTCCTTTTTCCCCAGAGCCCGACTTGAGTGATGGGTAAAGAAAAGCTTGCCAGCCCTCTGAGCCCTTTGCACCTCTGGCCACCACGCGCTGATTCGCTATCCCCATGACTAACGCCCACGCGTTCCCAGCATCCGCAACCCTTCTGCCCTCTATCTTCTCTAGAGGCAGGCTTACTCACCATGGGCGCGGAGGAACAAGAAATAAGATTCCTCCTGACCTCACCACCCACTCCCCGAGGCCAGGATAACCAGGGCAGGTCCCGCCCAGAAAGGGCTGGGGAGGCAAAATGGCTCTGTCCTTTCTGGTCTCAGGCCCTGGACTTCCCTCCCTCGACCCCTACCAGAGCTGGGATCCCACGCAGACGAAGTCCTGGCCGGGACATCACCAAAAGAATTTGTTTTTTAGTAACAGCATCGCAGATGAGACGTTGGTTCAGCCATACGGATTCAAGACAGACTTAAGCGATGGTGAGCCCGTGCTCAGCAGAAGCCCAGAGGCTGGGGCGCAAGGTTTTTAGAGCACACCTAAAAAAGTAAACATTTCTAAGGGGACAAAGAGTATATGTGGACGTTGCGGGGTATGCAGCCCTTTGCAGTGAA
>NW_004444124.1:2980966-2982694 GCF_000243295.1 Trichechus manatus latirostris | reverse complement strand
AGCGTGGGTACACCCTGCATAGGGGTAGCCCTCAGAGAAGTTCTCCTTTGAGAGATCCCTGTCCAGGACTGCCCTGAGGCTGCTGGTTGAGAGCTGGACCAGCAGCGAAGCGGGTAGAGCCAAGAGATGCCCAAGCCCAGTCATGTGAGAGTAAACATCAATTCCTCACCGTGAAACTGTTATTTAGAGTGAACATTGATTTCAATATATTGTTTGCTATCTACTTTTCGTGTTCTAACACTCTGGGAGCATCTTGTGTGTTCTGGCTCTGTTTGAATGAATGTGACATTATTAGTGAATAACCTGTGTGTGCACCACAGTAATAAATTTGTGTTGTTTAAATAACCAGTGAGTGCATCACAGATATGGCGTGTGTCCACTGCAGACGTGCTGAGTTTTCATCTTAAAACTTCATTATTTCATGGATGAAATTAACCTCTATAAAGGGGCATCTAAACCATGCCAAACAAAACGTCTGACCACAGGCACCTCCCTCTCTACCCGCTCCCACATTCTGCCTCAATCAGTTCTTCAACTTCACAGTGTTTTGACTCCAATATTACCCACTTGGCCTCCCTTTTTTAAACAGTCTGGGTCCTTTGAGGAGACCCTTTAAACAGGACACTGCTAACTACCTCCCTCCAGCTGCCTTCCTCCAGCCAACCTCCAGCCCTGCGACCATCTCACTGCCCACCTCTCCCTGCATTTGCTCATATGCCGTCAACACTGCACTGAAGAAGACCATGAACTATAGCACTTGAAGTCTGTCGTGACTAAGACAATGACAAAGGCAAGGGAAGACACTGAGAGGTACGCAAGAATAAAAGGTAGCAATGGTAAATACTATAACATATATAGTCCTGCAACAACAGTAATAAACAATTTATGATTGGATACATAGATGTACATGTATGCTGAATAGGTGTGGAACGGCATATGGAAATACACCCACCAGCATATATAGGTTTGGCTGTGGATATTTCTACATACATATTTGTATGTGCTGCATGTATATTCATGTATATAATTGAGCACACAGGGCACAGTCATGGAAATATCCTAGACATACCAAGCACCTTGCGGAACTGAGTTACTGGGCTTGAAGGCTATGGACCATAGTCTCGGGGACATCTAGGTCAACTGGCATAACATAGTTCATAAAGACAATGTATTACATCCTACTTTGGTGAGTAGTGTCTTGGGTCTTAAAAGCTTGCAAGCAGCCATCTAAGATATAACTATTGGTCTCTTTCTGTCCAGAGCAAAGGAGAGTGAAGAAAACCAAAGATGCAAGGAAGCGATTAGTCCAAAGGACTAATGGACCACAGGAACCACAGGTTCCACTAGCCTGAAACTAGAAGAACTAGATGGTGCCTAACTACCACTACCAATCGCTCTGACCAGGATCACAATAAAAGATCCGGTTAGAGTGGGAAAAAAAATGTAAAACAAAATTCAGATTCATAAAAAAGACCAGATTTACTGGTCCAAGAGAGACTAGAGGAACCCCCTAGACTATGGCCTTTAGACAGCCTTCTGTATTGGAACCGAAGCATTCCTGGAGGTTACCTTTCAGCCAAATTATAAACAGTCTTATAAAATAAACAATAACACCCTTAAGGAAAGTGCTCCTTAGAACAGTCATATATATGAAACCAAAAGGGTAGCATCTGCCCAAAAGCAAAGATGAGAAGGCAGAAAGGGGCAGGAAAACTGGACGAATGGAAA
>NW_004444124.1:2978640-2980445 GCF_000243295.1 Trichechus manatus latirostris | reverse complement strand
TCTGTCCTATAGGGTTGCTATCAGTTATGATCAACTCGATGGCAATGGCTTTATATATTAATGTAATATATGTTCTTAGTATTAATAAAATACATACCAACAATATATAATGTAAGGTATAAATAATATATAAATTGGATTTAAACTGCATATGTAAGTTAATATCTTGATTTTTCACTCAATAGCATATAATATGCATATTATGTTATTAAAAATCTTTCCAAGTTATAATTTTTAATGAATGCATACTATTCTCTCTGCATAATCTTAATGTATCTACTTATTCCTTTACTGTTAAAATTTTCAATTTTTTTTTTTTTTTTTGGTGTTAGAATTCTTGTATTTAAACATACGCCTACAATTTCTTTCTCTGGATAAATGCAGAGGATAAAAAGGATGGAAGGAATGGGCATGAGGAGGAAAGGTCAGAGACAGGTGTGGAGAGACCAAGAAACAAGGACAACGGAGTCATGGAGGTGGATACCTGTTAACATTTTCTGTACTTCTCATGGTCTTGTTCTTTTCCTCCATTCTCTGCAAGGCTGGCTTCAGGAAAAACCAGCAAAAACTGGATGCTCTGGCCTCATATCTACATGACATCCTGTAAACGACATGCCAATATCCTACTTTGGAGAAGAAATCACATAATTTCTTGAGCCTCTGCTTCCTTGTCTGTGAAGTGGGTGATCAAAGAATCAATAATATCCGCATTTCAAGATTTTTATGAAGATAACTATTGATGGTAACCAAGATTCTGTCCCTCTCTGGAGTTGATCAAGTACCTGGCACTGGATGAAATTAGAGTTTGTAAATGAAAGAGGGAAGATGGAACCTGCTCACTGGTGAGGTGCATATTACATGGTGAAGCTGCAGCCTCACTAGGAATTTGCCTTCCTGCTCTTTATATTGTTCCATTCTGATGGCTGTGGTCTGGTCTGCTCTCTGCTCTTTCCAGGGAGGCAATGCAGAGATGAAGTCAGCACACACCACACTCTTTTTCCTGGCTCAAGTCAGACAAAAGCACATCTCTTCTGTGCAGGTGACAAAGCCAACATTCCCCCCCCCGCCCCCATCTATTTTAGAATTACACAAAGAAAATAAACTTCCCCTTAGGGCAAGGACTTCAAGACAATCTAAGATTTTCCAGTTAAGGGCTTTGTTGCTCTCAGCTTGAATGTTTAAATTACCTCTCCAACCAACCACTGCTGTAAAAAAAAAAATTACCTTCATCCAAAGTGACTTTTTGTCTAGGAAGTCAAGTAGGTATAAGTCTGACAAATAATGCGGGAGGGAGAGGCAGGGAGAGAAGAGGAGTAGATGTTAAAATGCTAAAAAGCTAAGCAAGCTATCAGCAGTCAATAGGGGGAAAACAGCCAATAAAAATAGATATTTAGATGATCTAGATATTTTATTATCAGTCAGAACTGATAATAACCATAATCAATATGTTTAAGAATATAGATGACAAAATGGAGACTTACATCAGACAACTGGAATCTATTAAAAAGAATCAAATAGAATGGTTTAGAATAAAAAATAAAATAACAAGAGCACAGTGAGTGGATTAAAAGCTTATTAGCTTTAATAATGAGATAAAAAATACTAAATTTACTCCACTACACTAAATAACTGGAATACTTAACAATATATTTAAATCAACAGTTCTCAGACATTGGACAACAGGCAGCTCGTAACTGTGATCCTTGAGATAAACAAAACAAACAAGCTGAACCTCAAATCACCGCCATCTTTTTGCAAGCTAGAAGTTTCCAGTGCACAGCCCAGGAAGAGCTTTCACTGACTTG
>NW_004444124.1:2976343-2977796 GCF_000243295.1 Trichechus manatus latirostris | reverse complement strand
ATGAAATCTGATATAATGTGATTACCTCCATGATGGGATTTGCTGTGAGTAGCCAATCAGTTGAAAGGGAGTTTCCTTGGGGGTGTGGCCTGCATCCAATATAGGTGGACTTTCTGGCAAGGCTCAAGGGATTTTGCTTGCACTGGATCCTGCAGCTGGTTCCTGTTCATCTGACCTTGGCTTCTTGAGACTTGAGGTAGCAGCTCACCTGCCAATCTTGGGCTTTGTCAGTTTCTGTAGCCTGTGAGCCAGAGGCCTGCTGGGGTTCACCAGCCCCTGCAGCTACATGAGTCAGGAGAAGCCTCCAGCCTGACCCACATACTTGGGACTTACCAGCCTCTACAACTGCATGAGCCATTTCCTTGACATAAATCTCTCTCTGTCTCTATATATATAGATAGAGAGAGAGAGAGAGGGGTGGACACACCAAGAAACAAGGACAATGGAGTCATGGAGATGGGTACCTGTTAAAATTTTCTATACATCTCATGGTCCTGTTTGTTTACTCCGTTCTCTGCAAGGCTGGCATCAGGAAAAACCAGCAACCACTGAATGGTCTCTCTCTCTATATATATATATGTATATATATAGAGAGAGAAAGATACCAAAGGCAGATGAAGATATACGTAAGATATATATACAAAGAGAGAAAGATGCTTCACTGGTTTTGCTATTCAGGAGAACCTTGCCTAAGACACCATTAAAACTGTACTTACAGAAAAATTTATAACATTAAACACTTATATTAGAAAAAACAAAAGTCTCAAATCAATGTTCTAATATTCATTTTAGGAAACTGGAAAAAAGAATGGCAAATTTAACCCAAAGGAAGAAGGAAATAAATAATGAATATAAAAGATGAAATAAAAGAAACAGGAAACAGAAAAGCAACAGAAGAAAGCAATCAATGAAACCAACAGCTGTTTCTTTGAGAAGATCAATAAAATTGATAAACTTCTAGCCAGGTATATCAAAAACAAAGAGAAAAGAAGCAAATTACTGAAATCAGGTATTAAGAAAGAGATATCATTACAGCTTTGACAGATATTAGAAAGACCATAAGAGAATCTTAGGAAAAAACGTATGCCAACAAATTTGACAGCTTAAATGAAATGGACAAATTCCTTGAAAGACACAAACTACCAATGCTCACATAGGAAGAAACAGATTATCTGAACAGCCCTACATCTGTTAAAGTAATTGAATTCACATTTAAAAAATCTCCTCATAATAAGTTTCAGGCCCACATGGCATCGCTAGTGACCTCTACCACATATTTAAAGAAAAAATAATGCAAACATTCTAACAGACAATAGAAATGTCCTAACTCATTTTATTTGATCAGCAATACCCTGATACCAAAGGCAGATGAAGATATTATAAAAAAGAAAGCAGAAGCAGGGCCAAGATGGTGGAGTAGTCAGAGGCTTCGTATGGTTCCTCTTACAAAAAA
>NW_004444124.1:2969989-2971125 GCF_000243295.1 Trichechus manatus latirostris | reverse complement strand
ATCTCACCCCAAGAAGGCTAGCATTAATCCAAAAAACACAAAATAATAAATGTTGGAGAGGTTGTGGAGAGACTGGACACTTATACACTGTTGGTGGGAACGTAAAATGGTACAACCACTTTGGAAATCGATTTGGCTCTTCCTTCAAAAGCTAGAAATAGAAGTACCATGCAATTCAGTAATCCCTCTCCTTGGAATATATCCTAGAGAATTAAGAGCCGTCACACAAATAGATATATGCGCACCCATGTTCATTGCAGCACTGTTCACGATAGCAAAAAGATGGAAGCAGCCTAGGTGCCCATCAACAGACAAATGGATAAACAAGTTATGGTGTATTCACACAATGGAATACTACACACCAATAAAGAACAACAATGAAGCCATGGAACATAACATGGAGGAATCTTGAAGGTATTATGCTGAGTGAACTTAGTCAGTCACAAAAGGACAAATATTGTATAAGACCACTATTATAAAAACCAAAGAAAATGTATAAACACAGAAGACAACATTTTTTGATGGTTACCAGGGTGAGGAGGGAGAGGGGTATTCACTAACTAGAAAGTAGACAAGAATTATCTTGGGTGAAGGGAAGGACAGCACACACTGCAGGGGAAGTCAGCACAAATGGACTAAACCAAAGCTGAGAAATTTCCTGAATACAGCTAAACACATCAAGGGACAGAGTAGCAGAGGCGAGGGTCTGGGGACCATGCCTTCAGGGGACATCTAGGTCAATTGGCATAACAAAATTTTTTAAGAAAATGTTCTGCATCCCAATTTGGTGAGTGGCGTCTGGGGTCTTAAAAGCTAGCAAGCGGCCATCTAAGATGCATCAGTTGGTCTCAACCCACCTGGAGTAAAGGAGAATGAAGAATACCACGGACACAAGGAAAGTATTAGCCCAAGAGACAGAAAGGGCCACTATAAACCAGAGACTCCATCAGCCTGAGACCAGAAGAACTAGATGGTACCCAGCTACCACAAAGACCGCCCTGACAGGGAACACAACAGAGAGTCCCGGACGGAGCAGGAGAAAAGTGTGGTGCAGAACTCAAATTCTAGTAAAAAGACTAGAGTTAATGGTTTGATTGAGACTGGAGGGACCCCAGAAGACATGGCCCCTGGACTCT
>NW_004444124.1:2964247-2969281 GCF_000243295.1 Trichechus manatus latirostris | reverse complement strand
TGGATATCCTAGCCAGTGTAATAAGGCAAGAAAAAATAAATAAAAGGTAGTCATATTTGAAAGGAAGAAGTAATCTGTCTCTACTCATGATCAGCATGATTATCTGCATACAAAATCCTAGAGTCTACAAAAAAAGCTAGTAGAACTAAGAAATGAGTTTAGCAAGGTTACAGAACACAAGGTCAATATACAAAAATCAATTAAATTTCTGTATATTAGCAAAAAAAGAAATTAAAATAGAAATACTTTTTATGACAGCACCTAAGAACATGACATATTTAAAGATAAAAATATCAAAATGTATGCAAGACCTGTATGCTGAAAACTATGAAACATTACTGAGAGAAATTAAAGATGATCTAAATAAATGGAAAGATTTATCATATTCATGGATCAGAAAGTTCAAAATTTTAATATCACAGTTCTTATCAAATTGATCTATAGATTCAACTCAATCCCAATCAAAATACCTTTAGGCTTTTTGTAGAAATTGACAAACACTACCTGATTCTAAAATTTATGTGGAAATGCAAAGAACCTAGTATAGCCAAACAATTTTGACCGAGAAAAGCAAAGTTGGATGATTCATACTACCTGATTTCAAGACTTATTATGAAGCCAGACAAATCAAAACAATGTGATATTGGCCTAAGGAAAGACTTATAGACCAGGATAGAATAGGAAATCCCAAAATAGGGCAACTGTATATGATTTCTGTCAAAGGCATCAAGGTAATTCAATATGGAAAAGATAGACTTTTTAACAAATTATACTGGAATAATTGGATATATGAATTAAAAACAAACAAACAAACAAAAAAAAAGGTAACTAGACCCTTACCTCAGACCATACTTAAAAAAAAAAAAATCTCAAAATGAATCATAGACCTAAAATAAGAGGCAAATCTGTAAAACTTCTAGAAGAAAACATAGGAGAAAATCTTTGTGACCCTGGATTCTTAGGTAGGACACAAAAAGCATTAAACATAATAGAAAAAAAAGATACATTACGTTTCATCAAAAGTTAAAACTTTTGCTTTCTAAAAAACACTCTAAATAAAATTCAAAGGAAATTCATAGACCATGAGAGAATATTTGCAAAAGATATATCTGATAAAGGACACATATCTAGAATATATTAAAAAATTGTTACAACATAATAAAAATAAGACAAGCAACTCAAACGGTAAATGTGCAAAAGACTTGAATGGACATGTCATCAAATCAGGTATATAAATCCAACATTATTAGGAGAATAAATTAAAACCACAATGAAATACTACTACATACATTTTCGAATGGCTACCATTAAAAACTGACAATACCAGGTTTTGATGAGGTTGTGGAGTAACTGGGACTCTCATACATTGCTGGTGGGAGTGAAAATAGTACAGGAAAACAGTTTGACAATATCTTATAAAGTTAAATACACACCCCACAACCCAACAATTCAACTCGTAGTTATTTGTCAAGAGGAAAGAAAACATATGTATACAGAAAGTTTTGCATTTTTAAGTTCATGAAAGTTTTAGTCATAATAGCTCAAACCAGGAACAACTCAAAAGTCCATTCACTGGGAAACGGATAATCTAATTGTGGTATATCCATACAATGGAATAAACCAAAAAAACCAAACCAAAGCCATTGCCGTTGAGTCAATTTGCCTTTATCTGCAGTTGATTCTGTTCTACTGCTGAATAATATTCCATTGTATATTCAGCAATAAAACAGAATCAACTGTGGATAAAGGCAAAAATATGAATGAATCTCAAAAACATTGTGTTAAGTAATAACAGGCATACACCAAAGACTATATACTGCAAAATTCCATTTATATAAAATTATAGAAACGATAAAACTTTAGTGACAAAAAGCAGATCAGTTGTTGTCCAGGGCCGTGGTTGAGGGGATACAATTGACAACAAAGGAGAAAGGTGTAACTTTCTGTAGCGATGAAAGTGTTCTAGATAATGATTGTGGTTGTGATAGCATGACAGTATACATCTGTAAAAATACATTAAATTGCAATCTTGCATTTGGTGAATATTAATGAATGTAAATCACACCTCAATAAAGATGATTTTTTTTAAAATAGCAAATGAGACTCAGCAGAAGAGAGGTGTCTTAGTTACCTAGTGCTGCAGTAACAGAATTACCACAAGTGGGTGACTTTAAACAACAGAAATTTATTTTCTCACAGTTCTGGAGGCTAAAAGTCCAAATCAAGATTTCAGCTATGTCAATTCCTTCTGTCAGCCTCTTTCTTAGTTTCTGATGCTGCCAGCAATCCTTGGTGTTTCTTGGCATCTGTCTTCCCCTTGTGTGTGTCTGTGTGTCTATTCTGTTCATTTTTATAACTCAGAAGTGATTGAGTTTAGGACTCACCCTACTCTGGTATGGTTTAATTAACATAACAAAAGAAAATCCCTATTTTCAAACAGGGCCATATTTATAGGTACAGAGGTTAGGATTTCAACACACATTTTGGAGGACACAATTCAATCCATAAAAAGGGGGTTAGTGATCTGGCAATATGTCATTAGAAATGTAGAGATTGAAGCATAGGGAGAAAAAAGAATGGAAAATATAGAAAAGAACATGAGACATACGGGTCATGGAGAAAAAATGTAACAAGTATGTCCCTGAAGGAGAGGAACTAGGAAATGGGGCAGACATAGTATTTGAAGAGAAAATTGCTGAGAAGTTTCTAAAACTACTGTATGACATCAACTCACAGATTCAAGAAGTTCTGTGAACTTCAAGAAGGATACAAATAAAGGAAACCACTCCCATGTATATCATAATAAACTGATTAAAATCCAAAGACAAAGAAAAACAACTTAAAATCAGTCAGAAAATAAAAGATATACTGCTTTCTAATGAACAATAAGAATAAAAGCTGACTTTTCAACAGACCGATAAAAGTCAGAAGACAATGGAATGAAATATGTGAAATTCTTAAAGGAAATAACTACCAATCTGGAATCCAATAAACCCATTGCCGTTGAGTCGATTCCAACTTATAGTGACCCTATAGGACAGAGTAGAACTGCCCTGTAGGGTTTTCAAGGAGCAGCTGATGGATTTGAACTGCTCACCTTTTGGTTAACAGCCAAGCTCTTAACCACTACGCCACCAGGGCTCCAGTAGAATTCAATACTCAGTGGAAATATCCTTCAAAAATAAAGGCAAACTTTTGCTGTTTACTAGTTATGGACCTTGAAAGGAGTCCCTGGGTGGTACAAACTGTCAATGTAGTCAGCTGCTAATCCAAAGGATGGTGGTATAAGTCTACCCAGAGGCACCTTGGAAGAAAGGTCTGATGATCTACTTCTGAAAAATCAGCCACTGAAAACACTGTGTAGCACGGTCACTCTGACACTCATGGGGTTGCCATTAGTTGGAATTGACTTGACGGCAACTGGTTACTGGTTTGACCTTTAGAATCTCTGGCACTCTCAGTTTTCTTATTTATAAAACCCACTTTATTCAACTGCAGTAAATATTTAGTTAAAAACATTATAGTAATTTTATTACAAAAATTGTGTCCAACAGTGTTTGTCACAAGTGATTGTTCAAAAATGAAATTATTAATATTAATTAACATTTTGTCAATTAACAAAATAAAGATATTTTCAGATAAACTAAACCTGACAGAATTTTTCACAAGTATATCAATGCTAAAAAAAGAAAAAACAATACTAAAGAAGTTTACTATGTAGAAGGGAAATCATTCTGATGGGAGAACAGCAATGTGGAAGTTAGAATAAAGAGCAGAGTAAAATAAAGCAATAACAATAATGATGTCTTTAGGGGTTTAAAATATGTACAAAATCTTCAAAGATGATGAAAATAGCACAAAAGTTGAGAAAGGAGTAAATGAAATTAAAGTATTGTGAAGTTCTACAGTTGTTCAAGAAGTAGTGAAATTATAATTTATAAATGACCTGCCCTTAATAAGGTAAGGATGCATGGTGTAATCTCTAGGGCAATCTCAAAGAGAATAATAGAGGAGGAAATAGAAATAATAAAAAATAAAAACTAATCCAAAAGAAGTCAAGAAGCAATAAGGAAAAATCTGAAAAAGAAATCAAGAAAACAATAACACGTACAATAGCACCTAAAAAACAAAATACCTAGGAATAAACCTAACCAGGGATATAAAGAACTTAAGGTGATAACTATAAAACACTGCTACAAGAGACTAAAAGAGATGTACATAAATAGAACGGCTTAGATTTATGGATTAGAAGGCTTAGTATTGTGAAAATGTTGATACTACCCAAACTGATCTATAGATACAATGCAACCCTGAACAAAATTCCAATAGCATTCTTTACTGAAATAGAAAAACTAATCATCAACTTTATATGGAAAGGAAAGAGACCCCAAATAGCCAAAGCAATTCAAAGAAGAACCAAATAGGAAGCCTCACTCTTCCCAATTTCAAAACATACTTTACAGCCACAATAATCAAAACAGCTTGGCACTGGTTCAATAACAGACACATAGACCAATGGAATAGAATAGAGAGCCCAGAAATAAATTGATCCATCTATGGACAACTGATTTTTGACAAGGTGCCGAAGTCCATTCAATGAGAAAGGAGTAGTCTATTCAACAAATGATGCTGGCAAAATTGGCTATCCACATGCAGTAAAATGAAAAAAGATCCATACCTCACACCATACACAAAAACTAACTCAAAATGGATCAAGGACCTAAATGTTAGAGTTAGAACTATAAAGTTCTTGGAAGAAAACATAGGGAAAAAATTTGGGGACCTATTTTGTTTTGTTTTTGTTTCTTAAGACAATAATTTTATTCATAGTGTTAAGGGGGAAAGTCAATCTTTCCTAGTAGCATTCAAAACTGAAATATTAGAAAGTCATATGCTATTCCTGGTTCTATCATTTTTTTGTGTGTGTGCTTTGGGTGAAAGTTTACAGCTCAAGTTAATTTCTCATACAAAAATTTATACACACATTGTTATGTGACCCTTGTTGCAATCTCCACCCTCCCCCTTTCCATCCTG
>NW_004444124.1:2960816-2963289 GCF_000243295.1 Trichechus manatus latirostris | reverse complement strand
AAAGATGGAAACAACCTAAGTGCCCCTCAACAAATGAATGGATAAACAAAATATGGTACATACATACAGTGAAATACTAGTCAGCCATAAAGAAAAATGAGCCCCTGAAACATCTTGCAATGTGGATGAACCTGGAGGACATCATGCTAAGCAGGACAAGTCAATCACAAAAGAACATATATTGCATGATCTCACTTTTATAATATGACAAGAATAGGTAAATATACAGATTGTTATTCATTAGTGGTTACCAGAGATGAAGAGGGGGAAGAGGGGAAATCATTCTTTAGGTAGTAGTCACTTTTTTTTATGGTGATGGGAAAGGTGGCACCAAATGTGGGTAAAGTTTGCACAGCCTGACTAATGTAATTGATGCCACTAAGTTGTACACAAGAAAAAGAATGAATTGGCAAAATACTATGTTATACATAATTTTGCAACACTAATAACTACTAAAAAAGGGGGGAGGGGCTACAGATGCTGATACTAATTAGACATAACCAGTCACCTAATGGGATTTGTTCTCTTGGGTTGGAGGCTTAGAACCGTGGTCTCGTGGGATAGTATAATGAGTAGTGTCTGTGGTCTTAAAAGCTTATGAGCAGCCATCTAACATACAACTATTGATCTTTATTCATCTGGAATGAAAGAGAAAGAAATAAACGAAGAATCAGAGAAAGAAACAGATTACCTTGAAACAAGAACTAGATAGTACCAAGCTACTACTACCAAACATTCTGATCCAGGGTCATAATAGATGGATCCTGATAGGAAGGAAGAAAACTGTGGAACAGAACTTCAAATTTCAAAGAATCCAGACTTACTGGACTCATTGAGACTGGAGAAATTCCTGAGATTGTTGCCCTGAGTTATTCTTCAAACCTTGAATTGAAATTATCCTCTGAAGTCACTTTTTAACTAAATAGCAGGTTAGCTCAAAAAGTAAAGAATGTCACTCTTGAGTACTTCTCTTTTTAAAAAAATAATCTCTATGAAACCAAATAGACAACAGATAGTCTAAAGCATAGATTAGAAGTTTGGGGGGCAGTGAGACTAAGTTAATGGGAATGAAACAACTAGAACAGAAATAATGAAAATATTGATACAATGTGAAGAAGGTAGCCAATGTCACTGGACATTAT
This sequence comes from Trichechus manatus latirostris, assembly GCF_000243295.1. Lineage (NCBI taxonomy): Eukaryota > Metazoa > Chordata > Mammalia > Sirenia > Trichechidae > Trichechus > Trichechus manatus. Next base: position 2,962,147 of record NW_004444124.1, on the reverse strand, counting down.
ATGTAGAAATTGTTGAATGAGAGTGGGTTTTGCTGCGTATATTTTCACCAAAAATACAATAAACTATGTATATAAAGAAAAAGAATGAAGGAAGCCAAGAAAGGAAAGGAAAAAGAAAATTTAAAAAGTATGACAAAGACAAACTGGAACAGTAGAGAACAGAGGACTCCCTGAGACTATCACCCTGAGATATGCTTTAAACCTAGAACTGAAGCTATCTCCCGAGATCACCTTTTAGCAAGTAACAGAGCGGCAAGTAAATTAAAGGCTATTACCCATAAGATCGGTGCTCTACTGAAAAACTATCTGTATGAAACCACAGGTCAGCAATTACTCAAAAGCAGAGATGAGAAGCTAAGGGGGCAGGGAAAGTAGAGAACTGGAAATGGAACAAACAGAACACAATTAAAGGGAATGTTGACACATTGTGATTAATGTAACTCATGTTACTGAACAATTTGTGTGGAAATTGTCAAATGGGAAGCTAACTTACTGTGTAAACTTTCACCAAAAACTCAATAAAATATTATTTAAAAAAATAAAATAAAAAGCATGGCAAATAGAAAACAAGTAGTAAACAGTATACTTAAAGTCAAATATATCTGAAATTGCATTAAATATAAAAAGTATAAATAGTCCAATTAAAACACAAAGATAGCAAGACTAGATTTTTCAAAACCACCAGCATCATGCTGCTTACAAAAGAGACAACTTAATATATGTTTAGGTAAAAGAACACAAAAAGTTTGAAAGTAAAATGACAGAAAATGATATACCCTTCAAACATTAACCAAGTGAAAGCAAGTGCAGCATGCTATTGTCTAACAAGCAGATTTTAATTGAGAAATGACTACTAAAGATAAAGAGGGATATTTAATAATGATAAAAGGATCTATCCATCAGGAAGATATAACGATTCTAAATTTAAATGCACTTAAAAATACAGTTTTAAAATGTATAAATCAAAAATTGAGAAAATAAAAAGAAGAAAATCCATAGCCAAAATGAGAGAATTTTTAACACGCTTCTCTTAGTAACTAATTATAATAAGCAGACAAAAAAATCAATAAGTATATAAAAGATTTGAACATACTGATTAATAAAGTTGGCATAATTGACATAGATAGAATAGTATACCCAACAACCACAGAATACTTTATGTTCAAGTGCACTTGGGATATTTACCAAAATTTACCTGAGCCATAAAATGAGTCTCTAAAAATTGCAAAGGATTGAAATCATACAGAATATATTCTCTGACCAGAATGAAAGCAATAAAAACAGAGATAAGTAGAAAGTCTCCAATACAAAATACACAGTAAGCAATACAC
>NW_004444124.1:2955116-2956522 GCF_000243295.1 Trichechus manatus latirostris | reverse complement strand
GTTCTGGGAATGGTGGAAACCGTCCCCAAAGTCCAAGTTCCCAGATGTCAGTCAAGGGCCAGCCTTGCAAGCATGCTTTCTTTATAAGGAGAGCAACCTCAGGCCTGCTATGTGAACTCCTTTCTGCACGGTTCCCTTTCCCCAACTCTTCCTTTACCTGTGTGGAGTACTGTTACCTTATCAAGGACTTAAGCCATTAGGATATCTGGTTACCCAGAGTGCAAATACTACTGAAAGAGGTAGTCAATTCCTCCTATGTTGACTTGGCTGGCAGGAAATTCAGAGACAAGTTTGGTGCTCAATTAAAACAATGAGCTTATCTCTTTTGAAATTTTAACTACTCTATGTACATGTTTGATCAATTTCAGACTTCAGGAGTTGGTAAAAATCTTCAGTTTCTTCATCTTTGGCATCAGTGGTTGGTGCATAAATTGGAAGAATAGTCATATTGATAATTACTGGTGACTGGAATGCAAAAGGTGGAAACAAAGAAGAGGAATCAGTAGCTGGAAAATATGGCCTTGGTGATAGAAACGATACCAGAGATCACATGAGAGAATTTTGCAACACCAATGACTTCTCCATTGGAAATACCTTTTTCAACAGCATAAAAGGTGACTATACACATAGACCTTGATGGATGTAATACACAGGGATCAAATTGACTACATCTGTGGAAAGAGATGATGGAGAAGCTCAATAACATCAGTCAGAACAAGACCAGAGCGAACTGTGGAACAGACTGGCAATTGCTCATATGCAAGTTCAAGTTGAAACTGGAGAAAATTAAAATAAGTCCACAAGAGCCAAAGCATGACTTTGAGTATAACCCACCTGAATTTAGAGACCATCTCAAGAATAGACTTGATACATTGAACCCTAAGGACCGAAGACCAGATGAGTTGTGGGAACACGTCTAGGACATTATACATGAAGAAAACTAAAGATCATTAGAACGACAGGAAAGAAAGAAAAGACCAAACTGGATGTCAGAAGAGGCTCTGAAACTTGCTCTTGAATGTAGAGTAGCTAAAGCAAATGGAACAAATGATGAAGTAAAAGAGATGAACAGACGATTTCAAAGAGCAGCTCGAGAAGACAAAGAAAAGCACTAAAATGAAATGTTCAAAGACCTGGAGTTAGAAAGCCAAAAGGGAAGAACACTCTTGGCATTTCTCCAGCTGAAAAAACTGAAGAGAAAATTCAAGCCTCCAGTTGAAAAATCAAATGATTCTATGGACAAAATATTGAACAATGCAGGAAGCATCAAAAGAAGATGGAAGGAATACACAAAGTCACTGTACCAAAAAGAATTGGTCAATATTCAACCATTTCAGTAGGTAGCATATGATCAAGAACTGATGATACTGAAGGAAGAAGTCCAAGCTGCACTGAAGGCATTGGCA
>NW_004444124.1:2948949-2953836 GCF_000243295.1 Trichechus manatus latirostris | reverse complement strand
AGAGACCAGTCCCTGGAGAAAGACATCATGCTTGGTAAAGTAGAGGGTCAGGGAAAAAAAGGAAGACTGTCAACGAGATGGATTGACTCAGCGGCTGCAACAATGGGCTCAAACGTAACAATGATTGTGAGGATTGCACAGGTCTGGGCAATACTTCGTTGTGTTGTGTATAGGGTTGCTAAGAGTTGGAACTGACTCAGCAGCACCTAAGAACAGCAACATGTACATGTAGTTTAATTGTATGACTTTTGTAAATAGCTAGCATATAAGTGAGAGTGACAAAAAAAAGATTGATTTATTCCCAAAATAAGCAGATAATGAGTAAAAGTCTTTACAATGCAGATTTCCCAACATAAGGTAGTGCATACCCATCTCCTCTCCCTACACTGAGATGCAACTCTCAGAATTTCCTAGAAAATGTGTACACTGAGAACAACCAAGATTTAACTTATTATATAGCTACAGTGATCAAGTGAGTGTGGTATTGGCAGAGAGCCAAGCACATACGTCAATGGAACAAAATAGATAACCCAGGAATATACCGCACATGTGAGACAACTGATTTTTCACAAAGGCGCAAAAGTAATTCAGTGGAGAAAGGATAGTCTTTCAACACATAGTGCTGGAACAATTGGACTTCCATAAGCAAAAAAAAAAAAAAAAAAGAACTTTGACCTAACCTCACATCTTATGCAAAAGTTAACTCAAAATGGATCATAGATCTAAATTTAAAACATTGAACTATAACTTTTAGAAGAAAACATAAGAGAAAATCTTCATGACCTAGAGTTAGGTGAAGAGTTCTTCAACTCTTCTGTGGAAGAGCAGGTGCTTCCAAAAGCACAATCCATAAAAGATAAAATCATTAAATTGGATTTCCTTAAAATTAAAAATTTTGCTCCACAGAAGACTCTGGTAAGAGAATGAAAGACAAGCCACAGACTAGAAGAAAATATTTGCAAAACACATATCTAACAAAGGACTTGTTTCCATGGTATAAGAAACTTTCTAAACTTAACAGTAATAAAATAAACAAGCCAATTAAGAAACAGGCAAAAGACTTGAGAAGACATTTCATCAAACTGCAAATAAGCACATGGGGCCAGGACTAGGTAAGTTAAGCAAGATTAAAAGTACAAATTAAAGGAGGTACTCACTCAGGGTTGTACAAGTACAGGGTCAGCATCTGAAAGTGAATGCCTCCTTCAGTTTTGCACCGTAGGCACCTCACTTGCCTGATCCTACTTCTGGCCTTGGAAGCACATGAAATGACGTTCAACATCATTAGCCATTAAGTAATTGCAAATGAAAGCCACACTGAAATATCACAAGATCCATATTTAACCAAAAAAAAACAAGCCCCTTGCTGTAGAGATGATTCCAACTCATAGTGACCCTATAGGACAGAGTAGAACTGCCCCATAGGGTTTCCAAGGAGTAGCTGGTGGATTTGAACTGCCAGCCTCTTTGGTTTGCAGTTGATACCTATTAGAATGGCCAAAGTAAAAATATTGACAGTACCAACTACTGATAAGGATGCAGAACAACTGCGTCTCTCATATATTACTGATGGTGATATAAAATGGTACAGACACTGAAAAACAATTTGATAGTTTCTTATAAAGTTAAACATACACTTGCCATATGACTCAGCAATCGTACACTTGTCTATGCATCCCGTAGAAATAAAAACTTAAGTTCACACAAATATTCATAAAAACTGAAAACAACACAAGTGTCCTTCAATGGGTGAATGGGTAAATAAACTGGTACATCCATACCATAGAATACTATTGAACAATAAAAAGGAACAAACCATTTATGCATGTAACAAGTTGGATGGGCATTATACCAAGTGAAAAACCCAATCCCAGATGGTTACGTATTGTATGATTTCATTTACATAACTTTCTTGAAATGACAAAATATATAAATGGAAAACAGATCATTGGTTGCCAGGAGTTAGGTTTGGGAGTAAGGTGTAACTAAAAAGAGGTAGTACAAGAGAGTTTCTTTGGAGTGATATAAGAGTTCTAATCCTGATTGTGGTGATAGCTACACAAATCTGTATATATAAAATTTCATAGAATTATATTCCCCCCAGAGCTCTGGTGGCACAGTGGTTAAGAGCTATGGCTACTAACCAAAAGATCAGCAGTTCGAATCCACCAGCCGCTCCTTGGAAACCGTATGAGGTAGTTCTACTCTGTCCTATAGGGTCACTATGAGTTGGAATTGACTCGATGGCAATGGTTTTCTTTTTTTTGGTTTATATACCCCGTACCCCCTCAAAAGAGCACATGTAAAAATTAGTGAAATCTAAATAAGGTCCGTTGTTTAGTTGATAGTATTGTACCAGTGTCAATTAAATTTTTTTTTAAAAACAAAGCTGTGACTTTGACCTCTAAGGTGGGCCTGACCCAAGCCATGATCTTTTCAATTGGCTTATATGCATGCAAAAGCTGCATAATAAAAAAGGAAGACAGACGAAGAATTGATGCGTTCAAACTGTGATGTTGGCAAAGAATATTAATATATTGTGGACTGCCAAAAGAAATGAAAAACTCAGTCTTAGAAGAAATAGAACCAGGATGCTCCTTAGAAGCGACGATGGCGAGACTCCAGCTGGTTTACTTCAGACACATCATCAGGGAAGATCAATCGATAGAGAAGGACGACATGTTTGGTAAAGTAGGGGGTCAGGGAAAACGAAGGAAACTCTCAATAAGATGAATTGACGCAATAGGGACAACAGTGGGTTCAAACCGATCAAAGATCATGGAGACAGCTTAGTTCAGGAAACATTTTGTTCTGTTACATTTAAGGTTGCCAGGAGTTGGAGCCAGTTCAACCCCAACTAACAAGTATCAATTTCTTGACTTCCAATGACACCTTTCAGGGCTCCATTAATTCTAGCAGTCTTCACTCTGGAAAGTTCTCCCTCATGCCCTGGTGAGCTGGGTGAGCAGGTAGGGGACAGCCCAGCACCCACAGGCTCATCCTGGAGTCTGGGATTTCCTCAGCTCTGTCTGACCCCAGACGGCTGTGATGGGACAGAATTTCCCAGGCCTTCTTCCTGGGTAAACTAATATGGCAGTGCCTGGTTCTGAGAAGAAGCTGTACTGCCGGATGGGCTACCTTTGTCCTCCCCATGTCCTCACTTAGCCAGCCCACTTTCAGCAGGATTTGCCCACTGGCCACAGATCTTATTGCCACAAGTAGAGCTTTGGTATTTGGGTTAATTAATCTCACCAGTGTGCCCTTTTCCTCTGAGAAGCCTCTCACACACTTGGGTTTGACAGCACAAAAGATGTCTATTTATCCAGCCACAAAGCTGCCTTTCCCTCCAGAAACAGCAGGCTGACAGAGATATCGCCTGCTGTTGTTCTGATTCCTTTCATCCAGGGTCATGAATTGTATCTACGCAAATATGCCACCCCTCCCCTGCCATTGGTCAATAATCTGTTACCACATACAACTTACCTGGATCCTTCCCACCAGCCACTGAGACCAAAGCGGGTCCTGAACTTTAATTAAGCCCACGTTGTTCTCTGTGGGATTGCTCAGGCAAGACCATTATTTGAAATTCAGGTGACTTGCACAGGAAGCATTCAGCATGACACCCCATCACTTGGGTGCCAGCCCAGCTCTCTGAGGCTGATTTCTGCGTTTGTAGAATTAGATTTTCCATTTAGCACTTGTGTCATTCAAATCTTCCTGCACCAGAAATTGATGCCAATCTATTATTTGCATTTATAGATTATAGGGCTAAACAAAGTTGTTAGCCTTTTTTTTTTTTTTTTTTTCTTTTCTTTTCTTTCAGTCTCCCTGGAATCTTTTACCTGATATGACAAGTGAGAAAAAGCTGGGCGCATGTTGAAGTTTAAAGTTGATGCTTGCTTTCATCAAGCAGCTTTTGAAACAGGAGGAAGTAGATTTTTCTGAAAGTGTGGATGTCCCACAGAGAGGCCCCTCACCATTGTATGTGACACTTCATGGTCCTGCACCTCCTTGTGGTTCCACAGCATGGAGCCTGGGCTCGGGCGAGAGCTAGGTGGGCTCAACATTTGGGGACACTCTTTATATCTATAAATAGTATCAAACCCGAGATGAGGCTGGTGATCTGGCAAGGTTTTCTGTTTCTAATATTATGACAAATCCAGAAAAGCATTGGAATAAAATGATGCTTTGTTATGATAATACTCGTAGACCCAGGTGACTGGGGTCCTGGATTTGGCCCACACTTTGGAGGGTCTAGCCTGGCCTTCCTTCAGCTGTGTTGTCCTCATGGGCTCAGCAGTCCTTGGGGCCAAGGGGAAATCCCACCTGAAGTCACAGTTCCCCTTTTAGATGACCATCCCCAAAGCTAGCTAGGAGAGTGGCCTGGGGAGTGTGCACGTGTTCTGATGAGGTGCAGAAAGCAGTGGGTTGGGGGAGAAGGGAGGTGGGCTGAACTGGGTGGGCTCTCCATTTGTCAGGGCCAGACCTGATGAATTTACCTTTAATGAACTGCCTCTTTAGGAAACAAGATCCTATGAAGTAAGAACTATATAAGAAAATGCAGGAAAAAGCACTGTCTGACAGCTTGAGGCATCTGGACCATGCTGCTCCCAGGATAGGTTTCAGGGGGCAGGGCCAGGCCAGCCCTGGACAAAACTGCCAAGTAGAATCAGTGGGCCACAAAGCTCCACCCATGACTCTTACATCCGACCTTATGTTAGGGCCCTTTGGCTTCCTCAAGGGCTTCTCTTGGCTGTGTCTGCCTCCCTTACCTGGCTGGCAGTGGTTCTGATGTTAATTGATAACTGAGGCGTTGACAGGTAATTACTGGGTAATGCCCCGGAGTCTTTGTATTACAAGAGGGATTCTTGCTTCAATCTAAACTCT
>NW_004444124.1:2926328-2939462 GCF_000243295.1 Trichechus manatus latirostris | reverse complement strand
CCAAAACTCTACATTCTCTGGTCCAGGGGCATGCATAGATGGTTTTCTGTGCTCACAGCCCCTTTTCAGTCTTGCCAGGACTGACCTCTTCTCATTATCTTCCCTGCCCTGGCAGATGTTCAGACAGAGGTCCCCAGGTTGCAGAAAATTCTACTGCCTCAAGCAGCTTGCTTGGCAAGCCCTCTAGCTTTACATTAAAATCCTGGTTTCCCTCTCCTTAACTGCTGCCACAAAACTAGAAGAAATTGGCGGAAACTGGTTTAGGTGCCATGTTGACATTCAGGATAATCTTTTAGCTCGTTAAATACCTCATGCACTGTAACCTCCTTGCCTCTGGGTGGAGTTTAACTGCCATTTTCTGACCATGCGATGCATGAGGTTATATGTAAACCCTGTTGCGACTGGACAGTATGATTAAGAATGTTGCTGATGTAACTTGTATGAACTTTCTACCTGTAAACCCCTTAAAAGTAACCTTTCTCCTCGCCCTCGCTGAGCAGTCTTGGTGGCAGCAGCCCGATTCTCCTTTCCTTGAGCTAGGAAATAAAGTCGCCTTTCTACTCTCCCACCTCTGTCTCTTGTTTACTTGCTGTGATGAGTCGCATCCAGCAGAACCTTGTTACCCAACCCGGGAAGTTGGGTCCTTTTCCAGCGCGTTCAGACTTGCCAATAATCTGGACACAGGTCTTTGAGAAAAAGAACATAGCTTTATTTCAGTGTGCAGAGCAAGGAGCCGGGAGGAAGTTCCTCAGTTCCAACTTCCCGAGCTACAGGGAAGCAGGGCTTATATGTGATCTGGGCATCGAGATGGTGGCCGGGTACAGGCATACTGGGCAAGGAAAATTCTAGAAGGCAGCCAGGAAACAGGAGGTGACATGGTTCTTGTCAGACCTCTCGCTTTGGAATAGGGTCCGGGTGGATGATTTTTCTTCTGATTCGTTCCACCTGTTGCTTCATCCTCTGTTGAGGTAAATTAGCGGTCACAGCTGGGGATGGGCCAGTCTGACTTGGGCTAGTTTAAGGACTAATGGAAATTTACTGGCATTAGTAGGGTCAGGTTACAACCTGGAGTTTCCACCCAGCAACAATGTCAACTTTTTACACCCCCACTAAAAAGAGCCCTTTACACTAAGGAAGACCAATCCCTTGCTCACGCCTAGCCATGGCCTGTCCTCCTTGCTCCTATTCTCTGATTACAAGGCTCTTTGAAGTCAATGACCTTGGAGTGAGTCAGTAGGAAGTTGTTGAATGGACAAGTAGCTCCTAATACCATCCTTGCATAGGCTCACACCTCCAGGGACACCGGGCACAGGGATGTGGGAGGGCGTGTGCCCTCCACCCACTGTAAGCAGAATTGGACAGCATCTGACCCCCTCCCTAGCAGCACAACTTCCTGTCTGCCTGGCAGATTCTTCCCTCTGTCCCCACAACAGGGCAGAGAGTGAATAGTAAGTGAATGAGTGAGCAGTGGTCTGTCCCTGGGGTCAGTCGGTCTAGTCCCCACTCCTCCAGTGGCTCTGAGACCTCAGACAGTTCACCTAAATCTGACTCGGGCACTGTTGGCTCAGCTGCAGAATGGGGATAATAGCCCTACCAGCTTGATGAGGGATGAAAAAACACAGGTAAAGCACCCAGAACTGTGCCTAGCACAGAGACATTTGTCAATGCTAGCTGTGGGTGAGGGCGCTGGGTGACCATGTCCTTTACCCCTGGTGTCATCACAACAGGTCATCCTATAACTTTAGGGGCTTTGAGGAGTAAGAAACTTCAGTATTAAATGTATGCATGTAAAACTGGGCTGCCAAATGATGCTGGTCCATGGGCCAATGTGGGATGCAGAGGGCCACCTGAGATGCCCTTGGGTGGAAGAGTCTCCAGCCTTCTCTGACTGCCATGCTTTCTCAACAACAGAGGTCCCGGAACCACAGCCTCAGCTTCCCCTTAGAACATATCAGAAGTGCATATGCTCTGGTCCCACCTACTGAACCAAAAACTCTGGGGCTGTGCCCAGCAATCACCCTCTAACAAGCCCCCACAGGACTCTGATGCACTGTCAAGTCTGAGAACACTGCTCTATAGAATTCAAATGAGGTTCTAGGGTGACTTCCCTGAAGGGCTCAGAATCAGATTTCCGAAGCTCCCAATGGAGCTTAGAATGAAGACAATGTGGCCATATCTGAAGCCCACTGTCCCCAGGACTGTAGCATTTATATAAGCCCTGTGGGAGATTAAAAGCATTTCACTAGACAATTCTTCAGCCTGTCCACAGGCCTGTGGGCCTGGAGGCAGGTTCTCCAAAGTGCTCGTTTAGCTGCCAAGGGCAGACCAACCGCTCCCCAGCCACTGTGAAAGGATGGGGGTCAGGAAGGTAGGGTGGGAGCTCACTGAAGATGGGGGTATATATGGCCCCAGTGATCAGCCTTCTGACTGGAGACCGCTTCAGGCAACAATGCTGGTAATAACACATCACCAGAAAGTGGCCAGCAGAGGTTCCCTGTCCTCAGAAGGCAGGAAGAGTGCTGGGGGTCTAAAATCTAAATTTCTCCTGGCTTGTAAAGCTGGATAACTGTCTTATAAAGTACAGTACACAAAACCCACACGAATTGCAGGGGAAAAAGAAGGTCAAACAGGATGCAAATGGGTCGGCTCCTTAGGGCTGTGCAGGTTAGCATGGCTCACTGGACGATCCTCAAGATTCAGCTTTGCAGGCTGAGGAATCTGGGCAGTTGCATTTCTGGCCTTCTGGCCCTCTCAGGGAATTTGCAGAATTTTTCCAGCTCGCCGAGACCCCTACCCTTGACCCCTTCTGATGGTTAAGATTATGTGTCAACTTGGCTGGGCCATGATTCTCAGTGTTTATATGTGATCACTCCCATGATTTAGTTCGCTGTGAGTTGCCAATCAGATGGAAGGGAGTTTCCTTGGGGGTGTGGCCTGCATATGAATATAAGCAGACATTCTAGCTTTTTGCACACTCTGTGTCATGAATTGAATTGTATCCCCAAAAAATATTTGTCAACTTGTCTGGGTCATGATTCCCAGTACTGTATGATTGTATATCATTTTGTATATCTGATGTGATTTACTTATGTGTTGTAAACTCTATCACTATGATGAAGTTATACTGATGAGGTATACAAGATTGGATAGTATCTTAATCCAATCCCTTTTGAGATACAAAAGAGAGAAGTGAACAGAGACACATGGGAACCTCATACCCCCAAGATAGCAGTGCCAGGAGCAGAGCATGTCCTTTGGACCTGAGGTTCCTGTGCAGAGAAGCTCCCAGACCAAAGGAAGATTGATGACACGGACCTTCCTCCAGAGCCAACGGAGAAACCATTCCCCTGGAGCTGACACCCTAAATTTGGACTTGTAGCCTACTGGACTATGAGAGAATAAACTTCTCTTTGCGAAAGCCATCCACTTGTGGTATTTCTGTTACAGCAGCACTAGATGACTAAGACACTCTGGATCTGGATCCTGTGGCTGCCTCCTGTCATCTCACCTCCAGTTCTTGGGACTTGAGCTGTCAGTTTATCTGCAGAACTTAGGATTCATCAATCTTCACAGCCTGTGAGTGGAGCCCTGCTCTCTGACCTGCCGATCTTGGGTTTGCCAGCCCTTGCAGCTACGTGACTTGGGACAGGCCTCTACCCTGATCCACGGACTTGGGACATTTTAGCCTCTACAATCACATGAGCTGTTTCCTTGATATAAATCTCTCTTTACATATATTTATATGCATTACTGGTTTTGCTTCTCTAGAGAAACCAGCCTAAGACACCCCTCTACTGCCTCCTTTCTTGCTCCCTTATATGCCCTCTCACCGTAGCCCAGACCACGTCTCTTATTTCTGCCGCCCTGTGCCAATATTCTCTAGACTGGTGCTTCTCAAATTTGGACTCCACATTAGTTAAATCAGTATCTCTGGGTGGGACCCAGACATCCATATTTTTCAAGCTCCCAGGTAAGTCCAAAGAGCAGGCAAGATTGGGAACAGGGTTCAGCTCTCTTGCCTCCATGGCACTGCCAGCATCTAAGCCTCCTCTGCACTTCCCTTTCAACTGTGCTAGCTCAGTGTTCTAGTGCTGCTGTGACAAAATACCACAAGTGGTGACTTTAAAGAACAGAAATTTATTTTCACAAAGTTCTGGAGTCTAAAAGTCCAAATCAAGGTCTTGCCATGTTGATTCCTTTCTTGTGAGTAGCCTTGGTCAGTCCTTGGTGATCCTCACTTGGCACCTGTCTTCTCCAGTTCGTGCAAGCATCTGTGTCTCATCTGCTCTTTTTATAACTCAGAAATGATTAGGTTTAGGACACACCCTACACTGGTGTGGTCTCAGTAACATAACAAAGAAAACCCCTATTCCCAAACAGGATTACATCCACAGGTATGGGGTTAGGATTCCAATTCAATCCATAACACATACTTTCTCACATTCACCGTCTCCAATTCCACTGGGGCCTGCAGAAGGTCAGTATGTCCCTGGCCACTACCCTTTACTGCTGTCCACGCCATAGCTGGCCATATCCCAGTTTTTCTATCTTCCTCAGAACCAAACCTGGGACCTCTGCCTTCCTCTCAGCCCTTCGTTCTGCATGGAGCTCTCCTAACCCCCTCCACCCACCTACAGATGCATTGTGCCATTCTTCTTTACACCCTCTCTGCACAATGAAAGACAGTTTCCTCCTCTGCCCAAGACTCACTCCCTCCTAGGTGCTGGGCCCGTCTCACTTGCCACATCTGCTTCAGGTATGCCCCTATTCCTGGATTTTCAGCCCCTCTCTCTGGACTGACTCATTCCCAGCAGCATTTAAACATGCTCAAGCTTCTGCCATCTGCACTCCTCACCCTCAGCTAGAAGCCCGAAGCCAGAGTTAGCATTTTATATGTCCATCACATCTTGTCCCTTCCTCCTCAGTGGCATCCTGCCGCACTTAGAGTAGAATCTCTGGATGTAGGAATCTCTGGCACACCTTTTCTGATTTTAAACCATGCGGTATCCCCTTGCTCTGTTCGAACAACTATCTTTTGGTCTATGTACAGGTTCTGCGTGAGCACGATTAAGTGGTGTGGAATTCCCATTCTTTGTAATGTTATCCATTGTTTGTTATGACCCACATAGTCGAATGCTTTTGTATAGTCAATAAAACACAGGTAAGCATCTTTCTGGTATTCTCTGCTTTTAGCCAAGATCCATCTGACATTAGCAATGATATCCTTTGTTCCATATCCTTTTCTGAATCTGGCTTGAATTTCTGGCAGTTCCCTGTTGATGTATTGCTGCAACTGCTTTTGAATGATCTTCAGCAAAATTTTACTTGCATGTGATATTAACGAGTTGGAATCGATTCAACAGCATTTTTTTTTAACGGATAATATTAATGATATTGTTTGATAATTTCCACATTCTGTTGGATTACTTTTCTTTGGAATGGGCACAGATATGGATCTCTTCCAGTCAGTTGGCCAAGCAGCTGTCTTCCAAATTTCTGGCCATAGACAAATGAGCACCTCCAGAGCTGCATCCAGAATGGATTTACTTTTATTAATTCCTGAGAACATTAGCACTATTTAATGTATTTAAGTGTTTATCATCAAACTACTTAGAGTTAGTTCTTTCAAGAAATATTATAATCTAATTTAATAAAATGACATAAATCTATCAACTTGTGGGACCCACACTAGAATCAGGTTTATATAATATTATACAACATAAGTAATTTAGTTTCTTAACATTACTGAGATTCTAAATTACTTCTAGGTATATTCAGCTTATAGTTGTTTTTAAACAGGAACTTTAATTCAGCATCCTGGTAGAGGGGAAATCTAGGCTTATTTACTAAAGATGTTTTAAAAAGTCTTTTTAAAATTAATTCATAAAAATTAGAGTCATCAATAAATAAATTTGGGAGAAGCAGCTTGTTCAGCTACCTGGTAATAAATTTTGAAGGTCAGAAGCTTGGGGTAAAATTGGCAGACTTTTTAGTTATTTATGGAGCTACACTTCTACCATTTCAAATGTACATAGTATGGTCAGCCCAGTTGCTTGGTAACACAGAGGCAGTCCCTCCTTTTTTAGCTTTCTCCTTACTGTTGCAGTGGTTTGATTCTTGGTGGAGGCAGTCGACAAAGAATTCCAGAGAGGGCCGCTTAAGTTCTCGTTAAGGTTACTTTAACATAAGCTATTTGGAAGGGATTTTTATTCTTTTTTTTTTTCCTTTCTTTCTTGCTTTGCATTGGGTGTTTTCAGTGTTGGGGACTTAGAAAGCTGTAATTCTTCTCAGTCCCATGAGCCTTTCATTTCTTGTTTCTTTAGGGCTCAAATTAGATGTTTTATTTTTAAATTAGAGGTACTTCCCTTTGCCCGATTACTATAGACTAGTCAGTATGAATTAGGACATCCAAGCTTCAGTAAGGACTTAACCAACTTTAAATAGCTCATAAACAAAAAAACTAGTCAAAATAGGCATACTTGCAAGAACTATTAACCTGCACATGTGAGCAAAATAAATAAATAAATAAAAACCAGAGAAAACAAAAGCAGAAAGTTTTCAGAGTGACCACTGATATTTTCTAAATTGTCAAAGGAATGGAACAAAAAGTGTGCACGGCAAAATCCAAACTTGATCGTTATTTTCAGTTTCCCAGAGTCAACCAAATGCTTACAAGACTCTGAGATTCCTAGGCAGCGATCAAGTTACAAATCTGAACTGATGTTTTGGTCAGTATATCCAAATTCACATGTGAACAAAAAGGAGACAGACTGACATAAAGACAACAAATCTTACAATAAATCTCAGGAGAGAGCTTCTACACAAAAAGAGCAGAAGGCTTGGACCTGAGAAGGATTTACCTTGTTGCACTCCCAAATCCACCATGGAGACAGAGGACCCCAAAATGACCAGCTCAATACCGTTAGCCCAAAATCCCCCGTGTCTCAGAAGTTACAGAGGCAAATCCTCCTTCAGGTCCCGTCTGGGTTGCCAAGTAATGTCTAAGAGTAATAATGGCTTACTCTGTTAAAGTAAAGTGAGGAGATTGAAGATTCAGTAACAGTCCAGACTGGGGAAACGTCTGATTTTACAGAGTGAACAAAACGCTTCCAAAATGGTGAAGCTGCGGAGACCCTTTAAAGGGTGAAAACAAAGAACTTGAGCTGTACTATTTTGATTGGACATTACAAACTTAGATTAACATAAGGTGGGTTACTGGAAGTGAGGCTAGGAATGAGGAGCCTACAGGACATTTTTCTCTTAGAAACAGTTTGCTTAAGTGAAGTTTTTCTTGTCAGCAGCCTCCTAGGAGACCTAGATAAGAGTCAGCATCAAGGCCTTCTTCCTGCGACATTGTTTTAGGAAGGATCTTGATAGCTCCTGTAAAACAGTTTATTGTTATTCTCTCAGTTTAACCACAGAGAAAAGGAGAAAACTTTCTTTAGTTTACATTTAGTCACAAGCCTTAAAGAATAAGTTAGGAGTTTATATATATTAAAAGAAAGCAAGATGGAGTGTGGCCCCAAACTCTAAAGCAGCCGTTTTTACTCTAGTCAAGTACTTCAGTTTATTTGCTCTTACTCACACTTTTAGATGGGCACATGGCCACTTAGAGCAGACTCCACTTCCCAGCCTTCCTTGCAGCTAGGGGCAGTCTTGCCAGCTCTGGCCGATGGAATATCAGTATATGTGTCATGTGGCAGTTTGTAGGATTGCTTCTTACTTAACAGACAACGTGAGAGTGCACTTGGTCTCTTTTCCCACTTTCTAACTTCTTGCTTGCTGGAATGTGGGTGTGATGGCTGGAGCCTGAGCAGGCTTCTTGGATCACATGGTGTAAGTCACATATTGATGACGAAGAAAGAGGAGAGAAATGATCATGGAGTCACCACACTGACTGTGGACTGCCTATATTTACCTGAGAGAGAAATAAGCTTTGTCTTATTTAAGGTCCTGCTACTTTGGGTTTTCTGTCATTTGTAGATGAACCTAATCCTAACTAATACATAACTTGGTACTGGGGTTGGATTCTGGAAGTCGTTTACTGAAAGCTGTGAGGCAAAGATGGTAAGGGCTTAATATTGCAGGATGGAAAGGTGGTGATTATTATTATTTCAGATGCAAAATAGTAGTCAAAACCATCCCCTGTGAGCAATGCCATGCTGGGTCATGTTGGAGCTTGAGGGAAAAAAAAAATTCTGCATTCATTTGAAATTTTGATATTTTGTTCATCATGGATTTTTCCATAAATTTTCATTTTTAAAATATTCTTTATCTTGAGTACTGAGGTTTTTTTTTTTTTTTAATCCCTATTTAAATTTTCCTCCTGAGACAAGTGCCTCACTCTCCTCACCCATACCATCCAAGAGATCAATAGGAAAAATCTAGAATACTTATATGTGTTGGCAACTTCTGACCACTTTCGACAAAGTCCTAAAGAGAGAAAACACCTCAGCCTACCTACAGGTGGAGTTGAGGGGATAGCTTTGCAAAGTGAGCCTCTTTATGCTTGAGTTCTGCGATCCAATTTTACTGAGAGTTAATCACTTACACTTTCTGTGCTGACAAAACCAACTGCTTCTGTACCCAAAACTTACAAATTGTAAGCATTGGCTTCAAAGTGACAGCTTGTGGCCACAAGGTTTTTTTTTGTTTGTTTTTTGTTTTTAAGCAACTTCCTTTAGTTTCTCTCTCGTGGACAACAGGAGCCATCCATCCCATTAGCAAAGGCAAATTAACATTCTTATCTTCTCACTCAAGCTATTGCTTCAGATGGTCTCCAGGGAGCCACCACTGAGTTGAAAGAGGGAGAGTGCAGAGCCTGTCAACTCAGCGTGTGCAGGTTAAAAATTATGTCTAGACGTGTATTCAATGGTGGTTATTTGCACAAGAAAGTGATTGAAGCCAGAAGCCAGATAGGTGGAAGACTTAAGTATTTGAAGAAATTGAATTATTTTCTTAGTTATGTAGTGCTGCAATGACAGAAATACCACAAGTGGACGTCTTTAACAAGAGAAATTTATTCTCTCATTCTAGAAGCCTAGGAGACCGAATTCAGGATGTCAGCTCCAGCGGAAGGCTTTCTCTCTCTCTGTCAGTTCTGGGGGGAGGTCCTTGTCTTCAATCTTCTCCCCTTCTAGGACCTTCTCAGGGCAGGGCCCCCCACCGTACAAAGGACGAGCTCCCCCTCCTCACCCAGTTCTTCATTCTTGGTGGCGTGAGGTCTCTCTAGCTCTCTGCTTGCTTCTCTCTTTTATATCTCAAAAAAGATTAACCCAAGATATAACCTAATCTTGTACATTACGTCCTGCCTCATTAACATAACTACCTCTAATCCTGCCTCATTTACATCACAGAGGTAGGATTTACTACACATAGGAAAATCACATCAGATGACAAAATGGTGGGCAATCACACAGTACTGGAAATCATGACCTAGCCAAGTTGACACACATTTTTTGGGGACACAATTCAATACTTAACATTTACCAAGAAATTTTAAAGCTGGTATGAAAAGGTCTGACATTATTCAATCCATGAGTAGTTCTCAGGTCTCCAAACTTGGCCCAGCTAGAAGTGTGCAACCCCCGAAAAGGGCATATTCTTCATTGCCCGTCTCAGAAACAGCTATAAAGACAAGGCACAAGGAAGACCCCTAAGAGGGCAGAGCCAGGGACCTTGTGACCCAGTAAGTAGTGATCACACCCAGAGGGCAGAGCCAGGGTTCTAAAAGGAAAATGATGGAATTTTTTTTTACGGAGGAAAAAAGTGCCTTCCTCCTTACCCTCTTAGGTTGTCTCCCTGAAAACATAATAGACCCGATAAGAATTCTGACCTTTTGATTCTATAACGCAAGGCCATAGGCCTTCTGACCCTCAGACCTGTAAACACTTAACATCTCCAATATTAACTCCCAAGTCCCTCAGGAAGAGGAGTCCAGACAGTCACGGGAGATAAGAGAAGGTTTAATTGCTCTCTCTTCTGCTTTTCTGCATAAATCTGTGTGAAGTTTGGTCTGGACTTTGTAGACACTTTGGTTCTACCTTCCATGCATGTGGCTGGTTCTACCTTCCATGCATGTGACTGGTTAATAGCTTACTCAGAACAAAACAATGTTGTTTCTTCTGTATTGGGAAGGAGGGATCTTTTGTTGGCAAGATTGTCTTATTTCCATAAGGCCTGCCAGGGAACTCACTCCACAGCAGAGAAGAGAACTTCCAGCTCTCTTGCCAGGGGTTGAGAATTGCTATGGACTAGTGACTGTTGGTGCTTCCCATTCTCCTGCTCTGATTTTTTTTTTAATTTTTATTGTGTTTTAGGTGGAAGTTTACAGTGCAAATTAGTTTTTTATTCAAAAACTTTATACACAAATTGTTTTGTGACATTGGTTGCAATCCCCACAATGTGTCAGCACTCTCCCTTTCCCTTTCCCCCTGAGTTCTCAGTGTCTGTACATCCAGTTTTCCTGTCCCTTCCTGGCTTCTCTTCTTTGCTTTTAGGCAGGTATTGTCCTTTTGGTCTCATATACTTGATTGAACTAAGAAGCAAGTTCCTCACATGTGTTATTGTTTTTTGTTTGTTTGTTTTTTTAATAAGCCTGTCTAATCTTTGGCTGAAAGGTGGACTTTGGGAGTGGTTTCAGTACTGAGCTAGCAGGGTGTTAGGGGGCCATAGTCTCAGGGGTTCCTCTAGTCACTATCAGACCACTAAGTCTGGTCTTTTTTGTGAATTTGAATTTTTCTACATTTTTCTCCCACTCTTCCCTGGACCCTGTATTGTGATCCCTGTCAGAGCTGCCAGTGATGGTAGCCAAGCACCATCTAGTTGTTCTGGGCTCAGGCTCATGGAGACTGTGGTTCATGTGGTCCATTAGTCTGTTGGACTAATGTTTTCCTGTGTCTTTGGTTTTCTTCATTCTCCTTTACTCCAAACATGCTGGGAACAATAGATGTATCTTAGATGGCCACTCGGAAGCTTTTAGGACCCCCAGACGCTACTCACCAAGTAGGATGTAGAACATTTTCTTTATAAACTATGTTATGCCAATTGACCTAGATGCCCCCCGAGACCATGGTCCCCAGCCCTCAGCCCCAGTAACTTAGTCCCTCAAGGTGTTTGGATGTGTTTAGGAAGCTTCTATGACTTTGCCGTGGTCAAGTTGTACTAACTTCCCCTATATTGCGTGTTGTCTTTCCCTTCACCAAAGTTAACACTTGTCTACTATCTAGTTAGTAATTTTCCCTCCTCGTTCTGCCCCTGCCTCGAAACCATCAAAGATGGTTTTTTCCTATGTATAAAAATCTTTTCTTGGGTTTTTATAATAGTGATCTCATACAATATTTGTCCTTTTGTGATTGATTTATTTCACTCAGCATAATGCCCTCCAGATTCATCCATGTTGTAAGATATTTCTTGGTTTCGTTATTCATTATCGTTGTGTAGCATTCCATTGTGCGTATGTACCATAATTTTTTTATCCATTCATCTGTTGATGGACCGTTAGATTGTTTCCATCTTTTTCCTATTGTGAATAATGTTGCAGCAAACAGGGGTATGCATATGTCTATTTATGTTACAGCTCTTATTTCTCTAGGATATATTCCTAGGAGTGGGATTGCTGGATCATATGGTATTTCTATTTCTAGCTTTTTAAGGAGGTGACATATGGTTTTCCATAGTGGTTGTACCATTTTACATTCCCACCAGCAGTGCATAAGGGTTCCAATCTCCTCACAACCTCTCCAACATTTGTTATTTTCTGTTTTTTTTTTTTTGGTTAGTGCCAGTAAGGTTAGGGTAAGATGATAACCTCCCTGTAGTTCTGATTTGCATTTCTCTAATGGCTAATGATCTTGAGTGTTTCCTCATGTGTCTGTTAGTTGCCTGAATGTCATCTTTGATGAAGTGCCTGTTCAAATCCTTTGCCCATTTTGTAATTGGGTTATTTGTCTTTTTGTTGTTGAGGTGTTGAAGTATTCTACAGATTTTAGAGATTAGATCCTTGCCGGATAAGTTGTAGCCAAAAATTTTTTTCCCTGTCTGTAGATTCTCATTTTACTCTTTTGGTGAAATCTTTTGATGAGCATTACGTGTTTCATTTTTAAGAGCTCCCAGTTATCTAGTTTATCTTCTGATGTTTGTGCATTGTTAGTTATGGTTTATATTGTATTTGTGCCATGTATTAGGGCCCCTAGTGTTGTTCCTATTTTTTATTCCATGATCTTTATTGTTTTAGGTTTTATATTTAGGTCTTTGATCCATTTTGAGTTAGATTTGTATATGGTGTGAGGTATGGTCCTGTTTGATTCTTTTTACAGATGGACATCCAGTTTCGCCAGCACCATTTGTTAAAAGACTGTCTTTTCCCCATTTAATGGACGTTGGGTCATTGTCAAAGATCAGATGAACATAGGTGGATGTATTTACATATGGATTCTCAATTCTGTTCCATTGGTCTATATGTCTGTCCTTGTACCAGTACTGGGCTGTTTTGACTACCTTGGCTTAGAGCAGGTTCTGAGATCAGGTAGTGTGAGGCCTCCTACTTTGTTCCTCTCCTTCAATAATTCTTTACTTATCCGGGACCTCTTTCCTTTCTATATTAAGTTTGTGATTAGTTTTTCCATCTTGTTAAAAAATGCTGTTGGCATTTGGATCAGGATTGCATTATATCTGTAGATAGCTTTGGGTAGAATTGATGTTTTCACCATGTTGAGTCTTCCTATCTATGAGCATGGTATGTTTTTCTGTTTATGTAGGTGTCTTTGGGTTTCTTGCAGTAGTGCTTTGTTGTTTTCTTTCTACAGGTCTTTTACGTCCCTGGTTAGATTTATTCCTAAGTACTTTATCTTTTTAGGGTCTATTATAAATGGTATATAATACCATTTGGGCTCAAGCTTAACGACAACTGTGAGGATTGCACAGCACCGGGCAGTGTTTCCTTCTGTTGTACATAGGGTCTCTATGAGTCAGAACTGGCTCAACAACACCTAACAACAACAGCATAAATGATATTGTTATCCTGATTTCCTGTTTGTAGTACTTTTTGTTGGAGTGTAAGAATCCAACTGACTTTTGTATGTTGATCTTGTACCCTGCTACTCTGTCGAATCTTTCTATTAGTTCCAGTAGTTT
>NW_004444124.1:2919228-2926228 GCF_000243295.1 Trichechus manatus latirostris | reverse complement strand
TATCTTCTGATGTTTGTGCATTGTTAGTTATGGTTTATATTGTATTTGTGCCATGTATTAGGGCCCCTAGTGTTGTTCCTATTTTTTATTCCATGATCTTTATTGTTTTAGGTTTTATATTTAGGTCTTTGATCCATTTTGAGTTAGATTTGTATATGGTGTGAGGTATGGTCCTGTTTGATTCTTTTTACAGATGGACATCCAGTTTCGCCAGCACCATTTGTTAAAAGACTGTCTTTTCCCCATTTAATGGACGTTGGGTCATTGTCAAAGATCAGATGAACATAGGTGGATGTATTTACATATGGATTCTCAATTCTGTTCCATTGGTCTATATGTCTGTCCTTGTACCAGTACTGGGCTGTTTTGACTACCTTGGCTTAGAGCAGGTTCTGAGATCAGGTAGTGTGAGGCCTCCTACTTTGTTCCTCTCCTTCAATAATTCTTTACTTATCCGGGACCTCTTTCCTTTCTATATTAAGTTTGTGATTAGTTTTTCCATCTTGTTAAAAAATGCTGTTGGCATTTGGATCAGGATTGCATTATATCTGTAGATAGCTTTGGGTAGAATTGATGTTTTCACCATGTTGAGTCTTCCTATCTATGAGCATGGTATGTTTTTCTGTTTATGTAGGTGTCTTTGGGTTTCTTGCAGTAGTGCTTTGTTGTTTTCTTTCTACAGGTCTTTTACGTCCCTGGTTAGATTTATTCCTAAGTACTTTATCTTTTTAGGGTCTATTATAAATGGTATATAATACCATTTGGGCTCAAGCTTAACGACAACTGTGAGGATTGCACAGCACCGGGCAGTGTTTCCTTCTGTTGTACATAGGGTCTCTATGAGTCAGAACTGGCTCAACAACACCTAACAACAACAGCATAAATGATATTGTTATCCTGATTTCCTGTTTGTAGTACTTTTTGTTGGAGTGTAAGAATCCAACTGACTTTTGTATGTTGATCTTGTACCCTGCTACTCTGTCGAATCTTTCTATTAGTTCCAGTAGTTTCCTTGTGGAATCTTTAGGGTTCCTATCATCTATGCATAGGTATAATTTTACTTCTTCCTTACCGATTTGGATGCCCTTTATTTATTTTTCTTGTCTCAGTGCTCTAGCTAGGACTTCCAGCACAATGTTAAATAGGAGTGGTGATGAAGAATATACTTGTCTTGTTCCCATTCTCAGGGCGAACGCTTTCAGCCTCTCTCTGTTGAGAGTGATGTAGGTTGGTTTTGTATAAATGCACTTTATTATGTTGAGGAATGTCCCTTCTATGCCTATTTTTATTGAGGGTTTTTATCAGGAATGGGTGTTGGACTTTATCAAATGCCTTTTTGTCATCGATTGAGATGATCATGTGATTCTTTTCTTTTTTTCTGTTTATATGGTGGATTACACTGATCGATTTTCTAATGTTGAACCATACCCTACATAGCTGGTATGAATCTCAGTTGGTCATGGTGTATTATTTTTTTGATATGATGCTGAATTCTATTTGTTAGAATTTTGTTGAGAATTTTTGCATCTATATTCATAAGAGATATTGGTCTGTAATTTTCTTTTTTTGTGGTGTCTTTGCCTGGCTTTGGTATCAAGGTTATGCTGGCTTCATAGAACGAATTCAGGAGTATTCCTTCCTCTTTTCCTCTGAAATAATTTGAGTAGTACTGGTGTGAGCTCTTTTCTGAATGTTTGGTAAGTTAAGCTGTCCAGGCTAGGGCTTTTTTGTTGTTGTTGTTGGGAGGATTTTTTTTTTTTTTTTTTTTTACCTCTTCAGTCTCTTCTCTTGTTATGGGTCTGTTCAGATTTTCTATCTCAGTTTTTGTTAGTTTAGGTAGGTAGTGTGTTTCTAGAAATTTCTCCATTTCCTCTGGGTTCTCAAATTTGTTGGAGGACAATTTTTCATAATATTCTGTTATGATTCTTTTTATTTCAATTGGGTCTGTTGTAATTTCCCCTGTCTCATTTCTTCTTTGGGTTATTTGCTTCCTCTCCTGTTTTTCTCTTGTCAGTTTGGCCAGTGGTTTGTTGATTTTGTAGATCTTTTCAAAGAACCAACTTTTGGTCTTGTTGATTCTTTCTAATGTTTTTCTGTTTTCTATCTCATTTATTTCTGCTCTAATCTATGCTATTTCCGTTCTTCTGGTAGCTGTTGGCTTCTTTTGCTGTTCTCTTTCTCTTTGTTCAAGTTGTAGGGCTAATGTTTTGATCTGGGTTCAAATGGGTTGACCCATTCTTCTTTTTTGATGTGTGCATTTATTGCTATAAATTAACCTTTGAGCACTGCCTTTGATGTGTCCCAAAAGTTTTGGTATAATGTGTTTTCATTCTCGTTTAATTATAGGAATTTTTTTATTCCCTCTTTGATTTCTTCTATTACTCAGTTGTTTTTAAGCAACGTGTTATTCAATTTCCATGTATTTGACTTTTTTTTCCTTGTTCTTCCTGTTATTTATTTCTACTTTTGTGGTATTGTGATGAGAGAGAATGCTTTGTATTATTTCAATGTTTTGGATTTTATTGAGGGTTGCTTTGTGACCTTAAATATGGTCTATTCTGGAGAATGTTCCATGTGTGTTAGAAAAAAATGTATACTTTGCTGCTGTTGAGTGTTCTATATATGTCTGTGAGGTCAAATTGGTTGATTTTGGCCTTTAGATCTTTTGTGTTTTTCTTGAGTTTCT
The DNA here is from genome assembly GCF_000243295.1 of Trichechus manatus latirostris. Lineage (NCBI taxonomy): Eukaryota > Metazoa > Chordata > Mammalia > Sirenia > Trichechidae > Trichechus > Trichechus manatus. Next base: position 2,923,542 of record NW_004444124.1, on the reverse strand, counting down.
TTCTAAATATTCTATCCTTTACTGAGAGTGATGTGTTGAAGTCTCCTACTATTATTATAGAACTGTCTATTTCTCTTTTCAGTGCTGTTAGTGTTTGTTTATGTATTTTGGAGCCCTGTCATTGGGTGTGTAGATATTTATTAAGGTTATGTCTTTTTGGTGGATTGTCCCTTTAATCATTATAGAATTTCCTTCCTTATCTTTTATGGTTGATTTTGCCTTAAAGTTTATTTCATCTGAGATTAGCATTGCCACTCCTGCCCTTTTTTGGTTACTGTTTGCTTGATATATTTTTTCCATCCTTTTTTCTTTAATATATTTATGTCTTTGTGTCTAAGGTATGTCGCTTATAGACAGCCTATTGATAAATTGTGCTTTTTTATCTATTCTGCCACTCTCTGCCTCTTTACAGGTGCATTTAAGCCATTTACATTCAGTGTGATTATCAAAAGATATGAGTTTATTGCTGTCATATTGTTGTACTTTTTTTGTGGTGCTGACGTTTTCTTTGTTCTTCTTACTTTCTTGTGCTGGGTTCCTTTTTGTGTGTGTGTGTGTGGATTTTCTTCTCTTTTCTTTCATTATTACAGACTTTGTGTTTACTGAGATTTTATGTTTTTCTTCTTTTTTATTCTAATGAGTAGGTTTGTTAACTTACTGTGAGGTTACCTTGAAATTTATTCTTATCTTCCTAAGTTTGAACCAGTCTTTTATTACTTGATAGTGTCTCCATTTCCTCTCCATTTGAGCATTCTATACCTACACCATTTATTCCCTCTTTTATTGCCATCATTTACAGATTGATGTCTCTGTTTCCCTGTTTTAAGTCTTTTACCTTTGTTTTATTATTGAGAGTTCTTTACCTAGGTTAGTATCTGGCTAATGCTGTCCTGTGTCCTGAACTCTGGTTGTTGTCTGATGTTGTTGGTTTTGTAACCTAAGGACTCCCTTTAATATTTCTTGTAAGTTTGATTTGGTTTTAACAATTTCTGTCTATCTGGAAATGCCCTAATTTTGCCATAGTATTTGAGAGAGAGTTTTGCAGGATGTATTATTCTTGGTTGGCAGGTTGTTTTTTTTCTTTCAAGGTTTTGTGTATGTCATCCCATTGCCTTCTTGCCTGTATAGTTTCTGCTGTGTAACCAAAGTTTAGTCTTATTGTTTCCCCTTTGTAAGTGACTTTTTGTTCCTCTTGAGCTCTTCTCAGGCTTCTTTCTTTGTCTTGGTTTTGGCAAGTGTGATTACAATATGTCTTGATGACGTTCTGTTGGAGTCTTTTGGGGTTCATTGAACTTCTTGGATGGTCAGCTTTTTGACTTTCATGATGTTTGGGAAGTTTTCTGCCAGCAAATCTTCAACAATCTTCTCTATGTTTTCTATTTTCTCCGCCTGTTCTGGAACTCTGATAACGTGCAAATTTTTGCTCTGTTTGTGTCCCATATAATTTTTAGGTTTTCTTTTTTCTGATTTTTCCTCAAACAAAGTGGTGCCCGTGGATTTGTCTTCAGTCTTGCTGATTCTGTCTTCTGTTGTTTCAAATTTGCTCCTAAAACCTTCTACTGAGCTTCCATTTTTGAAATTTTGTTATCTTTGGACTTCTAGTTGCTGTTTTTATATGACTTCTGTTTATTTATTTTGATGTTTTGTTCATGTACTATTTTCCTGAATTCTTCTATTGCTTTGTCTGTGTTTTCTTTGATTTTGGCTACATTGTTGTTGGTTTGTCTGCGTTTTCCATGATTTTGTCTATTTTTCCTTGGTTTTATCTTTTTCTTTTTTTTTCTTGATTTCTTTCCTAATCTCTTGGAGAGCCCTAAATATTAGTCTTTTGAGTTCCATATCAGGTAGCTTCACTGTCTTTTCTTCTACCAGAAGATCAGCTGACTTTTTATTTTGGTCACTTGCTGAAGCCATTTTATCCTGCTTTTTTATATATTTTGATATTGTCTGCTGTCTCTGAAACATTAAGGTATTATTTTATTTATTGATTGATTGTATGTTTGTTTGTTTTGTTATGCTTCTTTGTTTTGTTTTGACATGTCAGGACAAGCAGGCCAGGGGTGCTTGCTGCTTGCTTGTCTGTGGGCACAATAGCTGTCACCACCTTGTGGTGGGCAGGGCAGCAGAAGGCAGGGTGAGCCAACTTCACTGTACACTGGTTTGGCTAGGTAGCTGAGGGAAGACTCAGCAGGTGGTGTCTGCCTCCTGAATTTGGTCCAGCCGTGTGTAAGCATTCTTAGCCCCTCACCAGATAGGCAGGGGTATCAGAGTATTTACTGTTGAAGTAAATGAGAAAATGTGTATGGAAATGCTTAGCAAATTTCAAAGCTTGGTCAAATGCAAAAAATTGTATGTAACATGGGTTCACAAGTTCATGGCAGACTCAAAGTCAAAAGATTTAAAAAAAAGAAAAGAAAAAGAAAATCAGCCCTTACAAGATAGACTTGAAAAAAAACTACAAAAAAGTCCATCACAAGTTCTGGCCAAGAGTCCATCTATTTTTGTTGTTTGATAAGCTTACTAAAACTGTGGGATTTATTGATACTGCTTCTCTGCTAAATAGAAATAGTCTGGGAACAGGTGCAGAACAGAAAAATAAATATGTGGGTCTGCTAGAAGAGTTGAAACAAATGTGGAATGGAAGTACATCAAAACAAAGCCACTAGTCATCTCTGGGATTGTGAAGATCCCCCATAAGCCAATTAAGCATCCCAAGATGCAGCTGACCCATTAACCATCGCTGGTCAATTTACAAGGCCTCCATTTTGGGTATCTGCCAATCTAACTGGATATTTTTGTTTCTCCAAGAGATAATTACTATGTGCTTATCTTGCATTATATACACGTTGAAGCGAGGTTCATCTGAAAATATATTAATAAGTATCCTGGGAGTCACTCAACTTGGAGAACATTTTCCTCTACAAAAATGAGGTACTTTGAGGTACAGGAATGGCATCCCTGACTATGGTCAAATAAACAGATGAAGGTGTGTTGAGATGGAACCAAGTGGCCCAGTAGCAAAGCTGACAATTTTATGACACATCTCTGCCCTGTTGTTTGCAACACTGTGAACAGAAGTTTTATTCTTTATTGTCTACACAGGTGTGGCATGAAGCCAAATGCCTAGATGACAAAGGCATGATACATTGGTAATTCATCATGGAAAAAAAAGGTAAATGTGGAGGACAGGTAAAAGGTGAGGCTGCACACATTCTGTGGCAGACGGGGTGGAATCTTCTGGGTGGTCTAATCTACCAAAGTATTTTGGAAGTTAATCCATCCTGGTTCTTTAGGAGATGTACTGTATATTCACAAGAGAATTGCTAAGACAAGAGGAATCTTAACTTTCCTTGATGGATCAGAGGTCCCCGAGATTTGTGTTGTCCAAAGCAGAGGACATGTACTGAGATGGTGCAAAGGACAATCCACTGAGATTTGGAGAGAACCTACTAAATTTATATTTATATTAATTTTAATAAACTTTTTATTTTAGAATAGTTTTAGATTTACCAAAAAAGTTGCAAATATAGTACAAAGAGTTCTCATATATCAGTTTGAATTTTCTTACATTCACAGAGGTCTCCTGGAATCTGGGAAATATAAAGAGTAGTATAGAAAAATAGGAGAAATGGTTAGAGAAAAGGATGCACAAAACTGAGATTATGAAAGGTATGCTAGAAAAGATCCACAATTTGTCTGTCAGTTTGTCATACTGTGCTGGCTTGCATATTGCTGTGATGCTGTAAGCTATACCACTGGTATTTCAAATATCTGCAGGGTCACCCATGGTGGAGTGATTTCAGCAGAGCTTACAGACTAAGACAGACTAGGAAGAAAGACCTAGCAGTCTGCTTCAAAAAAAAAATTGGCCAGTGAAAACCTTATGAATAGCAGGAGAACATTGTCTAATATAGTGCCAGAAGATGAGCCCCTCAGATGGAAGGCACTCAGAATAAGACTGGGGAAGAGCTGCCTCCTCAACGTAGAGTCACCCTTAATGACATGGATGGAATAAAGCTTCCAGGACCTTGATTTGCTGATGTGACGTGACTCAAAATGAGAAGAAACAGCTGCAAACATCCATTAATAATAGGAATGTGAAATGTACAAAGTTTAAATCTTGGAAAATTGGAAATTGTCAAAAAATGAAAGCAAATGCATAAAGATTTATATCCTAGGCATTAGTGAGCTGAAATGGGCTAGTACTGGACATTAAGAATCTGACAATCATATGGCCTACTATGCAGGGAATGACAAATTGAAGAGAATGGCATCTCATTCATTATCAAAAATAACACTTCAAGATCTATCTTG
>NW_004444124.1:2916321-2918416 GCF_000243295.1 Trichechus manatus latirostris | reverse complement strand
GGAAGAAATGATGAAGTAAAAGAGCTGAACAGAAGATTTCAAAGGGCAGCTCAAGAAGACAAAGAAAAGTATTAAAATGAAATGTGCAAAGACCTGGAGTTAGAAAACCAAAAGGGAAGAACACACTAAGCATTTCTCAACCTGAAAGAACTGAAGAAAAAATTCAAACCTTTAGTTGCAATATTAAAGGATTCCATGGCAAAAAAACTTAGTCTCACGTACACTGGACATGTTTTCAGGAGGGATCAGTCCCCGGAGAAGGATATCATGCTTGGTCAAGTAGAGGGTCAGTGAAAAAGAGGAAAACCCTAGATGAGATGGATTGACACAGTGGCTGCAACAATGGGCTCAAACATAATGATTGTGCAGATGACACAAGACCCAGGCAGTGTTTCATTCTATTGTACACAGTGTTGCTATGAGTTGGAACCGACCCCGACAGCACCTAACAACAACATGCTCAAATATTGAATGATGCAGGAAGCATCAAAAGAAGACAGAACGAATATGCACAGTCACTCTACCAAAAAGAATTGGTGGACGTTCAACCATTTCATCGAAGGAAGAAATCCAAGCTGCACTGAAGGCACTGGTGAAAAACAAGTCTCCAGGAATTGACAGAATACCTTTGGAGATGTTTCAACAAACAGATACAACGCTGGAAGTACTCACTCATCTATGCTAAGAAATTTGGAAAACAGCTACCTAGCCAACTGACTGGAAGAGATCCATATTTGTGTCCATTCCAAAGAAAGGGGATTCAACAGAATACACAAATTTCAAGCAATATCATTAATATCACACACAAGTAAAATTTCGCTGAAGATAACTAAAAAATGGTTGCAGCAGTACATCAGCAGAGAACTGCCAGAAATTTAAGTCAGATTCAGAAAATGATGAGGAATGAGGGATATCATTGCTAATGTCAGATAGATCTTGGCTGAAAGCAGAGAATACCAGAAAGATGTTTACCTGTGTTATACTGACTGTGCAAAGGTATTCAACTGTGTGAATCATAACAAATTATGGATAACATTGTGAAGAATGGGAGTTCCAGAACACTTAAATGTGCTCATGCGGAACATGTACATAGACTAAAAGGCAGTCTTTCGACAGAACAAAGGCATACTGCGTGGTTTAAAATCAGGAAAAGTGTGCCTCAAGGTTTTACCTTTTCACCACACTTATTCGGTCTGTATGCTGAGCAAATAATCTGAGAAACTGGATTATATGAAGAAGAACAAGACTTCAGGATTGGAAGAAGACTCATCAACAGCCTGCGATATGCAGATGACACAAACTTGCTTGCTGAAAGCAAAGAGAACTTGAAGCACTTACTGATGAAGATCAAAGACTACTTGACATAAAGAAAATAAAAATAATCACAACTGAACCAATAAGCAACATGATGATAAATGGAGAAAATATTGAAGTTGTCAAGGATTTCGTTTACTTGGATCCACAATCAACGTCCGTGAAAGGAGCAGTCAAGAAATCAAAGAAAGTATTGTGGGGGTGGGGCCAAGACAGCAGAGTAGTCAGACTCTTCGTGTGGTCCCTCTTATAACAAAGACCCGAAAAACCAAGTGCATTGATTATACATGGCAATCAAGGAGCCCTGAAAATCAAAGACAAAACTGAGGAATCAGACTGAGCATCAGGGGGAGGGAGAGACAGATCAGAAGCAGCAACGAGTTGCCAGACCTAATCCAGCAGGAACTGGCACCCTGTGGGCTAGATTGGCTGGTGTGAGCAGTGAGGCAAGCAGTGGTGATCGGGGCATGCTTTCTACATTGAGAGAGACTGAGCAGTGGAGAGTCAGCTCAAACCTTCAGAACCAGTGAGAAATGGTGCTCGATTGGGGAAAGATAAGTACGAGCATCTAACCTACTGCTCCGATCAAAAAAATAAGAAGAGACTTCTGGCAACACGGTGCTCTAGGCAGAAGCACCATGCCATCCCTCCACAGCAAAGATCCGAAAAACTAAGCCAAACGGAGAAAACAGAAATCCTGAAACCTTAAATTTCAAATGAAGAGATAAAGAACTCAACCAACCACCAAATGGAATAAGAAACTGACAGAGAACAGAGAGCG
>NW_004444124.1:2905283-2909149 GCF_000243295.1 Trichechus manatus latirostris | reverse complement strand
ATTGTCATAGGGCAACATGTGTACTAACTGTTTAACGAGAAACTATTTTGTTCTGTAGAGCTTCATCTAAAGTGAGAATAGCAGCACAACTGGAAGAACGTAATCAATGTCACTGAATTGTTCATGTAGAAATTTTTGAAATGGTGTATCTTTGGCTGTGTGTATTTTCACCAAAAAAAAGGCCGATAAGGGAGAGGGTTGACATGTCGTGGGGTTGTTAACCAATGTCATAAAACAATATGTGTACTGACTATTTAATGAGAAACTATTTGTTCTGTAAACATTCACCTAAAGTACAATAAAAAAAGAAAGAAAAAACCTTCCTTTTGGGAAATACTTCTCTCCCATTTACCTGTTCCCTCCGCATTCTACTCCAAGTCCTGGGTCCAGCTTCAGAGATTGCTGCACTCCCTAAGCTGGAGTAGGACCCGGTGTGTGCCCTGAGCCATTCTCCGGGCTTTGGACAGGGAACAAATTAACAAACAGGAAAAAATATTCTGCCAGTTCCCCTAAGCTGGGAACTCAGGGTAGGCACAGCTCCTTTGCCTAGGCATAGGCATAAGGGGTCCACAGACTTTGAATGCCTTTCACCCCTGCATAGACTTGTGTGGGTCCATTTCAACAGCATAGGCCCTCACTAGCACAGTATACCAGGGTATATACCTGAAGCCCATTTTCATCTGTATCTGCTATAAGGGGGGAGGGACAGATCCATGACATTTGACACCACCCTGCCCATTAAGCAGAGTCCTCACCTACCCACATGAGGGGCCTGAGGACTGGTGGCTCCACCAAATCCACTGAGCCACCCAGTGACAGCGGTCCAAGAATAAGTGGTGACTGCCCGTCCTTACAGCCAATGGCATTGGGTGCCCATAGTCCAGCCTGAAAACCCATCTACCTATGCACTTTAGGGAGCAGGGACATGCCTTCCACCCAATCATTCAGGGGCAGCAGTCAGTCCCCTTCCTTGATGAGCACGTGACCCCTACTGCAGCCAGATACCTGCGCATACTCTAATCACCCGTTTCTCTAGGACTGTAGGTGAGAGCCTGCACCATACAACTGGTGACTGATGAACTGGACACCTGAGCTGAATCCACATAGAAAAGTAAATGAACTCTTGGGCTCACATATCTAGTAACAGCTCTAGCCACCTGCAGACAGGACATGAGAGCTTCAAAGATGCCAATAATCAAAATAGCTCACACAAGGTAAGACACAGTAAGCAAACATAAAATAAATAAATATAATAATTTATTGATGGCTTAGAGACAACAGTCAATATCAAATCATGTAAAGAGGCAGACCATGATGGTTTCAGCAAGCCACCAAAACAAAGAATCAAATAACCTTCCAGAAGAAGATAACTTCTTGGAATTACTGGATATAGAATTCAAAAGACTAATACAGAGATATAGAGACTTCTTAAAGAAATCAGGAAGGAAATCAGTCAAAATGTAGAACAAGCCAAGGAACATACAGACAAAGCAATAGAGGAGCTTAAGAAGGTTATTCAAGAATATAATGACTAATTAATAGGCTGCAAGAATCCATAGAGACAGAAAACAGAAATCCAAAAGAGTAACAATAAAATTTCAGAATTAGACAACTCAATAGAAGGTCAAAGGAGCAGAATTGAGGCAATGGAAGCCAGAATTAATGAGACTAAAGATAAAGCACTTGACACAAAATTATTTGAGGAAAAATCAGACAAAATAATTTAAAAAATGAAGAAACCCTAAGAATTATGTGGGACTCTATCAAGAGGAATATCTTATGAGTGACGGGAGTATCAGAACAGGGGGGATATCAGAATACAGAGAGAATTGTTGAAGATTTTTTTGGCAGAAAACTTCCCTGATATCATGAAAGATGAGAAGATATCTATCCAAGAAGCTCATCAAACCCCACACAAAGTAGATCCCAAAAGAACGTCACCAAGACATATTATAACCAAACTTACCAAAACCAAAGATAAAGAGAGAATTTTAAGAGTGGCTAGGGATAAATGAAAAGTCACCTACAAAGAAGAGTCAATAAGACTAAGCTCGGACTACTCAGCAGAAACCATGCAGGCAAGAAGGCAATGGGATGACATATATGAAGCCTTGAAGGAAAAAAATTGCCAGCCAAGAATTATATATCCAGCAAAACTGACTCTCAAATATTATGGCAAAGTTAGGGTGTTTCCAGACAAACAGAAGTTTAGGGAATTTGTAAAAACCAAACAAAAATTACAAGGAATTCTAAAGGGAGTCCTCTGGTTAGAAAATCAATAACATCAGATAACAACCCAAGACTAGAACACAGGACAGACGAACCAGATAACAACCCAGATATGGAAGTCACAAAAATAAATCAAAGCTAAAACACTGAAAATAGGGAAACAAAGACATCCATATGTGAAAGATGATGACATTAAAACAAAAAAGAGGGACTAAACAATGTAGTCATAGATCTTTCATATGGAGAGGAAGTCAAGGCAATGTAAAGAAAAAAGGAGTGGTTTAAACTTAGAAAAATAGGCTTAAATATTAAAGTAACCACATAGGAAACTAAGAATCCTGCACATCAAAATTAAAAAAAAACAAAACAGAAAAACAGAAAAACTCAGCAAGTACAAAATCAACAAGAAGGAAAAAAACCAAAAGAAAATACATAAAGAAAAAAGACAGCACAGAAAATTAAGCTGAAAAAAGAAACTGTCAATAACACACAAGCAAAAAAATACATCAAAATCACAGCACTGAACTCATACCTATCAATAATTACACTGAATGTAAATGGACTAAATGCACCAATAGAGAGACAGAGAGTGGCAGAATGGATTTAAAAAAACATGATCCATCTACATGCTGCCTACAAGAGACACACCTTAGACTTAAAGACACAAACAAACTAAAATTCAAAGGATGGGAAAAAAATATATCAAGCAAACACCACAAAAAAAGAGCAGGAGTGGCAATATTAATCTCTGACAAAATAGACTTTAAAGCAAAATCCACCACAAAGGATAAGGAAGGACAATATATAATGATTAAAGGGTCAATACACCGGGAGGACATAATCATAATAAATATTTACACACCCAAGGACAGGGCTCCAAAATACATAAAACAAACTCTAACAGCATTGAATAAAGAAACAGACAGCTCCACAATAATAGTACGAGACTTCAAAACACCACTTTCAGTGAAGGACAGAACATCCAGAAAGAAGCTCAATAAAGACATGGAAGATCTAAATGCCACAATCAAACAACCTGATCTCATAGATATATACAGAACACTCCACCCAACAGCAGCCAAGTATACTTTCTTTTCCAATGCACATGGAACATTCCCTAGAATAGACCACATATTAGGCCACAAAGCAAGCCTTAACAGAATTGAAAACATCGAAATATTACAAAGAATCTTTTCTGATCATAAAGCCAGAAAGGTAAAAATTAATAACAGGAAGTGCAAGGAAAAAAAAGTCAAGTACATAGAAATTGAACAACACCTTGCTCAGAAACTACTGGATTATAGAAGAAATTAAGAACAGAATAAAGAAACTCACAGAATCAAATGAGAATGAAAACACACACTACCAGAAGCTTTGGGACCCAGCAAAGCAGTGCTCAGAGGTCAATTTATAGCAATAAATGCACACATCCAAAAAGAGGAAAGGGCCAAAACATTAACCCTACAACTTGAACAAGTAGAAATAAGCCGTGGGCGCCAGAGGAAAGGAAATAATAAAAATTAGAGCAGAATTAAATGAAATAGAGAATAGAAAAACAATTGAAAGAGTTAACGAGACCAAAAGCTGGTTCTTTGAAAAGATGAAAAAATTGATAAACCATTGGCCAAACTAACAAT
>NW_004444124.1:2900221-2903740 GCF_000243295.1 Trichechus manatus latirostris | reverse complement strand
TAAATTTATCCACCTATGAGCACCTGATATTTGACAAAGACCCAAAGTCTGTCAAATGGGGAAAAGACAATCTCTTAATGCTGCTGGCATAACTGGATATCCATCTGCAAAAAAATGAAACAAGACCCATACCTCACACCATGCACAAAACTAACTCAAAATGGATCAAAGGCCTAAATATAAAATCAAAAACAGTACAGATCATTGAAGAAAAAATAGGGACAACGCTAGGAGCCCTAATACAGGGCATAAACAGAATACAAAACATAGCTAACAAAGCACAAACACCAGAAGAGGAACTAGATAACTGGGAGCTCATAAAAATTAAACACTTATGCTCATCAAAAGACCTCACCAAAAGAGTTAAAAGATAACCTGCAGATGGGGAAAAAAATTCTGGCTATGACATATCCAATCAGAGTCTAATCTCTAAAATCTACAAAATAACTGCAAAACTTCAAGCACAAAAAGACAAATAACCCAGTAAAAAATGGGCAAAGGATACTAACAGGCACTTCATCAATGAAGACATTCAGGTGGCTAACAGATACATGAGGAAATGCTCACGATCATTAGCCATTAGAGAAATGCAAATCAAAACTACAATGAGACACCATCTCACCCCAGTAAGGCTAGCATTAATCTAGAAAACACAAAATAATAAATGTTGGAGAGGTTGTTGAGAGACTGGAACACTTACACTCTGCTGGTGGGAATGCAAAATGGTACAACCACTTTGGAAATCGATTTGGCTCTTCCTTAAAAAGCTAGAAATAGAAGTACCAGCAATCCCACTCCTTGGAATATATCCTAGAGAAATAAGAGCCGTCATATAGATAGAACACCCATGTTCATTGCAGCACTGTTCACAATAGCAAAAAGGTAGAAGCAACCTAGGTGCCCATCAACAGATAAATGGATAAACAAATTATGGTATATTGACACAATGGAATACTATGCAACAATAAAGAACAATGATGAATCTGCAGAACATCTCATAACATGGATGAATCTGGAAGGCATTATGCTGAGTGAAATTAGTCAATCGCAAAAGGACAAATATTGTATGAGACCACTATTATAAGAACTCAGGAACAGGGTTTCAACGAAGAAGAAAACACTCTTTGATGGTTACGAGGGTGGGGAGGGGGAGAGAGGGGGATTCACTAACTAGATAGTAGACAAGAATCATCTTAGGTGAAGGGAAGGACAACACACAATACAGGGGAAGTCAGCACAACTGGACTAAACCAAAGCTAAGGAATTTCCTGAATACAACCAAACACTTCGAGGGACAGAGTAGCAGGGGCAGGGGTCTGGGGACCATGGTTTCAGGGGACATCTAGGCCAACTGGCATAACAAAGTTTATTAAGAAAATGTTCTGCATCCCACTTTGGTGAGTGGTGTCTGGGGTCTTAAAAGCTAGCAAGCAGCCATCTAAGATGCATCAATTGGTCCCAACCCACCTGGAGCAAAGAAGAATGAAGAGCACCAAAGACAAAAGGAAAATATTAGCCCACGAGACAAAAGGGGACACTTATTCCAGAAACTCCATTAGCCTGAGGTCAGAAGAACTAGGTGGTGCCTGGCTATCACCAAAGACTGCCCTGACAGGGAACACAACAGAGATTCCCTGACAGCACAGGAGAAAACATGGGGCACAGAACTCAAATTCTAGTAAAAATACCAGATTTAATGGTCTGACTGAAACTAGAGGAACCTCAAAAGACATGGCCCCCGGACTCTTTGTTAACCCAGAACTGAGACCATTCCTGAAGCCAACTCTTCAGACAAAGATTATACTGGACTATAAAACACAAAATAATACTCATGAGGAGTGTGCTTCTTAGTTCAAGTACCTACACAAGACTAAATGGGCAGCTCCTGTCTGGAGGTGAGAAGAGAAGGCAGAAGGGGATAGGAGCTGGTTGAATTGACACGGGAAATCCAGGGCGGAAAGTAGGAGTGTGCTGTCACATATAGGGATAGCAACTACGGTCACATAACAATGTGTGTATAAATATTTGTATGAGAAACTAACTTGAGCTGTAAACTTTCTCCTAAAGCAAAATAAAAATAAATAAATAAATAGAAAAAAAAGAATGTATTGCATTGGGCAAGTCTGCTGCAAAAGATCTCTTTAAAGTGTTAAAAAGCAAAGATTTCACTTTAAGGACTAAGGTGCACCTGACTCAAGCCATGGTATTTTCAATAGCCTCATAATGCATGTGAGAACTGGAAAATGAATGAGGAAAACCAAAGAAGAATTGATTCCTTTGAATTATGGTGTTGGCAAAGAATATTGAATGTACCGTGGACTGGCAAAAGAATGAACAAATCTTAGAAGAAGCGCAGCCAGAAATCTTCTTAGAAGTGTGGATGCCAAAACTTTGTCTCACGTACTTTGGACATGTTATCAGGAGGGACCAGTCACTGTAGAAGGACATCATGCTTTGTAAAGAAGAGGGTCAGTGAAGAAGAGGGAGACCCTCAACAAGATGAATTGACACAGTGGCTGCAACAATGGGCTTAAACATAGCAACAATTGTGAGGATAGCGCAGGACCAGGCAGTGTTTTGTTCTGTTGTACATAGGGTTGCTTTGAGATGGAACCGAGTCCACGACACTTAACAACATAGTAAAGATAGGTTAGGTTATGCTGCAGTAAGAAATAAGCCCAAAATCTTAGTGGCTTTAAATAACAAAGGCTTATTTCTTGTTCACTCAGCAAGCCCAACTAGGTTAGCATGAGGGCTCTGTTCATCTTAATCACTCATGATCCCAGAAGGACAAGGCACCTTCATCTCAATTATTGCTGGCCATCATATCAGGGAGAAAGAGTAAGGCTCTGCATCATAAAGCTTCTGCTACCATCTCATTGGCCTAACTTCAACAGGACTGGGGAAGTTCAATTTTACTGTGTGCCTAAAGTCAGAGACACTGGAGTTGGAGCTATTGGTAATGACAAGTTCTAGGTGATATCCTTGCGAGTGAGTCGAGAAGATAGGATGGAGGACAAGCTCACTGAAGAAGAAGTCAAGGAAATGAGAGTCCAGAGCGTAGGACAGATTGTCAATGTGCATATTGAAATCACTAATAATTAAGAGAGGGACAGTGTTGGGTAAGGAACAACCAACCAGGAACTAGAATTAATAAGGAATAAGGTGGAGTGGGGGCCCTGGTAGTACAGTGGTTAAAAGTTACGGCTACCGTGATGGTGAAGATTGTGTGTAAACTTGGCTGGGCCATGATTCTCAGTGTTTAAATGTGATCACTCCCTTGATTCAATATACTGTGAGTAGCTAATCAGATGAAAGGGAGTTTCCTTGAGGGTGTGGCCTACATCTGAGTATAAGCAGACCTTCTGGTTTTTTGCTCTCTCTGGATCCTGTGGCTGCCTCCTGTCTTCTCATCTCCAGTTCTTGGGACTTGAGCTTTCAGCTTATCTGCCAAACTTGGGATTCGTCAATCTTCAGAGCCTGTGAGGGGTGCCCTGCTCTGCTCTTCTTAGGCTCACC
>NW_004444124.1:2898190-2899584 GCF_000243295.1 Trichechus manatus latirostris | reverse complement strand
CAGAGCTGAAAAACAAACCCAGAGAATTATTGTTAGAGTGGCTGAATTACAATGCCAGCTCAATTGCCTACCTCGAGAGGTGTCTGAAGTTAAAGTAAGGACATTGATTGGGAAGAGATGGGATCCTGAAACTTGGGATGGGGACATATGGGCAGATAATCAGGAAGCTGGGGACACCGAGCCCATAAATTCCATTGAATCACTCCTGCCAGCAAAACCAGTCCCATCTGAAGACATTACTTCATGTTTGCCTACTAATCCACCCTGCCCAGAAAAACCATTAGCCCTTCCACTCCCCTCTAATGAGATTAGCCCTAGCCCAGCTGTCTCTAAAGATCCCTTGCCTGAGTCATTGCCTGGGCATCGCCTGAAGCAGATGATTTACAAGACAATGCTGAATGTTCCCAAAACAATTCCACACTACCGATTCTGACTTCTAGATCTATAACTAGGCTTAAGTCCCAACGAGCCCCTAAAGGTAAAGTACAAAGTGTGACCCAGGAAGAGGTACACTACACTCCAAAAGAACTACTTGAGTTTTCTAATATGTACAAACAGAAACCTGGGAATATGTGTGGGAATGGCTATTAAGGGTGTGGGATAATGGTGCAAGGAACATAAAGATGAATCAGTCTGAGTTTATTGATATGGGTCCACTAAGGACAGTGTTCATTCACTGTTTCAGCTCGAGAAGTTAGGAAAGGATCTAATAGTTTATTTGGTTGGGTTGCTGAAGCATGGATTACCAGGTGGCCTACACTAAATCAAGTTGAAGTACCAGACCTGCCTTGGTATACTGTAGAAGAAGGTATCCAAAGACTTAGGGAAATTGGCACACTAGAGTGGATTTATCAGGTTAGACCCACAGACCCACACATGGAGTGCCCAGAGGACACACCATTTACTGCAACTGTGAGGAACAAGTTTGTGAAGGGAGCTCCACTATTCTTGAAGACTGCTGTGATTGCTATTTTAGGTAAGTAAGATTTGGAAGTGGGAACTGCCCTAACTGAATTAAGACACCTAACTACAATGGGACTGATTGGACCCCGTGGTAGTAGGGCCCAAGTGGCTGCACTCGATCAACAAAGACAAGGGGCGCGTGGTTACAGTAATGGACAGAGGAATCAAAGCAGTAATCAGAATCATCTGACTGGTATGGACTTACGGCGTTGGCTACTTAGTCATGGTGTCCCTAGGAGTGAAATAGATAGGAAATCTACTAAATATTTACTTGATCTATACAACTGGATGAATTCTAGGTCAGGTGAACAGCAGTCTAACTCGAATCGCCAGATAGAGAGTCACAGTCCCTCAATCAATTCCCAGATTTGGGTGAGTTTAAAGACCCACAACCCCTTGAATGAAGGGGAGGCTGGATCCCCTTGAGGAAG
>NW_004444124.1:2891222-2892811 GCF_000243295.1 Trichechus manatus latirostris | reverse complement strand
CATTTGAAATACCAGTGGCATAGCTTCCAGCATCACAGCAACAGTTAAGCCACCACAGTGTGACAAACTGACAGATGGGTGGTGGATAATATTAGTGCTGGTGTCAAACCAAAACCCAAACCCATTGCCATTGAGTCAATTCTGACTCATAGCAACCCTATAGGACAGAGTAGAACTGCCCCATACAGTTTCCAAGGCTGTGGTCTTTATAGAAGCCGACTGCCACATCTTTCTCCCATGGAGTGGCTGGTGAGTTCGAACTGCTGACCTGTGGATTAACAGTGGAGCACTTTAACAACTGTGCCACCAGGGCTTCTCAGTCCTGGTGTATTTGAATAAAATGAAGGCACCCTGGTGTCGCAGTGGTTAAGAACTCAGCTGCTAATCAAAATGTTGGTGGTTTGAATCTACCCAGCAGCTCCACAGGAGAAAAGACCTGGTGGTCTGCTCCCATAAAGATTACAGCCTAGGAGACCCTATGGAGCAGTTCTACTCTTTCCTATAAGGTGGCTACAGGTCAGCGTCAACTCGACGGCACACTACAAATAGACATTTTGCCAGAGCACTCTTACTCTTCACTCTTCTTGTCACCTGACCTATGGATTTTGGGACGCAAGCTTACAGGAGTGTCCACCTATTACCTGACCTACAGATTTAGGACTTGCCATACCCCTACAATTGTGTAAACCAATCCTTTGAACTAAATCTCTCTCTCTCTCTCTCAGGATTTGCCTACCATGCCTCTTGTCTAGTGCAGTATGTGCAGCTGGCGATGAGGTTGGGATGGATGGGATTCCCTGGAATGGCCCTGATTCACAGAGACATGGGTTTTTGGAAGAGACAGGATGAATGGGCAGGGGATTAAAAAAAACTTTTGATTCTTGGATGGTTAGTTTGGTTTTTATTTCTGTAATGATTAAAATGAAAGTAAGAGGTGTGCTGAAGCAGCCGATATATGTGTCTCACTGGCTCTGCATCTCTAGAGAACCCTGACTAAGACAGTGGGAAACCCTTTCTTCTCTTCCCACTTGCTGGGTCTGCTACATCCCACCTGACCTGAGACCAAGCTGAAGAATTTCAGAAGAGGCTGTATCAAACGAGGATACCATTGCTTCCACCAGAAAGAATCTCCAAAGATACATTCAATGAAATGTATGTGTTATGGATTGGATGGTGTCCCCAAAAAATGTAAGTTGAATTCTAGCCTTTGTACTTGTGAAATTCCATTTGAGAACAGAGTTTTCTTTGTTATATTAATGAGGCCATATCAATGTAGGGTGTGTTTTAAACCAATCACTTTTGAGATAATAGGAGCAGATTAGGCACAGAAGCAAGCAAGCACAGATGGGGAAGATGATGCTACTCCACATGAAGATCACCAAGCAACCAGGGAACAGAAGCTGAAAAGAGATAAGGAACTTCTCTCAGAACTGACAGAGAAAGACTTCCCCTAAGCCAGTGTCCTGAATTCAGACTTCTAGCCTCCTAAACTGTAAGAAAATGCATTTCTGTTTGTTAGAGCCATCCACTTGCGGTATTTCTCTTATAGCAGCACTAGATAACTGGAGATGGGCAGATCCTGTGCTTTC
>NW_004444124.1:2888489-2889334 GCF_000243295.1 Trichechus manatus latirostris | reverse complement strand
GCAGCACTGCTGGGTGAGTTCAAGCTGCCAACCTTTTTGTCAGTAGTCAAGCACAAACTGTTTATGCCACCAGAGACTAAATTGAGCTCCCAAGCAGTTGAACAGAATTAAACTCCCATCAACACTGAGTAAGAGATTACATTTCCCCATTCATTTACCACCTTTACTGGGCTATTTAATTTTTGCCAATTTGATGAACACAAGGAGACATGAGTAAAAGGAGATATATACAAGAATAGGTGGCAAATTTTCTATTAATAGGAGGATGAATAAGAAAACTACAGACAAAATATTTGGTGGAATACCATATAGCAGTTAAATTCAGTTAATTGGAGGTACCATTTTCAATAAATCAAAATATCAAACCTAATACTGAGCCACAAAGTAGGAATGCAAAAGGATACATACAGAATGGTGCCATTTGAAAAGTTTTAAAACACACAAAATACTATATGTTTATGAAGCAATACATATGTAGTAAAAATACAAAATCACTTAGGGAAATACACACCAACTTCCAGTGGTCTCCTAGGGTAGGTGGGGACAGGGGGAGAAAATATAAAATTGGGCTTAAGCTCTTTTTGGAACATCTTATTCCCTATCACCATGACAAAAAAACATGGATATGAATCAGATGTAGAAACACTGGTATGTTTAAATCTAGATTATTGCCACCTGCATATCTGTCACGTTATTTTCTATACTTTTCAATATGTTTAAAATACTTCAGTTTCTTGATTATTAAGAAAGTAATGAACACGTTTTGACAGAGAGGACAAGCAGAAGTATTTTTCTTGATGAGAGTAGTCTTGGAAAAACTGTAGAGATAGGAATAAGAAAAACAT
>NW_004444124.1:2885570-2887599 GCF_000243295.1 Trichechus manatus latirostris | reverse complement strand
GACCTCCACCTCATAGGAATCAGCCTTGGGCTGATGTTGATGGCGATTCTCCTCCCTCCTTCTGAAGTTAGAGCACCTCTGACACCACACAATTTTTACAAACTATTTTTTAAACATTGGACAAAAGGCAGCATAGAGCTATAGTCCTCGAGAGAAAAGAAACAAAAGATGCAAGCCTTACAATATCAGAAGTTTCTGCCTGGACACAGTCCCCAGACCAGGAGGTGGGAAAAGGGACCCAAACCAAGCATGGAAGCCTCTTTGAGTTGAGGAGACAGAAGTTAGAGTTCAGGGATCCTGAGACAGCTGGAATTTGTGGGATAGAATATTAGGGGGGAAAAACAGCTAGGCAGAGAAATTTTCATAGAGATCCTCATGAGTCTGCCAAGGGTGAAACCATACAGGGCCAGACAAATACTTGCCAGGGAGCTATAAGTTTAAAGATTCCTGGAGGTCACAGAAGAATGAGAGACTTTGGAGTTCCGATAATCCAGAGTGCAGGGATCTCAAATACCAGAAGCACTCAGTAGAGACCCCAGAAGGGGTAGTGGGGGGACTCACCTTGCTCTAAAGTAGAGACTACTCTAGACCTGCCCTATAAAGCTTAAAAACAATTCTCGAAAGGATCAAGCTGATTTGCAAATAACTCTTCAACAGAACAAAAGCCAGTACCATTTAAAGGAGGACAGTAACACATCAACAACGTAATAGCACAATGATCAGCATCCAATAAAAAAATTACTAGACATGTGAAGAAGCAATAAATGCAACCTGTAACCTGGAGAAAAATATTAGTCAATAAAAACAGAACCAAAAATAACAATAGTGGAATTAGCAAAAAAACTTTAAAATAGAAACTATAAATATGCTCAAGGATTTAATATAAAATATGAACATAATGAAAAGAGACATGAACATACTGAAAAGAGAAATGTAAGATATAAAAGAGGACTTCTAAATGGAACATCTAAAGCTGAAAAATACAATCTCTGAAGTGAAAATTTTTTTTTAAATCACCAGATGGGTTTAGCGGCATATTAGACACTGCAGAAGAAGAGATCTGTGAACTTGAAGAAATAGCAATAGAAACTATCCAAAATAACACGCAGAGAGAAAAAAAGACTGAATAAAGTTATAACAGAGCCTCAGAAACTTGTGAGACGATAGCCAGTGATCTAACATATGTGAAACTATGATTCCCAGAAAGAGTGAGAAAGAAAAATTTTTTTAAGTTAAATGGCTGGATATTTCCCAAATTTGATGAAAATTATGAACTCACAGATCCAAAAAACTCAGTAAGCCCTAAACAAGGTATGCTCAAAAGAATGTGCTATATTATGTGGCTTTAGCACAGAGCATTGTTTCCTGCCTGATCTGATGTATCGCCTGAATGTGTAGCTGGCATGCAGTGTCATGTCTGACCTAACCAGCCAGGCCCCTGGTCTGGGCAGGACAGCAATGGGGACTGGAAACAGGATTCATAATGAGATCAGAAATCCAAAAACTGAGGCCGAGTCAATTTGAAAACGCCAACTACTGCCATTGAGTCAATTCCAACTCCTAGCAACCCCGTAAGGTTTCCAAGGCTGTAAATCTCTACGGAACCAGACTGCCACATGTTTCTCCTGTGGAGTCGTTGGAGGTTTAGAACCGTTGGCCTTGCATTTAGCAGTCAAGCACCTTAACCACTGCACAAACGGGGCTCCTTATTTGAGGACTACAGTGTCCGAAGAATAGCACTATTAGCCTAGGAGAATCAAGTAATTGGGGGCCTAGCTTAATTTCCTAAATCAGGTGAGTTCGTTAATTTTTAATGGGGCTGGGCACTTGGGTGGCAGTTCTTGGTCATAAGCATTCTAATGATCTGCCTAGCTTCTAACAGAAGCAGGAACTGGGCAGAGTTTTTTTGTTTTGTTTCTTTATTGTGGTGAAGATATACACAACAAAAACATAAGCCAATACAACAATTTCTACATGTATAGTTCAGTGACATTGATTACATTCTTCAAGTTGTACAACCAATCTTGCT
>NW_004444124.1:2881427-2882931 GCF_000243295.1 Trichechus manatus latirostris | reverse complement strand
ATTCTAATGGGGGTTAGGTGATATTTCATGGTGGTTTGTATCTCCCTAGTAGTTAATGTATTTGTTGACCATTTGAATATCTTCTTTGGTGATGTCTGTTCAAGTCCTTTGCCCATTTTCTGATTGGGTTGTTTATCTTTTTGCTGTTAACTTGTAGAAGTATTTTAGATACTTTTGATATTAGACCCTTATTATATAGATGGTTCCCCAAAATTTTCTACCAGTCTGTAGGTTGTCTTTTTTGATATCGGCAGTGTTCTTTGTGACTCAGTGTTCAATATTCCCTTTGAATTCCCTTGCCTCAAAAAAGCCAACAGTGTTTTCCTCTCTTTATCCACTAAAATGGTAAAATTAACCCTATAGGACTTCCACTCTTGCTCTTGGGTCCATGGTTTACTCACTGAACTTCTGAGAACTGTGACACCAATTAACAAATCACTTCTAAGTAGAAAAGTCTCCCTAAGGATGTTTTATGCCCTTGGAGTTCTTAGAAAGAGAGAAAGAAATGCTCCTTGTAATTAAGCAGACCAACGCATTTTAAATAGAGAGAAGGGCTTAAAGCTTGTGCCATGAAAGCTTAGGCAAAGGGGTGATGACTAGCTAATCCTTGGCAGCCACAGAAAAATGCCAGGAAATTGACCTTTACCTAGTATCTAGACTAGAACTTAAAAATTAGAAGCTTGCTTTTTCATAATATCTTCCTGATTTCAAAATAATCCACTTTCTCTAAAACAAAAACAAAAACAAAAACAAAACCCATTGCAATCAAGTCAATTCTGACTCACACCAACCCTGTGGACAAAGTAGAACTGCTCCATAGGGTTTCCAAGCAGCAGCTGGTGGATTCGTACTGCTAGCCTTTTGGTTAGCAGCCGAGCTCTTAACCACTGCATCACGAGGGCTCCATTTTCTCTGTAGAGTATATGAAATAAACATAAAAACAAAATAAAATAAAAATCATCTATAATGTCACCTCCTGAAGATAATTACTGTTATTCTTTTGATCTATATGTTTGAAGATATATTTTGGAAAAACAACTTAGAATTGAAATTGCAGTGTATAGGCCTTTGGCAAATTAATTTCTTCAGTCATGAAAATTTTCCTCATTCATTCAATAAATATACGTTTATTTTCCCCACTAAATTGGAATCATGCTGCATATGTTCTTTTTTAGCCATTATTTTTTTCATTTAACAATATGTCACGAATACTTTCCTATGTGATTCATTCATTCATCCATTCACTCAAAAAAATCAATAAATACTGTAAGATAATTGTGCCTCATTCTTTATGGTAGTTATGTCTATTTTTTTCTTACTATGTTGGCTAATTATAATGATGAGCATCTTTGTTTTCTTCATGGCTTTAATGAGAATGCCTCAAAGTTTCTCTGTTAAATATGATGCTGGCTTCTGGTCTGAGACAGATCATCCTTGCTAATTGTCCTTCTGCCTTTAGTTTGCTACTAAAACCCATTGCCGTTGAATCAATTCCAACTCATAG
>NW_004444124.1:2878742-2879584 GCF_000243295.1 Trichechus manatus latirostris | reverse complement strand
TTCTGCCAGTTGCTGAGTATATTTATTTCAATTATGCATTCTGGAACTGGGGAAATCACTACAGGATGGGTTCGGGGACCCACTGTACCTACTGTGAGACGGACATGAGCCAAGACTTCATTAATAACCTGACCTCCATATGCCGCCACTCTGACGGGTGGGCCAGAGTGACGTTTTTGTTCTCCTGGAATTAGTGTCAGTTCAGAGCCAGTATCCAGTAATCCCTGAAAAGTCTGATTATTTCCTTTTCCCCAGTGAACATAAAAGGCTGTAGATCCCTTTGGGGAAGGCTGGGAGAAAGATTAACAGTAAAAATTTTTGGCAGTGTATTGGAGTCCTTCCTCAAGGGGATCCAGCCTCCCCTTCATTCAAGGGGTTGTAGGTCTTTAAACTTCACTCAAATCTGGGAATTGATTGAGGGACCGTGACTCTCTATCTGGCTATTCGAGTTAGACTGCTGTTCACCTGACCTAGAATTCATCTGTTTGTATAGATGAAGTAAATACTTAGTAGATTTCCTATCTATTTCACTCCTAGGGACACCATGACTAAGTAGCCAACACCGTAAGTCCATACCAGTCAGATGATTCTGATTACTGCTTTGATTCCTCTGTCCATTACTGTAACCACGCCCCCTTGTCTTTGTTGATTGAGTGCAGCCACTTGGCCCCTACTACCACAGGGTCCAATCAGCCCCTTTGTAGTTAGGTGTCTTAATTCAGTTAGGGCAGTTCCCACTGTCAAATCTGGCTTACATAAAATAGCAATCAGCAGTCTACAAGGATGCTGGAACTCCCTTCACAAATTTGTTCCTCACAGTTGTGGTAAAAGGTGTGTCCTCT
>NW_004444124.1:2868055-2877210 GCF_000243295.1 Trichechus manatus latirostris | reverse complement strand
TCACAGTATATTCAGTCATGGGAGTGATTACCTTAAAACATGGAGAATCACGGCCCAGCCAAGTTGACACACTATCTTAACCATCACAGTGTCAAATTAGGGATTTGAACCTAGTCCTCTTTGACCCCCGAAGCCCATGTTAGTGGCCTGACCCAGTCCTACTTTTCTACTGTTTTGATCACTGTATGTGACTTCTTTGGACTTCCGTCAACTACATTAGACTTATAGACAATATCCTGTACCAGGATTATATACCTATCCTGGTTTTGTTGGGGCTGAAGTGATACTTACAGCCTTATCTAGATCTTCTCCCTAACGATCTCTCAACTTGTTGGCTGCAAAACTCATTCATACTGGGAAAATTGTAACCTTTATTCTTGGAAAGCCTCCCCCCACTCAAGTAATATTGTTTTGCACATGCTCCTTCCTCCCCCCATAGCATTATGAAGTGTTCCTAGTTTCCCCTGATCAGCTTGGCATTCACTACCCAGGAAATCTTTGTATCTACTGCGAACTTGGAAGATTTAAACATACATAATTAAAACTCAAAGGCAACTGTCTTGAGGAAGAAACTTTCAGGAGTAATAAATTCCCAGCTCTGTGGTTCCTCTGGGTCCAAGTTAAAGAGCCCATGAGACCATCCTCCAGGGTCCCCAGGCACAGTGAAGACCCATCTGGCTGATGTCACAGTGGCCAGTGAGTACAGCTTTGTGCTTTTCAGGTAACTTGAAAGATTGCATAGCCTCAGCAGAGAGCACCACTGACCCTGTGCAGCTGGGAGCAGTCATCTTAACAGCAGAGAGCGAGTCTTGCAATTCTGGGAAGTCACATCAACAAAAACAAATCTATACTGAGTAGCCAGCTCATAGAGCAAATGATCCTAACAATGTGAATTAGCTAGGATTAGGTTCAATGGCACATAAAGAAAACCTAAATATGTGTGGTTTAAACCTTGGAGGGTTTTGTTTGTTTGACCTCTCACATAAAAGAAGTCCAAAGGCAAGCAATCCACAGCTAAAGCGTTGGCTCCATGATCTCAACAGAGACCCTGACTTCTAGTTCTCTGCTCCATGCTCATGGCATCCATTCAGGGTTGCAAGGTGGCTGCTGCAGCTGCAGTCCCTGTTCCAGCCTTCAAGAGGAAGAGGGAAGGGCAGACACAATGACTTCCTTTAAGAGGAGGCTGTTGTTAGCTGCCACAGAGTCAGCTCCAACTCATGGTGACCGTATGTATACCAAAACAAAATGTTGCTCAGTCCTGCATCACCTTCATGATCATTGATATGTTTGAGTCCATTGTTGCAGCTATTGTGCAGTGCCTACCATCAAGGGGGCTCATTTTCCAGCACTATATGGACAGTGTTGTGTTGTGCTCCGTAAGATTTTCATTGGTTAATTTTCGGAAACAAACTGTCAGGCCTTTCTTCATAGACTTAGTCTGGAAGCTCTACTGGAATTTGTCCAACATAGGTGACCCTGCTGGTTTTTGAAATACTGATGACATAGCCAAAAACCAAACCCATTGCTGTCAAATCAATTCCAACTCATAGCAACCCTATAGGACAGAGTAGAACTGTACTACTGGGTTTTCAAGGCTGTAAATCTCCACAAGGGAGACTCGGAAGTGTAGTTTCTCAGCAGCATGCTTTGTTGTCTTCCATCAGTTCATGGCCTGTCACTGAGGAAGAAAGGGATGTTATGATCACTGTCCCATAAAGAATTCAATAAACTGCATAAACTTACAGCCAACTCTTGGAGACCAGTCAGTCTAGGACTGAGTAAATATCCATTTGCATTGTGGTGTTTGGGCTCTGGAGGCAGTCCAGACATCCCCCTAACCACACGTTGCCTCCATAGCAGATATCACCACTACCCTGACATTCCTGACCAGTCGGCAGAAGGCCACAGACACTGAGGTTGGCTCCATGGGGCAAGATATCTCACCACTGCTTTTTACCTTGCACTTTGCACAGCCAGCTAACTTCCTCCTAAGTCCCAGCAGGTGTTTCTCTTCCGGTTTGAGAGCAGTATGGTCATTGATGCTGACACTAGGAAAGGGAACTCTGACAAAATTCCAGTTCTCTCCTATGCACCCTCTTTTAGGAACTCCCTGACCCCTGAACAAACAATGATTAAGCACCACTGTGTACCAGGCACTGTGCTTGGTGCAGGGTCAAAAAAGATGAAGAGTTTTCCTCTTCTTGAGAATTCAGAGACTAGCAGGTGAACAAATAACTTGCAATATGATGTGGTAACTGCTACGGCAGAGGTGTGCAGGAAGCCCATGAACACGAGGGAGCCACTAACTGCACAGAGGCAGATCCCAAGCTTTAGCAAATGTAAGAATACCTGGGGAATCTTATAAAATATGCAAATTCCTAGGTGTTGTTACAGGGGTTCCAGTATAGCAGGTTTTAATTCCAGATCTACCAGATCAGAATCTCCAGTTTGTCCTAGGAAACCCCACCCCAACTCCTACAAAAGTCCTAGGTCATGCTGACACAGCAGTGGTTCCCATTTTGAGAAAGTGATGTTGAGACGAATATGCTGGAGAAAGAAGAGTTGATTTATGAGTCAATAGGAAGGGCATTCTCGGCAGAAGGACCACTTGGGTAAAGGCACAAAGGGCTGGCAAGGCCTGAAAAGAATAAGAGATTTTTGAGACTAAAGCATAACCTGGAGGGGGGTCAGGAGTTACAAGAGCCACAGAGGCTGAGGCCAGACCGTTATAGCACTTATTATTACAAGGGTGTATTGGTTTCCTGTGTCTGCTGTAACAAATTACCACAAACTTGATGGCTTCAAACAACAGAAATTTATTCTCTCATTGTTCTGGAGACTAGAAATCCGAGATTAAGGTGTTAAGCAGGGCTGCACTCCCTCCAGTGACTCCAGTGAAGAGTCTGTTTTTTGCTTCTTCCAGCTTCTGGTAGCTCCCTGGCACTCCTGGATTTGTGGCTGCATCACTCCAATCTCTGCTTCCATCTTCAAAACAACTTCTCCTCTGTGTATCTACATCAAATCTACTTCTACATTCCTCTTATAAGGACACATGTGATGGCATTTAGGGCCCACCCAGGGAATCCAGGATAAGCTCTCCCTCTCAAGATTCTTAACTGTATCATATCTTTTGTATATAAGGTAATATTCGCAGGTTTCAGGAAATGTTTTTGTTGCTATTAGTTGCTATCACGTCAGCTCTGACTCATAGTGACCTTATGTATAATGAATGAAACATTGCCTTGTTCTGTGTCATCTTCATGTTTTAAAAAAAACTTTTAATTTCCATCCAGTGGCGTCACTAGGGAGTGCAGGGTGTGCAGACCACACCAGGTGACACTGTCAGAGGGGGTGACGTCAAAATGACTTCAATAAAATTTTTGTGCAGTGTGACAGCAGAATTTATTATTTTTTATAAAAATATCCCTTAGTTAGTTAAAACAACAAAAACATTATTTGTAAGTCCAGCTTACATGTATCAATATACCTACAAGGCTAAAACTCTATGCTAATTTACTTTTTGAACATTCTAATGCACCCCGGTCAGAGCTGTCACTATTACCCAATTAGAATGACAGTTCAAATCATGTGGTTTCGTCTGCACATGCAACGCGATGTTGTTTTTGTTGCTGCTGGTGTTTTTATAGTAGCTGATTATGTCAAATTTTCTGATGTTTTAGCTACAATATTGTGGTAATTAGTATGCAGGGAGGGTGACACCATGAGTTACCATATTGGGTGACACTAACCCTAGTGACACCACTGTTTCCATCTTCACGATTGTTGGTATGTTTGAGTCCATTGTTGTGGTTATTGTGCCAATCCATCTCATTGAGGGTTTTCTTCTTTTTCAGTGACACTCTACTTAACAAGATGATGTCCTTTTTTAGCAATTGGTCCTTCCTGATGACATGTCCGAAGTAAGCAAGCTAAATTCTCATCATCCTCATTTCTCAGGAGCATTCTAGTTCTATTTCTTTCAGGGATTAGGAAGTGAATATATCTTTGGGATCACCACTACAAAGGATAAAACAATTTTTCTACTGTAAGATAAGGCTGTAAGCTGGGCACCCATGAGCCCCAAGCTCTGGTTTTCCCAATGATGGACTGGCAAAAAGAATCACTGTGCACTTTAATTCATCTAGACGAACCATGAATTTGCCCTAGATCCATGCCCTGCCTTTTTTACTCCAGCACTCTGGTCTGGATGCTTTGGTCTCATCACTGCCAGATGAGCCTACTTCAGAGTGAGAATGAGAGCCATCCTCTCCATGGAGCCAAAGGAAAGCATAAGCTCTTCACCTGCGAAAGCAATTGCACAACTCTGTACTCAAGCTCTCTTATCGCTAAGCCATGGGGTAGACCAGCCTTCTTGAAATTGAGGTACACACTCCCCTGGGGGTCATTAAGGCTTTCCAAATGATGCCCAGGTAAGAATGGTCATCAATTTTTGCTAACTCAAAGGTTAGAGGTTCAAGTTCACACAGAGCACCTCGAAAGAAAAGCTGGCCATCTACTTCTGAAAAATCAGTCATTGAAAACCCTGTGGAGCACAGTTCTACTCTGACACACATGCAGATGCTATGAGTCAGTGTTGACTCAATAGCAACTGGTCCTGGTAATTTCTATAGGTATTCTTTGCTAGGATTGATCTGCCTAAAAGTGTGTCTATGTTCATAACATTCCTTCTCCCACTTTACAAAACAAACGTCGATCCCTCATCCACCCCAAATCCTGCTTTGATGCTTTGCTGGAGATAGAGCATCAAACAAAGGGATAAGTTAAAATAATGCTAAATCAAGGCCCTTAAGCTCGTAAGACTTGCTGTCCTGCCCTGTATTACAGGTAATTATTTGAGAGACAAGAGAATGTTGGCCCGTGGGCTTTGTAATTCACAACACACAAAGTAGCATGGAGCTGTGACACTGATCTTTTTCAATGTAGCTGGAATTATTCCAGGATGCCAGACTCTTCAAAATTCAGTAAACCAAATGCACTAACAAAACTTTCACTTAATATCTTTCAGATATAGTATGCCTCATTCATTAAAGTAATGCAAGTTTATTTGATCAAATAATATTATGAAATATTTATTCTAGTTGTAGTAAATCCTCAACCTGTCATATAAAATATCTAACGTTTCCTATCACTTATTAATAAGAAATAAAGTTATTTAATGTATCATGAAAATATTTAGATGTCAACTTAAATATGGGTGAGTTGAGTGCATAGATTTTCAAAATTCTTTTACAAGGTTCGTAAGCAAATGATTAAAGACAATGGGTTGGGACACTTGCCATGAAGGACTGTGGTGATTTTATTTTATTTCTACATATATTAAGTCTCTATTCTACGCCAGGCACAATGGACTTTCTTCAAAATCAGTACAATTTTCTGTGCCAGATAAAAGGTCCAGTTTTCTGTGATAGGTTATCTGGTCTCAGAGAGCCCATGTCAGTCTCAAACGCTGAGAAATACAAGCATAAAACTCCGCAAACAGAAGTCATGCATTGTTTTCTTGTGAAGCGTGACCTTGTTTGGAAATGGGGTCTTTGAAGATGCGGTCAGTTAACATGAGGTCATACTGGAGCAAGGGGGGTCCTGATCCAATCTGAATGGTGTCCCTATAAACAAGGAGAAGAGACACAGACACAGAGGAAGAACACCCTGTGGTGTTGCAGCTATAAGCCACGGAACACCTGATGCTACCGGAAACTTGGAGAGAGGCATGGAACAGACTCTTCCTCAAAGCCTCAGAAGGAATCAACACAGCCAGCACCCTCATTTTGACTTCTAACCTCCAGAACTATGAGGCAAAAGATCTGTGTTCTCATAAACCAGGGGCAAGGGCAAGGGGACCTATAGAAGGAGGAGATCAAAGTGGGCATCATCCCTCAAGCTGCCACAGAGGAAGCAGGACTTGAATAAGACTTTGAGTGACAGATAGAATGTGGGTAACTGGAGAGAAGCCAGAAGTTGTCCCAGTTGTAACCCATCATCAGACATTTACTGAGCCACTGGTCTGTGCTCAGCTCTGCTCAGGACTCTGAGGGTTAGGGTATGTGGGCACAAACTTGATGAGGGAGTCCAGGCTCAGACATGGGGAGCACTCAGGGCACGCTGCAAGATAGAACGTGATTAAGGCCTGAGTCTGTGGTTCAGTGGGCACCTTCAGGGTTTGGAGGTGGGAGAACTCACAGTTGGTCACATGGGGTCAGGGCAGCCTTGTGCAGGATAAAGGGTGAGCCAGGCAGAGAAGGGTAAATAAGATGTCACAGAGTGGGAAGAGGGAAGGGCCTCCCATGTAGAGAAAACAGCAGAGCACAGGCTCGAGGGTAGAAATGACTGTGGTGTATTGGGAAAACCAAGAATAGATGTAGAGTGTTTCCAAGTCAGGACTCGCCTGGTTGCTAAGGGAGCGCCACCCATTCCATTGGCAAACACTGAGCCTCCTCTTTACTGACCCTGCAGATAAGCAGTAAGGAAGACAGCTCAGCTTTTGCCTAGACAAAGACATTGAACAAGAACTGATACTAGTTTTGCTATGTATATTCTCAACAATAACAACAAAAATTTTTTAAAGAAAAAGAACTGATATTGGGAGGAGGGTTGGGAAAAAGAGGTTCAGATCTTCAGGAAGCTTATGACAAGGTCCAAGCTGGTCTGGGTGATCAGGGCAGATTGGTGGAGTTGAGAGATAGGTGTAGAAAGCAGAATGGTGTCAGACAGAGGAGGGTCTCTGGAACCAAGGAGGAACAACTGCTCTTTATCCCCAACGTGTTTCCCATTGTGTGAGATGAGCCATCACAAGTTCTTCAGTAGGGAAATGTCCGGCTATTGGTCGGGTCACAGGAAGACCCAAATAATGGCAGGTTGCACTATAGGCCCAGACAAGGAGGGGTTGGAAGCAAGGTCACCACACAGACAGCAGCTGAGACGATTTCCAGGGACAACGCACAGCTCACATTCTTGGGCTCTGGATGACACATGAAGCCATGCAGTGGACTCCTTAAGAAAAGATTGACACCAAGGCCACACAGATGAGCCCAGTGCCACTACTGACATCCTCCCATGGGAGCGCTTGAGGCTCCAGTAAGGGTGAAGGGAAATGCATATATAAATTTTAGTGAAAGACAAATATGAGACAACACTATCATTTTGAAAGTACAATTACACTTCCCACATATTCTTTCAAGCCGTTCTATTTCCAGCCCCTTTCTCCTTCTGTTCTTGCTCTCTTTTAATGAGTGTGTGTGTGTGCTCGCACCAGTGAGATTATCATATTCCAAGTATTTGCAACTAACCCTGATTACTGCCACAGCGGTCTAGGTTTCACCCCATTAGTAGGGTGAGGCCCAACAGCACAGGGAGGAGAGTGAAGAAGTAGGGTCGTTCCCAAACGGACCAGAAGCCAGACAATGGCCACAGGCAGGCAATTGGGGAATGCCTGCATTTTCTGGTAGCTGAAAGAGTCCCTGGGTGGCGCAAATGGTTAAGCACTCAACTTAACTGAAAGATCAGTGGTTTGAACCCAACCAGTGGAGCCTAAGAAGACAGGCCTGGTGATCTGTTTGGGAAAGGTCACAGCCATTGAAAACCCTATGGAGCACAGTTCTACCCTGCACACATGGGGTTGCCATGAGTCTGAATCAACTCCATGGCAACTGGTTTCGTTATTTGGTCTCCAGGCTCTAGGTCACAGGGAACATCTGGGATGTGTGACTAAGTCATCTTCAGCAAAACAAAGTGCAGCTTAGGTAAGATGCTGTGTGCAGAGGACAACTGGTTCTCTCCCTGAGCCAGTTGGCTGAGCACTGGGGAGAGACTCCAGACTTTGCTGATGTCATGTTGAGATGCTGCGCTGGTGGCAGCACCCTGTGTCCTGAAGATTCCTTCTTACACAACACAAAAAACAGTTTGTCCTGTGTAGCTCAGCATCTTCTGCTGGTGCAAGCAGACTGTGAGTACAGAGGAAAACTTTGCTTCTGTTTACACACTGCTCCCGAGGCCTGGCTGGTGTCTGGTGCAGTGGAGACCAGCACACTGGGGGGTTCTCACTGGGAGACACTGTGGTGAGGTCACCTGCTTGGGGCTATCAGTCAGAAATGTCATCCTCTCTGTGTGTGATGTTTAAGATGGTGTGTCAGCTTGGCTGAGCCATGATTCTCAGCTTTTATATGTGATCACCCTCTGTGAGTAGCCAATCAGTTGAAAGGGAGTTTGCTTGGGCATGTGGCTTGCATCCAAATATAAGTGGAAGTTCTGGCTTTTGCCTGCTCTGGATCCTGCAGCTGCCTTCTGTTCATCTAACCTCTGGTTCTTGGGACTTGAGCTAGCAGCTTATCTGCTGATCATGGGATTCGTCAATCTTCACAGCCTGTGAGCAAAAGCCGTGCTCTCTGACCTGCTGATCTTGGGTTCACCAGCCCCTGCAGCTACATGAATCAGGATAAGCCTTGCAGTCTTGCCTGTTAATCTTGGGATTCGTTGATCTTCACAGACTGTGAACAAGAGCCATGCTCTCTGACCTGTTGTTCTTGGGTTCACCAGCCCCTGCAGCTATGTGAATCAAGAGAAGCCTCTATCCTGATCCAAGGACTTGGGACGTTCCAGCCTCTACAGTCAACTGAGCCATTTCCTTGATATAAATCTATCTCTATATATATATATATATACACTTTACTGGTTTTGCTTCTCTAGAAAACCCAGCCTAAGACATATTGGTATGGAGAGTGGTTCTAGAGAAACAAAATTGTAAGGATGAGTTTTCCAAATTGGTTCTCAAGTCTGGTTAGTCTTAAGACGTTGATGACTCTGCTTCCAGCAGTAAAGAGGTCATTGCTAGTCCATGGAGGGAGGTAGTGATACAAATATGCAAAATATTGCCACCAGTAGATCAGGTATTGGTGAAAGGTGAGGCTCAGGGTGAGCACATGTATGATATCTTTCTACAGATTTGTCAGAATGAGAAGTATAAGGAAGCTGGTTGGTTTGTCCTACTTTCACTAGACAAACTGGTGAAGGAAAGAGATGTGCTCAGGGCTTCAGAGTCAAGGCTCAAGTGCTGCATACAAGACCTCAAGGCTTCCACTTGTGCTTTGAAAGAAAGCCTTATTTCTTGTAGTAACAGAGCTGAAATTGCTGAAAACCAAACC
>NW_004444124.1:2856964-2867955 GCF_000243295.1 Trichechus manatus latirostris | reverse complement strand
ATATATATATATATTTACACTTTACTGGTTTTGCTTCTCTAGAAAACCCAGCCTAAGATACCATGGAAAATATTTTATTGTCTTTGAAAGCACAGTGTCATCTGTAACATCATAGTTTCCCTTTTGGGAGCCATGCTATAAGAATAAACTATAGTATCATGTGCTCTGTAGGGAGGCAGGTCCATGGGGCAAGTCACAGGCACAGACACAGGTCCTGTCCAAAGATGAGCCCAGGTTTTCTACACAGCTATGAGTCAGGATTGACTCGACTGCAATGGTTTCAACATGAAAAACTAAGGCTGAGGGAGAGCTGGTGTGAATCATTCCAGCCAGAGGATCAGGAAGCTGAATGGCTGCAACCCACCCTTCTCCAATGTTAACAGAACAGAGAAATGGTTTCTGCAAGGGAGAGTCTTGAACAGCAGATGTTAGAAAGCAAAATACTCAGGGCTATGGAAATCGCATTTCTCTTCCTCTTAGCAAGCTCGTTTGACAAGCTACTCAGGGCTTATAATTGTAGCAATTCTCTTTTTTCTTTGTAGAGCTTTAAAAACGTGTCTTATCATTAACTTTCAAGTGGGTCTCTGTCCACCTACAGGAAAGAGAAAACATGAAATTGTTTCAGAGCCAGATGGTCTGCTTGATCTTTGTTTCGGCTGAGAATGAAACACAGCTGCTTCCGAGTTCTCAACCCCGCGATGTGAGTCTTCACACAGGGGAGATGTAGGCATCCAGCCAGGACCACATTTCCTTAAAGAGCTTCTGAGCTGCTCCAGTTAAACCTACACTCCAAATGCTTTCAGGCTCTGGTTTTCATTGTTTTACTTTACGAAGGCATCAGACATAATAAAGATATTTTATCTTTACTTGTTTTGCTGGTTATCTATAATTCTTTCAATGACATTTTCTGATCCATCTCCAAAATCGATGCTAAGCCTCATCTACCTCATAAAAATACATTTTTCTAGACTCAAGCCTGAGGAGGTGGGAGGAAGAGTAGGAGTGCAGAAAAAAACCAAAACCAAACCCTCTGCCATTGAGTCGATTCCAACTGGAAGAGACAAATAAAGACAGAAAGCAGGAAATAAAAGAAAAATAGCCCATGGAAATCACTAGCATGCCATCTTCATTACTCAGATACTTTCCAGATTGTTGGAAGTACATTTTGAAAATCAAACCATCAACAAAAATATTTATAGCCAATATAACTGAAGGTTAATATTCTTAACGCACTTGAAAAAACATTTGGTTGAGTTGATATTCAACTGGTTTTTGACATACAAAAATGTACATTTCATCAGATTCAACTAATACTAAGTCCCTAACAGATGAGTGGACCCAGAAATAGAAATACAATAGAAAACTGTGGGAAAAAAATTAATAGAAAATATAAATGGCTTAAAACATACAGAAAATATTTAACCACCTTAATAATCAAACAAATGCAAATAAAAAGCAGAAATCATCCATTTTCAGTGGTCATATTAGCAGGGGCGTTTACAGAGTATGACTGTCTAGTGCTAGATGTAGAGAAATAAACACCCTCCTACACTGCTGAAGGGAATGCAAAGTGGTACAACTGTTTTGGAAAGTAAATTGGCAATAATGTAACAAAATTGGTCTTTTTAAATGTTCACATCTTATGATTCCAGTTCTGTGAATTTATCCAAAGAAAATACAGGGCGGGAAAATATTGTGTCCAAAGATGTACATTGCAGTATTATAAAGGTAAAAATTCTGAAGCAATCTACATGCCCAATGATAGAGAAATTGTTAAGTAGTGATTAAGGCTCAGGACATGGAGTCAAATAAACTTGTATTTAAGTTCCTCGTTGGATGTTTAATAATTATGTTAGAAAAATTATTAAAATTCTGAGCCTCAATTTCTACATCAATATATATGCTGATAAAAATTCTTAACTCATAGGGCTATTACTAGAACTAAATGGGAAAATATATGTGAATTGCTTGGAGCAGTGTCTAGAGCATAGAAAATGTCAGCTTCTATGTATTATTAATTATTATTTGGCAATCCTCAATATTATACAGCTATTGAAAGAATTTAAGAATAATTTGTAGTAACATAGGAAATATCATATTATGTTACATAAAAAAATCAAAGCATATAATTATATATCGATTATAGTCTGGACTCTGTAAAGTATGCATAGAGAAAAAGACAAGATTGAGTGAAATATTAATCAAAATTTGTCTGGGACTTGGAATTAGGGGTAGTTTTCCTACGTGCTTTCAACTTCTTTTTCATTTTCAATTTTGCTATAATGAGCATGTATTATTTTTATCATTGAAAAAGGATAAACCATATTTTCTAAAATGCATCACCAGCCTCTGGTGTTGGCCTTCGGAAAAAGCAGATAACTGTTTTTATCCATGGCTACCAGGCAGTGGTGGCCGGCAGCTGTGATGTAGTGGAGAGGCAGCTGGAGGAAGAGCTGGAAAACCCGGCTCTGGGTCCTGGATCTGTCACGAAATGGCTCTGCAACCCTGGCCGTGCTGGGACATGGTGATATGGGGATGCTAACAACTCCTTGCGTGGTTGGGAGAGAATTAAATGAGATCAAGACTTCACTGTGGAGACTTTAAAGAAATGTCTCATCACTCAAAGCCCGTCTTAGAATGTTAAATCGCCCTTGGTTAAGAAGTGAATTTTCTGATATCCTTTTTTGCTCCCCTCTCCTGCTAATGGGTGAATGGAGTAATGTGACATAATACTCTGTCAGCCCTTATCCTCCTTTCCTCACTCCATGTCCATGCTCTTCCTCCTTCCTCTCCTCCCAAAGATAAAAATAAAAGGTGTCTGGATCAGATGAGCATGTTCCATCATGGTCCATTGGGCAGAATGGCACACAATGCCCTCCCCCAGAGCACTGCTCAATCTGTGATTCAGTGAAGTTACTCAGTGAACCATTTGCAGCCCAACTATATTCAGTAGTATGTGGGGAGAAAACTCCACCTACATAAACTCTTATACCTGTTGCATAGACATCTATTTATGGTCAGAATCTCCCTTTCACCGAGTGGATGTTTATCCTACGCACCATAGAGACGAGGAGCCCTGGTGGCACAATGGTTAAGCGCTCAGCTGCTACCAAAAGGTCAGCAGTTTGAACCCATCAGCAGCTCCGAGGGAGAAAAGACAAACTGGTGTGCTCTCGTAAAGATTACAGCCTAGGAAACCCTATGGGGCAGTTCTACTCTGTCACAAGGGGTCACTATGATTCGCAATTGACTTGACGGTACATAACACCTCCGTAAAAACAGCAGCAAAAGCAAGCAGTGTGAAGTCAGTATGAACAGATTCTAAATTGCTATATTTGTTAGATTATAAATTTGTCTGGATGTAAAAGCGGCCCAAAATGTGGCTTAGCAAATTAGAATTTTACTTCTCTGTCATGTAAAACTGTCATGGTGGCTTTGCTCGTGAAGCTTTATTTTGTTGCTCCATCATGTCTTTGTTTCCAAGTTGGCATTCCACCTAGCAGTAAGGAAGAAAGGGGACAGAACGAGCACACTCCTCGCCACTGAGGTAAATCACCCTCCGGTCTACCACACATATCCCATTGGCTAGAACTTGATCACATGACCATGCTCAACACAAAGGAAGCTAGAAAATGTCATCTTTTTCCCTCGGCAGCCAGTGCCCAGGTTTAATCTATTTCTATGGAAGAAGGGAAGAATAAATATTAGGGAACAATCTGGTGACCAAATAGGTTTTATGATATGAATTTTTGCTAAGGTGGGAACACCTGAGAAATATATAGCTTCGCTGGCATTAGGAGAATCATTATCCGGAAGGGAGGTATAATCCTGGTCACATGAAGGAAATGGAGTCTCTTGGGCTGAAGGAGCCATTTCATCTGTTTTCCTCTTTCTTCTATTAAAACAAAACAAAACAAAACAAACACATTGCCGTCAAGTCAATTCCGACCCTATAGGACCGAGTAGAACTGTCCCATAGAGTTTCCAAGGAGCACCTTGTGGATTTGAACTGCTGAACTTTTGGTTAGCAGCCACAGTACTTAACCACTATGCCACCAGGGTTTCTTCTTTCTCCTATGGAGGCATCTAATAGGCACTTGTTTCTTTTTGGGTCCACCTCCCAGTTTCCTATCAGCCAAAAAAGTAGCCTAAGGGCATTCACTTCCCTTCTTCTGACTGAGAGGTTAAGTGGTTGTTCTGAGGTGGGCTGTGTCTGAACATCCATAGGAAAGGGAAATTAACATTTACTGTGTGCCAGCCACTGTCAGGTGCCACCAAACCAAGCCTAGAAAGGACTGAAGAAATGTAGATGTGAAAAATAAAATAGAATCTCCAGAAGATTTGTGTTGTGAAAAGAGCACCAGAACAGAAGTCAGGAAGGAGGTTCCAGTTTTGGTTCTACTGTTTTCAAGCTTGGCTTCTCAGAGTCCTGGTTTCCTCATCTATAAAATCAG
Source organism: Trichechus manatus latirostris (assembly GCF_000243295.1). Lineage (NCBI taxonomy): Eukaryota > Metazoa > Chordata > Mammalia > Sirenia > Trichechidae > Trichechus > Trichechus manatus. The sequence continues at coordinate 2,863,501 of NW_004444124.1, read as the reverse complement.
GAAGTTGGTTTGCTATATAAACACTCAGGTCCTTTCAAAATGCTGTAAAATATAGATTCAAGTCTTCAGCAAAGCAAATAACATGACCTCAATTCCCTGAGGCATATATAACTAGATAAATTGGCTTATATGACAGTTTTTATTTAAAGTGAAAAAAAAAAAATGCAGGTCACATTAGAGTGTCCAGGATTTAAAAGGAACATTTTCTTTTATCGGGGACAATCAGCAGGGTTATGTGCAACATGAATCTAGTAAAACAACAGGAACTACAAGTCACAAAGGGATACAGAAGGCTTGGCCTTTAGCTTGGCATCCTGAGTCCAACGGACAAGAGTTCCAGACCAGTCCTCCTGTGGATTGGAGCCCAGGTTTCCATGCAAGTCCCACTGATGGCTGGAAGTGACTCTCCACCTCCCATCCTTTCTCCACACCCTCCTCATGGAATCTGAGGGTTAGGACTGGGGTAGGAAGCCAACTGTGCAGTCAGGAGAGTTATGTAGCACCTGCAGTATGGAGAATAGAAAAAAGTAAGGGTTTAAGGTGAAGAAAATTAGGGCAGAAGCACCATAGTAATTCACTGGTGTCCCAGAAATAAGAGTTTAGCTCTACCTTTGTGAAAGCAAGCTTGCATTTCACTATCATTCCAAAGTCTCTTAATTTATAAACTGTATGAAACACAACTGATCTACCTACCAGGTAATTAAATTTTAAAAATGCTCTTTTTGAACGAATTAGTTTATGTTTTTTAGAATCAGCAACTTACTAATTGCCTACTAATAAAAATCTACTTCATTTAAATGTCCACCACCATAAGCTTTCCTCTGCTTTGTTTCAATTTCCATAATATTGCTACAGTATTGTGTATGTACAAATAAAAATGTCTATCAATATGAAATTATATTTTATTTTGATTGTGAAATCAAAATAAAATATATTTTAGGCTCTCTAAATTTTTCAATGACTTTCTTCAATGTGTCATGACTGTTTTATATTTCCTTCTTCAGACTCCTCCTTGCTTTATTTTTAAGTTTTCAATCAATGATTCACCATTCTGTAGTTCTCTTTATCTCTAGTACATAGCACAGTGCTGACATATAATAGGCACTCAATGAATATTTGTTGAATAAATGAATGAATGAATCCATATCAATGATTCTTAATATTTGGAATAAAGGCTCCTCTGGGAATCTAACAAGGTCCCTAGGTGGCTTAACTACTAGCCTAAAGGTTGGTGGTTCAAACTTATCCAGAAACACTGTGGAAGAAAGGCTTGGCAATCTGCTTTCATAAAGATTACCTCCCAGAAAACCCTATGGGGCTCAATTCTACTCTATAACATATGGGGTCCATGAGTTGGAATCGACTCAAAGGCAACGTGTTTGGTTTTTTGGTTTAGTTTGGGAATCTTATGAAATCAGTGTATTCTCTCCTCAGATAACTGAACACATACACAATTTTACATGACAGTTTCAGGGGGTTCATAAAGCCCATCATCAGATCTAGGGTTCATTTAACCCCATATATCAAATTAAAGTATTAAAATTTTTGAAAACACTAAGAAGTATTTGCTATACCTTGTTATAGGAAGAAACGATGGTCTCTGGTATTAAATTTATGACCTGGAGCCCTGGTGGCACAGTGGTTAAATTGCTCAGCTGCTAATCAATAGGTCGATGGTTTGAACCCACCACAAGAGAAAGACACAGCAGTCTGCCTCCATAAAGATTACAGCCTTGGAAACCCTATGGAGCAGCTCTCCTCTGTCCTATACGGTTGCTATGAGTCAGTGGGTTTGGGTTTTGGTTTAAGAAAAGACATGTTTTCCCACTACTGGACCCTGAGGCCTTATCCATACGAAGAAAGAATTTGAGAGAACTGGTACCCAAAAGAATCTACAAGTGTTATTTAGCCTAAACTAACCAAAGAGAGGCCATCTCTCTGAATTACAAAGTGCAAATAATCTCAGAATTTATAGGCATTTTAAAGCAGTACTTCTCACACTTTGCAAGTGCATACAAATCACCAGGCGGTCTTATTAAAATGATTCATTAGACCTAAGGCGGGGCGTGAGATTCAGCATTTCTAACAAGCTCCCAGGGGATGTCATACCTGCTGGTTTATCCCTTGATCGCAATTTGAGCAGCCAGGCCTCTGAGCATCCTGCTAAGAGTACCCTGAATGTGTGCCCCCTTCCAAACTTCATCATCACATACACCAGCTTTCAAGTGCACATCTTATGTAATTGCTACTTGGTTGCATAAAGTCTGGTGTTAACAAATGCCCCCTCAAAATAATATGAACTAGCAACCTTTTCCACCATCTGTCAGTGTTGTTCTGTGGTGGTTTGCAGGTTGCTGTGAGGCTATAAGAGTGATGCCACCAGTATTTCAAACAGCAGCAGGGTCAGTCATAGTGGACAGGTTTTAGGGGAGCTTCCAGACTAATACGGACTAGGAAGAAAAGCTTGGTGATCTACTTCCAAAAATCAGCCAATGAAAACCCTATGGATCATAGAATAATGTCTGAGGCTTCGACTCACTTACTTTGTACGCATCATCAGGAGGGAACAATTACTGGAGAAAGGTGTATTGACACAATGGCTGCAACAATGGACTCAGCATACCGATGATCATGAAGATGGCACAGGATCGGGCAAATTTTCATTCTTTTGTACGTGGGGTTGCCATGAGTCAGATCCTGCTAGAGGGCTACTAAGAATAACAACAACAAACAACAAATCTTTGAATTATCCGGTATAGGTATCAGTATCCTTTTGTTATCGATAAGAAAACTGAGGATCAGAGAAGTTAAATGGTACATTCAAACTCCTTCAAGTAGGAAAGGGCAGGTCTCCTGCCCAGTAACTCTCTAACCTACACATACTGCCTCTGATTGGAAGCACTGCTGACTCTGCGTGCAGCGCACCTCCTGAGGATGGGAGCCCTGGTTTCCCAGCCAAGCACACTCTGAGCAGGCAAGTCAAGGCCACGTGACTTCCCTTTGCTACAAGTATCTCATTTTTTTAAAATTAGTCTCTTAACCCTAGTCAAATAGATCCGGACATTTGTTTGTTTTTCTCCCAAACTGGGGATATTTGAAATGTTTGACTGATCTTGCTTTAGGGAAAGCCCTGAAAAGTAGGTCATGGTTCTTTCCCTAAATAGAGTCCACGCAGATGTCTCCCACACAGACTTTGTATCTAGCTACATAAACTCAGAACCCAGACTTGGTGGTAATAGAATACTTTGGTCCAAGCTAGGCTTTGCCACGCTTGGCACCGTTGACACCTGGGCGGGGCTGTCTTTGCTGGTGGGTGGGGTCATGCACCCTTGCACTGCAGAATGTTTAGCAGCTTCCCTGGCCTTGACCATCTAGATGTCAGTAGCAACCTGGAGTTGTGTCAACCGAAAATGCCTCCAGACATTGCCAAATGTCCCCTGGGGAGGGGGCAAAATCGTCCCTCTCCCACTGAGAACCTATCTACACCTACTCTTGGTCTTTTGCCTATTATAGTTGTAAAGTGAATAGGGTGAGGCATCAGCTGAGAAGGGAAGGCTGTGAAGTCCGGGACACAAAGCCATTTCCCAAAAGTTTACTGTGCACACACCGTCAATGAGTCATTCTTCCCAAAACACCCAACCACACTCCCCACCACAGCTCAGGGTCCTTGCTGTGCCTACAAAAGAGAGAAGAAAAGGCAAGGTCTCCTTTCAGGTGGAGGCTGCATCTTGACGCCCTGGGCATTAATTAGCCTGTGAATTGGTTCTGGAAGCTCACAACTACTGAACAGGGCTGCTTCTGTGGGGGTGGGGGGAAGGAGAGAAAGAGACAGGGGAGAGACACAGAGGCTGTATCCTCTGCAAGAGGAATTACAATTTGCTCCCAGAAGAGACATAAAACCGCAAAGGCCTCAGGCATAATTGCCGTGGGAGAAATGGGTCCTATTGCACCTGGAAAGAGAACACAGGTGTGCTGCCCTGAGATGAGGCAAATCTTGCGTGTCAGGCATAAATATGCCAAGGACGAGCTTCTTCCCTAGCATCTCCAAGTGGCCCGATGTACTCCAATTATCCTGGCCCCATCATTCTTGCTCTCTCCCAGCCTGCCCTCACCACAAACACTCCAAGAAAATTCAGAAAGCGTAAACAATACTTGTTTGCCTTACTGGGGCCCTCCGTTCTACAGAAAAGCCTCAGAAGTGAGCTCAGGCACCAGGCCCCGCTGGCACTTTCAGTAACTTGGACAGGGTCCAAGACAGCCACAGTGCACCCAGCTCCGCACTGAACTGTAGCAAATCTGGTGTGTTCTGGAGTTGTCCCTTAGCACAGAGAACGGAATGTTTACATGACAAGGAGCTGCGGTAAACCAACCACCAAGGTTAAACACAAACCCACAGAGACACAAGATCAATACTTTTTAAACCACTGTATTGAGCTCATTACTGCAGGCGACTCTCATGCCAGCCCTAGGCAGTCTGCTTAGCTACCGAACTTCCCAGATAAAGGGGATCCTCTTTTCTTTTCCTCTACGATCAGGGATCCTCTTTCTCCTCATCCTCTTACTCTGCTTTCCTGCCTAACCCCACCCCATCTCCACTTCTTTTTCATCCTCTTCCTCACACTCCAAACATTTCCCCCAGGATTTATGATGACGCTATATACATAGTGTACCCCAATCCTTGCGCCAGACAGTTACCATGTAAGTCTGAGTGACCTGGGACAAATGTAATCTCTCATTTTTGCAAAGCCCTGGCCCAAAGCATTGCAATTGACTCAACGGCAATTGAGTTTTTTTTGTTTGTTTGTTTAATTTCACAGCACTTTGGAGTACCTTGATTTTCTCGGTAAATGCTTGTGGAAAGAACTGTACTCAATTAAAAACTCATTTTATTTTCCAAACAATTCGTTCAGGTTGAGGATGGTTTCATTTGTGATTTTTTTTTTTAAATTGGCATCTGGCATCCACCATTTTAGGTATTCCTGCCCCGAAAGCTTCAAATGAATAGTGATCTCTAAACAAGCACTTAAATTTGCTGGAGTAAATTCATCGACATTATTTATAATAGCCAAAATATGGAAGCAACCACAACGTAAAAGGGAAAAGAATAAATTGTTGTACATTATTACAAGGTAGCATTATATGGCCATATACATATTCTCAAAGAACATTTAATCTAATGCTAAGTTTAAAAAAAAAGATTCTAAATTATGGTCACATTATAGAAAAGAAAAATAGATCAAAACTATCTCTTGGGGAAGGAGTAATACTATGAGTGACTTTAATTTCCTTTGCTGTACATTTCTTTAATTCGAGATTCTACCCTGTGAACTTATGTTGCTTTTACAATCAGAAAAGAAAACAAAAAAAAACCATGAATGTTGTGGTAGGCAGAATTCTCGATGGCCCCAAGATTCTCTCTACTGGTGCACATACCTATAATATACCCTCCCCAGAGTGTAAGCAGGCCCTATTGTAACCTGACTGTTCCAGGTCTGCTTGGCACGGCCATAGAGACACGAAACAGGTGAAAGCGAGAGAAGAAGCTTTGTTTGGTTTGCCAAGCAAAGGAGCACACCAGGACTTGGGCAGCCAAGATGGCTCCCTGAACAACGGCCGAAACAGTATTTATTAGAGGAAAGTTCCTGGCAGAAAGGAGTAAGGTTGTTGATTGTTCTGGCCCAAAAAAGACATTCCTGGGGCGGTTCTGTCCTCTGCGCTTGCTCAGTCAGAAACGGGGGGGTCTCTCAAACCGTATCTTAGGCTCGGATCCCTCACTTCTGAAAGTCTTCTTCCAATCTTGGGCCACTAAAGTTTGGTTCCATCCAGGGGGAGAAAAGTTTCAGGGTCACCCAGAGGATGGGGTTGATGGTTCTGCACATGTTAGGTGGGCCAGACTTGGTCTTAACTGTGACACCAGCCTCTTGTTTTTCTTATCTTGGGCAGGAGGTTGGCCAATTGCCTAAAAAACATCTGGAGAAACCAGTTAGAGGGAGAGGTGGCTCATGCTACTCTACTTACAAGTCGGGGGTTGGTAATGGTGCCCGGAGGCTGGGGTCTCACTGTGAACATGATGGGCTATCACTCCAATGATTAGGTTGTGCTGTATGACTTTTGCAGATGTAATAAGTCCCTTATCAGTTGACTGTAAGTTATTCAAAAGGGAGATCATCTTGGATGGGCCTGACCTAATCAGGCAAGCCCTTTAAAAGAAGACCCAGAAGGCAGACACTGGAAGTTCAGCAGAGACCCTCTCCTCCTCCTGGCCATGAAGAAGCAAACCACCATGGGAGTAACAGCTGCAAGGAAATAAATTCTGCAAAAAACTGCATGTACTTGAAAGAGGACCCCAGTCTCAGCTAAGACCTAGATGACACGCTGATTGCAGCTGGGTGACACCCTAAATAGAGACTCCAACTAAACCGAGCCCGGACCCCTGACCCATAGAAATCAGGAGATAAGAAATATGTGTTGTTTTAAGCTGCTAAGTCTGTAGTAATTTTTTACACAGCAATAGGTAACTAATTCAAACATTGTTAA
>NW_004444124.1:2853923-2855144 GCF_000243295.1 Trichechus manatus latirostris | reverse complement strand
CTGAACATATGGGGAAGGCACTCCCAAGAGGGGACAGTGAAATGGGGTTATACAGGTTATCGTTACAGTAATTACTCAAGAGATAACATCAAAACGTGTGCAGAGTCTGTTGGGGAAACAGAGACACCAAGGACATGCATACTTTTTCCAGTCAGATCCTGGGGTTCCTTCTGCTTGAAACTGGCTGCACATAGATAATTCTGTAAAAGAGCCCAATGTCTAAGGCCAAACACTCTCTGCTAAGCTGCTTACTAGGCTACTGTCCAACCTGAAGGTGACTCCAGGGAGCAGTTCCTAAAAGGTTCAAAAGGACACCTAAGGGTGGATGGCCTGGTTGGGTCACCCAAATCCTATGAACTCAGAAATCTGGATTCCAGGGGAATCAAAATGATTTTGTCACTGGCAACAGTCTTCAGTGTCGAACCCTGCAGACCCTTTCTTCGTTCATCTCCCTCTGCCTGGCTCACCACCATCACTGAGACATTCCCTTCCCTCGCTCTCCTCTGTGATCTCCTCTGCTCCTGGCCTCACTGTATCAGCCTTTTCTGCAGGCAACTTCTCTACCCTCGGCCTCAGGGCTCACTCCCAGGCCTTCCTCCCTTTCTGTATTCTCTCCCATATTTAAAGCTTACTGCTGTGGCTTTAAATATCAACAAGTACTGATGCCTCCTAAATGTCCATCTGCAGCTCAGACTGGGCTTCTGAGTCATCTTTGATACTTCCTGCTGCTCTGCCACTCACCACCAGATGTCCATGAAACTGCTGTCTTTACCTCTAAAATGCATCTCACACACCTACTCATGGCATCCCATGGCCAGCCCAGCTGAGCCACCATCAGGTGTCCACAGGACTCAATCTTTAACATCGTAGTTCAGTGCTTCTCGTACTCTGCTGCCCTTTAAAATCACCTGAGCAGCTTTTAAAAATTCCAAGCCACACCCCAGACCGAGTCAATCAATATCTCAGGAGGGGAATCCAGACATCAGCATTATTTTAAGCTCCCAATCTGCAGCCAATTTGAGCACTTGTGTTCTGAATGATCTTCCACTTGGCCCCTCCTCCCATCCACTCTCCAAACCACTCGGTAACCAGAGATGACTAGAATGGAAAGTAGGCCATGTCATTCCGTACTTAAAAGTCCTCTAGGGCTCCCAGTCTCATGGGGGATAAACGCTGAACCCCTCAGGGTGGCCCCTACCTCTCCCCCACTCACCTTCTGAT
>NW_004444124.1:2850576-2852589 GCF_000243295.1 Trichechus manatus latirostris | reverse complement strand
GCTTGTGACCCTAATATTCCCCAGCATGTTTTCTCCTTTTCAAAATAGGCGACTGAGAGCTTGACATAACTAATGCCAAGATGAACCTATAAGTTTTTTTTTTCTTTTTCTTTGCCTTCTCCATTTCACATACTTTTGTTAATGATTTTGTTTTGCTCTATCCAGCCACCTGTGGCTTACAACCCCCCCTCCACAGGAAAATTAGAGCCCAGATGTCAGATATGTATATCTTTAGCCTGATAAGGAAATGTCTGGCATGTATCTCTTTAGTATGATAAAGAGTCTCTTGTAATTACCTTGTAATGAATAATGACACTTCTAACCTTTGTAAAAATCATATATAAACTCTAACGTAAAAATACCTTTTGGGACTCCACAGAGACAGCATGTGTTGCTGTCAGCTCCCCGGTGGTGGACACCTCCTAAAAAAACTTTCTCACTCTTTCTGACTTGGAGTACGTTTCATCGGCTCAGCTGTTCCAGGGCAGGGACCCTATTCGGGTAACACCCCTGAAAGGTATTTTCTAAGTGAACTACGCTAATTTTTTTTTTTTTTTTTTACAGCAACATGATTTAAAAAAATTGGCATAGCAGCGCTTATGAAAATACCTTGCGGGGGAGGGGAGGGCATGGTTGGCAAACAAATGTAGAAAAAAACAAACGAACAAACCCATTGCCTTCGAGTCAATTCTGACTCCTAGTGACTCTATAGGACAGAGAAGAACTGCCCCATAGGGCTTCCAAGGAATGGTTGGAGGATTCAAACCTACTACCTTTTGGTTAGCAGCCAAGCTCCTAACCACTGTGCCACCAGGGCTCCAAATGAATTGTAGGGGGAAGAAAGGTCTGCAAGTCTACCAGGACCAAAGTAAAAGGTGAGCGTTATTCACGTAAAAATATGGTACTGTCTAGCAGAGCGGGTAAGGTACTAAGTATGATCTCTCTTTCTGGTCTCTTTAATGTCCACCAATTACTTACTCTTCTTCCCTAAGTTTCCTGATCTGAAAAACAAGGATAAGAGTAGTACCCAACTCATACAGTTGTTTGGAGGTTTACGTGAGAAAAGTGCTTAACAAAGTATCTGTTAAATTGTCATTCACTTAATACAACACAGATAATTATCTGCCACCCTTCGGTGGTTTGTTGTGCTGTGGTGCCTGAGTGTTACTATGATACTGGAAGCTATGCCACTGGTATTTCACATACTAGCAGGACCACCCATGGGGGACAGATTTCAGCAACACTAAAGCTAAGACAGACTAAGAAAGAAACACCTGGAAATCTACTTCTGAAAATTAGCCAATGAAAACCTTATGGATCACAATAGAACATTGTCTAACTCACTTGCTTTGGAGATGTCATCAAGAGGGATCAGTTGCTGGAGGAGGACATCATGTCTGGTGAAGTAGAGAACCACCAGTGAGGATGAGGGAGACCCTCAGTGAGACTGACTGGCACAATAGCCACAATAATGAACTCAAACATACCAGGGACTGTGAGGATGATGCAGGACCAGGCAATGTCGTATTCTTTTGTACGTAAGGTTTAGAGTCACCTCGAAGGCAGCTAACTACAATAAATGTCATTGGGAAGATGAGGACAACTACTATGTGGCTTGCTTAGAATTCTCAAATAAAATAAATACATATATACTGCAACATATCATCTAGCTAGATTTCTGAAGTGATATTTTTAATGCTTGATAAAATAAAAATGTTGTTAGCTAGCTATGAGTTAGAAATGTATGCCACAAAGCTCTTGCTTAAAAAAAATTTTTTTAAATCCACAATAAAAATCAAATATTAGGAAAAGAGCAAGGAAGAAAACTAATATTGAAAGCTGTTCCTTTCAACCAGCTGGCTTTTCCTCATGTACATACTCCTCTGTTACAGCAGAGCTAATTGAGTTCTCCGTCAGCTTACCTTTCCCCTTCCTCCCACCCACATCTGGCAGGTAAAAGTTACATCTGGCAGATGTGAGTTTATTTCAATAAGCACCATAATGAGCCTTACA
>NW_004444124.1:2826405-2849820 GCF_000243295.1 Trichechus manatus latirostris | reverse complement strand
GCATGTTTGATACCTTTCTACAATTTTGTCATAATGAGAAGTATAAGGAGACTAGTTGATTAGTCCTACTTTCATTAGACAGAGTGGTGAAAGAAAGAGATGAACTCAGGGCTTCAAAGTCACAGTTCAAGCACTGCATAAACAACCTCAAAGTTCCACTTGTGCTTTGAAAGAAAGCCTTATTTCTTGTAGTAACAGAGCTGATTTTGCTGAAAACCAAACCCAGAGTCTTATTGTAAGAGTGGCCGAATTACAACACCACCTGAGTTCCCAACCTCGAATGGAATCTGAAGTTAAAGTGAAGGCATTGATTGGGAAGAAATGGGACCCTAAAACTTGGGATGGGTACATATGGACAGATAATCAGAAAGCTGGGGACATTGAGCCCCTAAAGTCTGTTGAATCACTTCTGCCAACAGAACCAGCCATCTCACTCTCATCTGAAGAGATTACTCCACCTTTGTCTGCTAAGCCACCCTCCCCAGTAAAACCATTAGACCTTCCATTCCCATCTAATGAGATTAACCCAGCTGTGTCTGAAGAGCCTTTGTCTGAGTCATCCCCTGGGGAGGCATCTGAGTCATTGTATGGGGCATTGCTTGAGGCAGATACCTTACAAGATGTTGCTGAATGTTCTCAGAACACATCTCCACCACTCATTTTTCTTCTAGACCTATAAGTACAATTAAGTATGAGCGAGCCCCAAAAGGTGAAGTACGAAGCTTGACCAAGGAGCAAGTATGTTACACTCCAAAAGAACTACTTAAGTTATCTAATATGTACAGACAGAAACCTGGGGAATACGTGTGGGAATGGCTGTTAATGTTGTGGGAAAATGGTGCAAGGAACATAAAGTTGGATCAGTCTGAGTTTATTGATACAAGCCCACTAAGTACAGATTCTTCATTCAGTGTTTCAGCTACAGAGGTGAGGAAAGGATCTAATAGTTTATTTGGTTGGTTTGCTGAAGCATGGATTATATGGTGGCCTGCACTGAATCATATTGAAGTGTCAGACCTGCCTTGGTATACTGTAGAAGAAGGAATCCAAAAGCTTAGGGAAATTGTCATGTTAAAGTGGATTTATCAGGTTATACCACAGACCCACACATGGAGTGCCCAGAGGACACAACTTTTACCACAAAGATGAGGAAAAAATTTGTGAAGGGAGCTCCAGCATCCTTGAAGATTGCTATGATTGCTATTTTCTGTAAGTCAGATTTGACAGTGGGAACTGTCCTAAATGAATTAAGACACCCATCTACAGGAAGGCTGATTGGACTCCATGGTGGTAGGGGCCAAGTGGAGGCACTCATTTGACAAAGACAAGGTGGTTGTGGTTACTGTAATGGATAGGGTAATTAAAGCAGTAACCAGAATAATCTGACTCATATGAATTTATGGAGTTGCTACTTAGTCATGGTGTCTCTAGGAGTGAAATAGATAGGAAATCTACTAAATATTTACTTGATCTGTACAAGCAGCAGAATTCTAGGTCAAATGAATGGCAGTCTAACTCGAATTGCCAGAATAGAGAGTCACGGCCCCTCAGTCAATTCCAAGACTTTAGCCAGTTTACAGACCCACAACTTTTTGAATGAAGAGGAGGCCAGGTCCCCTTGAGGAAGGTCCTCACTACACTGCCAAAAATGTATGCTGTTAATCTTTCTCCTAGCCTTCCCCAAAGGGATCTACAGCCTTTTAAGAGAGTGAATGTTCATTGGAGAAAAGGAGATAATCAGTCTTTTCTGTAATTCCTTGATACTGGTTCAGAACTGACATTAATTCCAAGAGACTCAAAGTGTCACTGTGGCCCACCAATCAGAGTGGGGGCATATGGAGGTCAAGTTATTAGTGGAGTCTTAGCTCATGGCCATCTCACAGTAAGTCCAATGGGTCCCTGAACCCATCTTGTAGTGGTTTTTCCAGTTACAGAATGCATAATTGGAATAGGTATACTCAGCAACTGACAAAACCTCAACATTGGATCCCTGACAAGTGGAGTAAGGGCTATTATGGTAGGAAAACACAGATAGAAGCCATTAGAACAGCCCCTACCTAGGAAAATAGTAAACCAAAAGCAATACCACATTCCTGGAGGGATTGCAGAGATTACTGCCACCATCAAGAACTTGAAGGATGCAGGGGTGGTGATTCCCACCACATCTGCATTCAACTCACCTATTTGGCCTGTGCAAAAAACAGACGGATCTTAGAGAATGACAATGGATTATTGAAAACTTAACCAGATGGTGATTCCAACTGCAGCTGCTGTTCCAGATGAGGTTTTATTGCCTGAGCAAATTAATACATCTCCTGGTACCTGGTATGCAGCTATTGAGCTAGCTAACGCATTTTCGCCATACGTGTTTCAAAGAACCACTAGAAGTAGTTCGCCTTCAGCTTGTAAGGCCAGCAATACACCTTTACTGTCCTACCTCAGAGCTATATCAACTCTCCAGCCCTATGTCATATTTTAGTCTGTAGGGACCTGATTGTCCTTCTCTTCCTCAAGACATCACATTGGTCTATTACACTGATGATATTATGCTGATTGGACCTAGTAGGGAAGATGTGTCAATGACTCTGGACTTGGTAAAACATTTGCATGCTAGAGGGTGGGAAATTAATCCCACAAAAATTCAGCCATCTTCCACCTCAGTGAAATTTCTAAGGATCCAGTGGTGTGGGGCTTGTCAAGATATTCTTTCTTAAGTGAAAGATGAGTTATTGCATCTGGCGCCTACCACAACTAAAAAGGAGGCACAAAGCCAGATGAGCCTCTTTGGATTTTGGAGGAAACATATCCCTCGTTTGGGTGTGCTACTCCAGCCTATTTATCAAGTGACTTGAAAAGCTGCTAGTGTTGAGTGGAGTCCAGAACATGAAAAAGCTCTGCAACAGGTTCAGGCTGCTGTGCAAGCCACTCTGTCACTTGGGCCATATGACTTGACTGATTCAATGGTGCTTGAAGTGTCCACGGCAGATGGAGATGCTGTTTAGAGTCTTTAGCAGGCCCTTATTGGTAAACCACAGCACACAGACCTTAAGATTTTGGAGCAAAGTCTGCCATCCTCTGCAGATAACTACTCTACTTTTGAGAAACAGCCTTTGGCTAGTTAGTGGGCCTTAGTAAAGACTGAAATCTTAACCATGGGCAACCAAGTCACCATGTGGCCTGAGCTGCCCGTCATGAACTGGGTGTTGTCTCACCTACAGAGTCATAAAGTTGGATGTGCACAGCAGCACTCCGTCATTAAATGGAAGTGGTCCTGAGCAGGACCTGAAGGCACAAGTAAGTTGCCTGAGGAAGTGGCCCTAATGCCCATGGTCTCCACTCCTGTCATACTATCTGCCCTCTACCAGTCTGCACATATGGCCTCATGGGGAGTTCCTTATGATCAGTTGACTGAGGAAGAGAAAACCCATGCCTGGTTCACAGATGAGTCTGTGCAATGCTCAGGCACCATTCACAAGTAGACAATGGTAGCACTACAGCCCCTTGCTGGGAACTCCCTGAAGGACAGTGGTGAAAGGAGATCCTTCCAATGGGTAGAACTTCAAGCAGTGCACCTGGTTGTTCACTTCGATTGGAAGGAGAAATGACCAGATATGTGATTGTATACTGAGTCATGTGTTGTGGCCAATGGTTTGGCTGGTTGGTCAGGGACTTGGAAGGAACATGACTGGAAAATTGGAGACAAGGATTTATCGGGAAGAGGTATGTGGATAGACCTCTCTGAATGGGCCAAAGAAGTAAAGATATTTTTGTCTCATGTGAATGTTCACCAAAGGGTGATCTCAGCAGAGGAGGATTTTAACGATCAAGTGGACAGGATGACAGCGTTCTATGGAAACCAGTCAGTCTCTTTCCCTTGTCACTCCTGTCATTGCTCAATGGGCTCATGAACAAAGTGGCCATGGTGGCAGGGATGGAGGTTATGTATGGGCTCAGCAACATAGACTTACCAAAGCCAACCTCACTGCAGTCATTGCTGAGTGTCCAATCTGCTAGCAGCAGAGACCAACACTGAGTCCTCAATATGGCATCATTCCTTGAGGTGATCAGCCAGCAACATGGTGGCAGGTTGATTACATTGGACCACTTCCATCATGGAAAGGGCAGCAGTTTGTTGTTACTGGAATAGATACTTACTCTGGACATGGATTTGCCTTCCCTGCAGACAATGCTTCTTCCGAAACTACCATTCGTGAATTTACAGAATGCCTTATCCACCGTCATGGTATCCCACACAGCATCTCCTCGGATAAAGGGACTCACTTCACAGCAAATGAAGTGTGACAATGGGCCCATGCTTATGGAATTCACTAGTATTACCATGTTTCCCATCATCATGAAGCAGCTTACCTGATAGAACAATGGAATGATGTCTTAGTTGTCTAGTGCTGCTGTAACAGAAATACCACAAGTGTATGGCTTCAACAAACAGAAGTTTATTCTCTCACAGTCTAGTAGGCTAGAAGTCCATATTTAGGGCATAAGCCCACGGGAAGTCTTTCTCTCTCTGTCGGCTCTGGAGGAAGCTCCTTGTCATCAATCTTCCCCTGGACTAGGAGCTTCTCAGGGCAGGAATCTCGGGTCTAAAAGACACGTTTTTTTCCCAGTGCTGCTTTCTTGGTGGTTGAGGTCCCCAGGTCTCCCTGCATGTTTCTCTCTTTTATATCTCAAAAAAAATTGGCTCAAGACACAATCCAGTCTTGTAGATTGAGTCCTCCCTCATTAACACAACTGCCGTTAATCCCATCTCATCAACATCATAGAGATAGGATTTACAACACATAGGAAAATCACGTCAAATGACAAAATGGTAGACAATCACACAGTACTGGGAATCATGGTGTAGCCAAATTGATACATATTTTGGGGGGACACAAATCAATCCATGACAAACGGCCTTCTAAAGACACAATTATAGCCCTAGTTAGGTGGCAGTACCTTGCAGGGTTAAGGCAATGTTCTCTAGGAGGCTGTATATGGTCTAAACCAGTATCCAATATATGGTGTTGTTTGTCCCATAGCCAGGATTTGTGGGTATGGAAATCAAGGGATCGAAGTGGGAGTGGCACCATTCACTATTACCCCTAGTGACCCAGTCACAAAATTTTTACTTCCTGTCCCCATGGCCCTATGCTCTGTGGGTCTACAGGTCTTAGTTTCAAAGGGAACAATGCTACCACCGGGAGACACAACACTGATTCCATTCAACTGCAGGTTAGGAATGCCACCTGGCCACTTTGGGCTCCTCATGCCTCTGGATCAACAGGCAAAGAAGGGAGTTACTGTACTGGATGGTGTGGTTGATCCTGATTACCAAAAGGAAATCAGATTGATATCACATAATGGAAGTAAAGAAGAGTATGTCTGGAATACAGGGGATCCCTTAGGACATCTGTTAGTACTACCATGCCCTGTGATTAAAGTCAATGGAAAACTACAGCAACTCAATTCAGACATGACTACTAATGGCCCAGACCCTTCAGGAATGAAGGTTTGGGTCATCTTTCCAGGCAAAGAACCACAATCAGCTGAGGTGTTTGCTGAGGGTAAAGGGAATATGGAATGGGTGATGAAAGATGGTAGTTCTAAATACCAGCTACGACCACGTGACCAGTTGCAGAAATGAGGGCTGTAATTGTTATGAGTATTTCTTCCTTGTATGTGTGCATCAAATATTTTTGTTTTCTTCACTTATAAAATATAAGATTAAATAGGGCTAGTGTGTTTTCGGTTGTACGCATGTTAGTTCAATCATGTTATGTCCAAGTATAACTTTATCATTGTCTTTATTTAGAGATTAGGTACAGTATAGGGAGATGTTTATGGGTGCCAAGTTGACAAGGGGTGGACCGTGATGGTTAAGGTTATGTGTCAACTTGGCTGGACCATGATTCTCAGAGGTTTGGCAGTTATGAATGTAGTTTAGCAACTATCTAATGATGTAGTCACCTCGGTGAGTAGATCTGATATAATGTTAATCACCTACATGATGAGATCTGCTACGAGCAACCGATCAGTTGAAAGGATGTTTCTTTGGGGATGTGGCCTGCATTCAATATATGTGGACTTTCTGGCAATGCTCACTGGCTTTTGCTTGCTCTTGATCCTCATCTGACCTCCGATTCTTGGGACTTAAGCTAGCAGCTTACCTTCAGATCTTGGAATTCATCAGCCTCCACAGCCTGTGAGCCAGGGGTTTGTGGTCTAACCTGCCAATCTTGGGTTCACTAGCCCCTCAGCTATGTGAGTCAGGAGAAGACTCTAGCTTGACCCACAAACTTGGGACTTTCCAGCCTCTACAACCAAGTCAGCCATTTTCTTGGTATAAATCTCTCTCTCTCTCTACATGAGAAAAATAAGGGGATATAAAATAAGGCAGAATTTTATAGCTTGTCTCCCCTGTGCTGAGTTCAGAGGCACTCAGAAACTTAGGTCCTGCCTCTCCTTTCATGTAGGCAAGCACACTGCCATTTTATAGATGAGCCTCTGAGATGGCACAGAGGAGAAAGCATTTGTCCTCCTGTTGTCAGGAGGACTCAGGAGGGGGGAGCTGAGTACATGCCTGATGCAGGTACGTACACACATCAGGTATGTACTAGATGTACCTTCCCTTTCCACCTCCTGAAGTTCCACCTCCACTCACCCACATGTTTCCTCCCAGGCCTGCCCTCACCATCTGACTGCCCCCACTTGGTTCACAGCCTTGGGAAGTAGTTGATCCAGAACAAGCTGAGAAATGCTTGGAATTTGCTTGGAATTTGTCCAGGTAATCCTTAGTCTGCTATAGCTGATAACCTGAAAACCCTACCTGAGTCAGGTAGAAGCAGCCAACAGGTTGGAAGGAAACAGACTATTAGAAACATAGTTCACACGCTTGTGTGCACACACATAGTCACAGTATTATAAGTGAATCAAGTTGTTTTCTTTGTCTCCACAATGGCTTGGGCATTACACACTTCCCCCCACCCTCCCACCGCAACTCTCCTGCCTATTCACTATTTAATTGGACTATAACTGTGCTGTTTATTCCAAGATTATGTTTCCCTGCAGATCAGAGGGACAGCGTGTCCTCGTATTACTGTGCTAATAAACATTGAGGAGTGTGAAGTTTCTCCTTCTTGTTTTTCATGGCGATGACTACCGATGTACACCTCACATGTTCTTTGTGTAGCAAGCATATGTCGGAGATTTCTAGTTTATCAAAGATGTGGGGAGAAGCACAGATGGAGCAGGGGACATTTTACTCTTAATACATGAGTACTAGAACCTCATTTTATATCTCCCCCCTACCAAATCCTGATTATAGAAGAATTCTTGTTGGAGACAAGACAATGGTTTCCAAATTAAGGACTACGTAATAATTATTCTCAGAAGAGAAAATCTGTTTGGGCTGCAGAAAAAAAAATTAGAAAAAAAGAAAAAGAAGAAGGAGGAAAGAGGAGGAGAGGGAGGAAGAGTAGAAGTTGTTAGAGTTCATTTGGATGAGAAACTCTGTCCCAGACAACAGGTTCTAGAAGAAATCAGAGAAAGATAAGACTGAAAAATGAACGAGCTTCATTCATTTATTTTTTTCACTCACTGATTTTTCATTCATTAATTCATTATACAAATGTTTGAGGAGGACCATGGGCATGATTACACATTTATAAGCTTGCATGCTCATAGCACTTTTCTCTCAAGGAGCGAGAGCAGCCAAGACAGTCTATGCCCAGATTGCAGTGTCTGAGGACTGGCCAGTTGGGGTGTCTTCTTTCTTGCGTCACTATAATTGTGAAAGCCATGGCCTCAAGAGTCAGTAGCTGGTCTGTTGCCCTTCCCCCAGTCAGACGACACAGGTCCTGGGGCAGCCCTGGGCAGTGCCAGGTAAAGATAGACCTGAGGGATGCAGCTTGAGAGCCTAAATTGTACGTGTCTGGAGGGCCAGTGGGTGAGTCTGCCAGGGCTCTGTTTCCATGAGGGGCTGGCCATCCGCTGGGAACACAGCAGCTTTGGGTGTCAGTGAGTTGGGGTGACCGTCCCTGGCACTCAGAGTCCTACCTTGTCCCATCTTCCATGACTTTTCCTCTTACTCCTGACCCAAGGGGCTCAGCCCAAGTAGAAGGGTTACACTTGTGTATTGAACTTTGTGTAAGAAATGAAAACCACGAGGCAGCAATGTGCCGACACCTGTGCAGTCCCAGTGTGAAAGCAGAGAACCCACCTCTAGAACAAAGGACAGAGGGGGTATCATGTACTGGAGAAGCTCAAGCTGTGGGAAAGAGCAGCACCTGTCGGGAGCTGGGAGGACAGCAGTGGTGGGCCTGGGAGGCAGCCCCCGGGGCTGGGAGAACTTAGGAGCCTTGGGATCTTCCTGCAGGAGAAGAATCTGAAGCGTTGAGGTTACCAAAAGCTGTGTCTCCCACCCGGAGGGGGCGGTCTCGGGAACACGCTTGCTCATTACCTGCAATGGCTGGTGGAGAGTTCTGGGTCCCAGGGAGGTCATGGGGGCTTAATGATGATGGAGATGACTCTATTTTCAAATACAGGGGACACAGCCGCTGGGGGCCTGGGGATGTGATGGAGAGCTCATTTGAAGGGCTGTGATTTGAGAGTGAAAAATGCAGAAGAAGGAAACCTATGTCTCTCCACAGATCATTGCTGTGGAATACTCTGCACCCTGGCCTCCGAGAGGCTTCTCTGGCTAGTTTGAGGGTGGAGGAAGGGGCAGTGGAGGTCAGGGGCTACATGACTTACAGCTGTGAGAGTAGAGACTCCTGTCTGTCCCCACACTTCCTCTAATAATGCAGTAGCCCTCTGATTCCCATTCATTCTGCCCATTTTGGATTTACTCCTTCTCCTCCTCTCTCCTGTTATAATCTAAAAGGCAGGTGAGTCCCCAGACCAGGGCTCACAGAGGGGGGATTTGAACAGTCATATCCCTCTACTCTGAGCCTTGTGCCATATGCTCATTAAAACCACTGAATAGATGAGTCTTTGCTTTATAAGTGTTGGCTTCTCTGCATGTGTGTTTGGGAAGTTGCGTCATCTTTTAGCATATTAAAAAAAAAAAAAACCTGTTGCCGTTGAGTCGTTTCTGACTCATAGCAACCCTACAGGACAGAGTAGAACTGCCCCATAGGTTTTCTAAAGCTGTAATCTTTCTTCCAAGGAGCAGCTGGTGGGTTCAACCGCCAATCTTCTGGTTAGTAGGTGAGCGTTTAACCACTGCGCCACCAGGGCTCCTTCTTTTAGCATAGAGAATAGGTTAACTCATGTTGATACATAAGGAAGAAATCTTTCTAATATTTATAGAAGAAAAATGTGGTGACTTCTCATGGGCAGTCACCATTGGCAGCATGGACTGTGCTGTGACCCTATGACTATGCCCATCCCAGGCTTAGGAGGGTTGGTGTGGCCCTGCTCTATTTTCCAGGGAGTCTCTTTCAGGTTCCAGCACTGCTGCTCTCAACCACACGGACCCAGGCAAGATGCTCCAGCAGGTCCCGACAAAGAAGGAGAAGGATCACAAAGGTGACAACCAGCTCACTGGGCTCTCCCAAGCAGTGAGGGCTAAAGGGACCCCTACCGTTCAGGACTGTACATGGATACTGCCAGCTGGCCAGTCCACTTCTCCATGGGGACAGGAGAACTCCTGAGAGAGCAGGTGGAACAGCTCCAGGACCTTTTCCTCATACAGACTTCACTATGTCTCATCACTTAGGAAACGTATTTTCTAAAAAGAGCAAAAAGAAGGGTGTGTACTCCCACCAGCTGAGTCATAGCACACCCTCTTCCTGCACCCACCCTGGTGGCCACCTATGTGCATATGTCCACCTTCTGGTCTTTGCACTGGCCGTACCCTTTGTCTGGGTTGCTCTCCACAAAAGCATGCATCCAGGAAGTGACAAATCCAGTGCTTTACCCAGATTTTCCTTGAAGTACATCTGTCACAGCTGCTTTAAAGGATAAAACCCTGGTGGCGTGGTAGTTACGAGTTCAGCTGCTAATCAAAAGGTCGGCAGTTCAAATCTACCAGGCACTCCTTGGAAACCCTATGAGGCAGTTCTACTCTGTTCTATAGGGTTGCTACGAGTCAGAATCGATTAGACAGTAAAGGGCTTGGTTTGTTTTGTTTTTTAAGATGCCAAAGTAGTTGCCATTTCCTTGAATGCAAATGGTGCTACCAAAAGGGCTTACATATCGTGTTTTCCGTAGCAGCAGCACATCACTGTGACACTGCTTTCTTTATTAATTTATTCCATAGACTCTGTGGATTAGTTTTCTACTGCTGCATAACAAATCACCACCAATTTCACAGCCTAAGACAGCACACGTTTATTATCACACAGTTTCTGGAGAGTAGCCTTGGCTCAGCTTAGCTGGATGCTTCAATGTCTCTCCAGCTGTAGTCGAGGTGTCGGTTGGGCTGCACTCTCATCTGGAGTCTCCTCTGGAGAAGAATCTACTTCCAAGCTCACTGAGGTGAGGGCAGAATCTATTTTCTTGTGGTGGTAGGATTGAGGGCTTTTATTGTTTTGCTGGCTGTCCATTGTTTCCTGCCACGAAGTTCTCTCCAGAGGCAGCTCACAACATGGTGACTTGCTTCTTCAAGGCTAGTAGGAGAGTAAGAGCGAGTCTGCCAGGAGGACAGCCTCTCGTAGAATGTAACACAATTGCATAATCATCTCCTTCGCTGTATTGTATTGGTTAGAAGCAAGTCACAACACCCACCCACACTTGAGGTTGGGGAGTACACAAATGTGTGAACACCAGGAGGCAGGAATCCTGAGGGCGTCTCAGACTCGGTCTCCTACACCCTTTTTGCAGCCTGAATGATCACGGATTCCAAATTAATGGGGAGGAAGAGGCCCCCAAGGAACTTTATTTACCCCATTTGATTTATTTTGTCCTGAACCTGAGCCTTTACAGATTTTCTCCCAAATCCTGGAAATTCCTGATTTGCAAAGACACCCTGCTCCTGGCAGGGACTGGGCTGTGAAGAGGACAGGGGTTCCCTGAATTTCCCAAAGAGAAACATAGCCTGCAAAGGTCAGAACTATCACTCAACCAATAAGCAATTTTAGGACTGCTGCCGCTCCCTGATAAAGATCGCTGGGTGGCGCAACGGTTTGCACTCGACTACTAACCTGAAGCTTGGTGGTTTGAACCCACCCAGCAGAGCTGTGAAAGAAAGGCCTGGCGATCTGCCTCTGCAAAGACTACTGTCAAGAAAACCCCATAGCTCTACTCTGTAATACATGGGGTCCCCATGAGTCAGAATCAACTTAATGGCAGTGGAGTTTTTTGGTTTTGCTGCTCCTTGATGCTTTTTCCATCATCATTGGAGGTCTTTAGCTCCACATTCCTCAGGGAGAGGCTGGCTGGGCAGCCTGGAAGGGAGCCCCAAGCACCAACAATTATAGAGTCAAGGCCAGAACCAGTCTCTAGACCCCAACCCAGCTACCTTCTCTACGGGAGCTGAAGAGCAGAAAGCCCAGAGCCTGGCATGGGAAGTGTGGAGGGTGACTGACAGCCTCCCATGTAAATAGTCATCCTGCCTAAGAAAATTCACTTCCAAGGCAGGCTTTGTTTCCTAGTTAATTGCACTTGACCCAAGCTCTGAAATGTCCCTCGCTGGACAAATACAAGGGCTCAGACAAAGAACTCAGCTCACATTCTTTAAATACCCTGCCTTCCAGCAGCAACATTTGCACAGCCTTGCAAAAAGGGGATCCTCTGAAAACTTAATCACTAGGGCAAGAGCTTTTCTTCTCCCTTTAAAAGAAATTGTGAATTACGAAAAGGAAGCATGCTGTGCTTTAATTTTAAACGGAGCCATCCTGTGGTAGAAACACAACCAGCTTTAACTTGCTGTTTGGCTTTGGGGCTGGGAGGTCTGGGTCTCTTAGAGTGGGCATATTGCCGTTGCCCTGGCAAAACTTCGCCATCTTTGGGTGGAGAGAAGGGGGAAGCTGAAGAGCTCTGAGAACAGCAGGCGGGTTCCCAGTGCGGGGCACAACTGTTGGGGCCTCAGCTCCCAGCCTACCCCCCACACTTGCCCGGGAGGTAGCAGAGAAATTGCAGCATTTTCATGAGAAGATATGGGAGCAGTGAGTGGAAAACGCACTTAGCATTGTATGGCTCCAGGATGGAAATGTGTTTTCTGTCATCACATCTTATCTTTGAATGCCTTTTGGCAAGATGATGAGCTTCACTTTCGTCATCTGCAAAATGAGAATAATAATAATAATATGGGTTTCATCCGCCCTATAGGGTGCTAACTGAAATGTTGGCAGTTTGAACTTATCCAGAGGCTCCCTCCCATAAAGATTACAGCCTAGAAAACCCTATGGAGCCATTCTACTCTGTCACATGGGGTCGCTATGAATCAACTAGAAAGCACTCAACAACAATGGGGGGCAGTGGTGGCTGAGTGGTAGAATTCTCGCCTTCCATGCAGGAGACCTGGCTTCAATTCCTGGCTAATGCACCTCATGCGCACAGCCACCAGCAGTCTGCCAGTGGAAGCTTGTGTTCTGCTGTCATGCGGAACAGGTTTCAGAGGAGCTTCCAGACTGAGACAGACTAGGAAGAAAGGCCTGACGATCTACTTCCAAAAGTTAGCCAATGAAAAACCTATGGATCACAACTGATCAATCCCCAGTTGGTCATGGGGATGCCTCAGGATCAGACAGCAAGCATTCATTTCATTGTGCATGTGGTTGCCTTGAGTCAGGGCCAACTCCACAGCAGTTAACTTCTAAGTATTTTGCAAATAGAAAGTGATATTTAAAAAAAAGTAGTTGCTGTTGAGTCAACTCCCACTCACTTATTGAATAAGAATTTTTCGTCTATTTTACCTTGTTTCTTCTATTCATGAACCCTTCACCTTAGACCTGAATTTAGAGCCGGGCTGTGTCACTTTCTGGCTGCATGGCCTTGGGCAAGCTATTCAATCTCTCTGTGCGTCACCTTTTTCATCTTTAAAAAAGCTGTTAGAAGGAATAAATCAGGTCATATATGCAAACATTCAATAAATGGAGGTTGAATGGGAATAAGATCTCTGGAAAATCTCCAACTTCTTTTGTTGCCAAACTGGTTTCTCTTGTTGCCCTCTTTCTGCCATTATGACCCCAGGGAAGGGAGCCAGACATGGTTTAGCAACCAAATGATACTTCACTGCTACTCTTTGAAGATTGTGACATCTGTAATCAAGATCTTTATTGTTGATACCGATGAACTGAGGGCTGGAGACACCCACCAACTAAAAACAGGAACCCAGTGGGTGGGCCAGAGGAAAGTGAGGCTGATGAGTAACTGGATGGAGAAAAATTCTGTTTCTGGTCATTGCAGGAAGCTGGTGAGCGGCAGCCTCGCTGTCCAGGCTTCATGACCTTCAGGCAGCCCGGAGCTGGGAAGGATGCAGACTGCCAATGAAGGGAGGGACCACTTGGGCAGAGGGGGCTGAGAAGCAGCCTTGGAGACTCTAGGAGGACCAGATGTCATGGGCTGGGCAGGGTGGCCTGAGTCAGGGAGAGGAACCCTTCTAGTTTAGAGGGGAATGTGCCTCCTCCACTTAGGAGCCGGAGGGCACCTGAAGGCTGGAAGGGGGACAGGAGGTAGGTTGTGCTGTGGAAGCATCTGAAGGTCCCAGCAGACCTCAGCACTACCAACGCAATTCTATCTCAGAGTGCTTATCTCTCATCTGGTCCTGGAGAAGCTGAGGGAGATGGTTCAGGCCCAAGGGCTGGAGTCCCCAGGGGCTGTGCCAGGCAAGCTGCTCTGAGATGGTTGGAGTTAGCACTAGAAAGTGACCTCTGCAAATAAAAACGATTTCTTCTTAAGCATCCAGTCTTATCTCAACTAGGAGAAAGGAAACTTTCCTCATTTCTGTTAAGATCGGCTACGGTTGTTGTGGGGCAGGGATCAATGGCCCCTTGGTAGCTCTGTAAGGTAGGAGCCCAGGCATCCAATCAGCTCCTGAGCCACGAGGATCAGTATAAATGAGATGCCTGAATCTAGGGCCAGATCCCAGAGCCAAAGAAGCTCCAAGGCAAAGGGGAGGGAAGTAGGAGACCCACCTGTCTCACCTAAGGAAGGTGCGATGTCCAGCAAGAAGCACTGCTGTTCTCTTTCACTAATTTGGGAAGCGTCTCACCCAAAGAATGGTCTTTAATTTAAAACAAGTCCCAGATAAATATAGTTTCAAGATCCCAGGACCAGCAGGACCGATCCATCCCCACCAGCTCCTCAGGAGTCTTCCCAGGAGACTACATTTGGGTTCTAACATAAAATACAGGATGCCAGTTAAATTGGAATTTCACATAAACCACAAATAATGTTTTAGTATAAGCATGTCCCATGCAATATTTGGGATATGCTTATACTAAAACATTATTTGTGGTTTATCTGAATTTCACTTTTAACTGGGCAGCCTGTATTTTTATTTGCTAAATTGAGCAATCCTAGCCTACAGGGTCCCTAGCAGTTTCCATTTTTCAAGTTGTAAGAGATGAGTGTGGGTTGGCCAGGCTGCTCATGAACTCTGCCAGATGGTGTGACATTTGGATGGTTGGCTGGGTTGCTTCAACAGCCTATTCAGCACTTCAGAAAGGTATCAATAAGAATGCTTTTGACTGTCATTTATAAACATCTGATTCAACTGGTTTAACCAGAAGAACAGTCATTGTCCCCTGTAACCGGGCAGCCAGAGACAAGGTGCTCTCCAGACCGGTGTAATCAATGGTGTGTGTTATCAAGGACTTTCCATTTGTTTGCTTTGTTGTCCTGAGTGTTGACCCTTGGGCTAAGAGTAAATGAGGACAGTAATGCCTGGTATCACTTTCAGACACAACCATGCTATTGGCATGACTGCTGAGTTGTAGTGAAAGAATAAGACCAAGGTGTAAGAGCTATTCAGGAGCCCATGACATCCACGTGTTTTTTGGAATTATGGCCAGTGAAGAACACGAGAAGAATTGAGTCAGAGAGTAAACATAGCTGTTAGAGAAAGTTATCTGCCATATATATTAACATATGAAGAATAACAATAAAAGTGAACGTGGCAACCATGTAAAAATTTACCATTGAAATTGACTGGTGAAGATACAGTAAAACCTTCAAAAGCTAGAACCTGTGTAAGGTGGAAACCTGTCAGAGAAGGAAAACTCAAATGTTTTTCACTACCTATAATAGAGAGCGATAGAAAAGTGGTAAGCCACCGACCACTCTGACATGGATCACAATAGAGGGTCCTGGGCAGAGCAGGAGAATAATGTAGAACAAAATTCAAATTCACAAAAAAAGACCAGACTTACTGGTCTGACAGTGACTGAAGGAACCCCTGAGACTCTGGCTCCCGGACACCCTGCTAACTCAGAACTGAAGCCACTTCCAAAGTCCACCTTCCAGTCAAAGATTAGACAGGCCTACAAAACAAACAATAACGCACTTGAGGAACGTGCTTCTTAGTTCAGTCAAGTATATGAGACCAAATGGGCAACACCTGCCCAAAAGCAAAGACCAGAAGGCAGGAAGGGACAGAAAAACTGGATGAATGGACACTGAGAAGCCAGGGTGGAAAGGGAAAGGGAGAAAGTGCTGACACATTGCAGGGATTGCAACTAATGTCATAAAACAATTTGTGTATAAAATTTTTGAATGAAAAATAATTTGCACTGTAAACTTTCACCTAAAACATAATAAAATTAAAAAAAAGAAAAGTGGTAAGGCTGCACCCTGTCAAAGGCAGAAAACTTGTGGGACAGGGAAAAACAAGGCAGTCCCATCGAGTTTTGGCTCTCACAGGTTTCACTGTAGTAAGTAGTCAAATATTAAAGGAACTGTCTGAACTAAAATCTTTACCACATTTTTGTGCAAGTAATTCATGCCTTCTACATTTGTTTGCAAACTGCACCCTCCCCTTGCCAGGTATTTTTGTAATGGCCCTGTGGTAAATTTTTTTACAGCAACAAGTTCAAAAAATTGACATAGCAGTACTTATGAAAATACTTTGGTGGGGGGGAGAGGGCGTTGTTGGCAAACAACTGTAGAAGTCACAAATTATTTGCATAAAAAATGTAACATGACTCCTAAAATGTAGTGTGACTCCCGAATAAAGTACTGAAAACATTTGGTTTGCTCATTTAGCCTTTGGGCAATTACCTGTTGCTGACGTATACACCATGTGCAAAACGGAGGAGCAGCTTTTTCAGTGGCTTATAAAGGAAAACACTTTGGTTGATTTATGGAAATGTTCCCCTGCTGGGTCATCTTAGCAAATGGGACACCATTTGAACTTGACCCTCATTCTCTCTTTTATCAGAGTCACTTCTGTAAGTCACTTCCCATGAAGCAGAGGGCTATTTATCCAGGGGAAGAACTGCATGAACAGTGTGGATGCTTTTCAAATGTCACTTAAAAGCAGTTCTTCAAGAAATATTGCCAAAGGGCATGTCATGGATTGAGTTGTGTCCCCACAAAATGTCTGTCAACTTGGCTGGGTCATGATTCCCAGTATCGTATTTGATTGTGTACCATCTTGTAAATCTGATGTGGTTTCCTTATGTGTTGTAAACTATCACTAGGATGAGGTTATATGTGATTTCCTTATGTTTTGTAAACTCTGTCACTATGATGAGGTTATACTGATGACATTTACAGGATTAGATAGTGTCTTAATCCAATATTTTTTGAGATGTAAAAGAGAGAAGCAAGCAGAGACACATGGGAACCTCACACCACCAAGAAAGCAGTGCTGGGAGCACAGTGCATCATTTGGACGTGAGGTTCCTGCTCTGAGTTGCTCCCAGACCAAGGGAAGACTGATGCATCACAAAGACTTTCCTCTAGAGCCAACGGAGAGAGAAAGGCTTCTCCTGGAGCTGATGCCCTGAATTTGGACTTGTAGCCTACTAGACTATAAGAGAATAAATTTCTCTTGTTAAAAGCCATCCACTTGTGGTGTTTCTGTTACAGCAGCACTAGATGACTAAGACAGGGCACATACTTTAACACAGTGGAAGAACACAGAAAACACACATTGGTAGTTGTACCCCCAGTCTTTTCTTGACTTCCTGAACATAAAAGCATATGGAAAGCCGTGTTAAAGTTTTCAAATAGCAAGTCCCAAGTCAAATTTATCAGATTTGATGTCTGATTTTCTATGAAACATGAGGGGAGGGTTAACACAGATAATGAAAGTCTAAAAAACTCTTCTGGTATTTTATCTCCTCCCCTCTAATAAGTTCACATTGAGACTAGAGTATAGACCATAAAAGTAAACCCTCACTTTTCCTAACATCTTCACACTGCCCTTTCTTTTATGTTCGTTACGGGTTGAATTATGTCCCCCCAAAATATGTGTTTAATTTGTGACTCTTGTGCCTGTGGATATGATCCTGTTTGGAAACAGGGCTTCTCTTTTTCTATGCTAATGAGGTCATACCAGTGTAGGGTGGATCCTAAACCTAATCACTTCTCGGTTATAAAAGGAGTAAAATAGACACAGACACACACACACACACACACACACAGGGAGGACAGATGCCACTTGAGGATCCTCTATAAGCCAGGGAAACAAGGAATGCCCAGGGCTACAAACAAGGAAAGAATCGACACAGCTAAGACCCTGATCTGGACTTTTAGCTTCCAAACTGTGAGAAAATAAATTTCTGTTCTTTAAAGTCACCTACTTGTGGCATTTACGTTACAGCAGCACTAAGTAACTCAGACAAAGTTTGATAAGATATTCATCAAGGGTCTTTAAAAATATTTGGAAATGCATTTAATCTCCTTGTGTTGTGAGGGCTCTTTGGATCTAAAATGGTGATAATAGAAAGGTGTGGTTGGGGAAATCAGAGGGCTCGTTTAAGCAGATCTGGATCCTGATCTTATTTCTGGCACATGCTCTCATTGTGATCTAGGGCAAGATAAAATTTACTGGCTTCAAGATCCTTGTATCAGTAAGGATTGTACTCGGTTGCATGTAACAGAAAATCTAACCACAGTGGCATATTCACAGGGGCTTAATTTTCTCAAAAATGCACCTCGTCCGGGACTAAGGCAGCAGCCCTATGAGCATCCCAGGTCCTTCTTCCTTCACTCTCTGTCATCCTTAACCAACCAGTGGCCATCCAGTCAACTCCAACTCATGGCGACTCCATATGTGTCAGAGTAGAACTGTGCTCCACAGGGTTTTCAGTGGCTCATTTTTTGGAAGTAGATTACCAGGTCTTTCTTCCAAGGCACCGCTGGGTAGACTCAAACCACTAAATTTTTGGTTAGCAGTCAGGTGCTTAACCCTTTGCACCGCCCAGGGACTCCCTGCAATCCTTAGTTTGTGACTTTCATCTGCACATTTGTCATCTCTTGGTGGCAAGATGGCTGCTCCACCTCCAGGCTCACAAAAAGAAAAAGGAGGAAAGAAGACAATCAGGAAGGCAAAAGCTTCCCCAGAAACTCTGAAATGATGAGATGACATTTACGCATCTCACTGACCTGAACTGGCTCACATGGTCACCCTCTGACTGCAAGGGGGCCTGGGGGAATGAGTTCTTTACCAGGTGCACTGCAGTACCAAGTAAAATGAGAGTTCAGCTTGTAAGGATAAGGAGGGAAATATATGCTGGCTTGGCAAACAGCCCCTATGCTGCTGTCCATTCACTCTTGGATTCAACAAGTACTTATCCAGTGTCTATTATCTCTAGGCAGTCTTCTAGCTGCTATGGATGCAGTAGTGAGTATCTATGAACATAATTGGTAGAACAATACATATTGATTGCCTTGGACCACTAGACAAATAAAGTGGTCCTGGCCAAATTAAGGGCTGATACGGAACAGAGGTTTCATGTGCTAATTCAGTGGATCAAGCAAGAGAAAGCAGAACTGTCTCTAGAGTCTTATTGCAATCTGAATTGTAAATTCTACATGTTAGATTCCCTTGCCTTCCCTGGCTCAGTGCTTTCGAACACCCTGCCTCCTCCTATCTGTTCCCATAGCAGTCTTAGAGGCAATGGTCCATCAGGAGACCCTTCCAAGATGCTTTTTTCCATAAACCCTATTAACCATTGCCATCAGGTCAATTCCAACTCATAGCAACCCTACAGGACAGAGTAGAACTGCCCTATAAGTTTTCCGAGGATTGGCTGGTGTATTCAAACTGCCAACCCTTTGGTTAGCAGCCGATTTCTTAACCCCTGTGCCACCACGGCTCCAATCAATGTAATACATCATAGGAGCACTGGTGGTGCAGTGGTTAAGAGCTATGGCTGCAAACCAAAAGGTAGGCAGTTTGAATCCACCAGCCACTCCTTGGAAACCCTATAGGGCAGGTCTACTCTGTCCTCATTGGCACTCTGTGAGTCGGAATCGACTCAACGGCAATAGGTTTTGTTTCCATATCACCATTTAAATAAAAACTCAACTGGAGAGCCCTGGAATCTTTAAATACTGTTGCTACCAGTGTAAGTTGGTACGACCCTTTTGGAAAGCAATTGGAAAGTACATATCAAGAGCATTCCAGCCTTGACACTTACTGATCCAGGGCTCTGCTTTTACTTCTGGAAACCAAGCTTAGAAAAATTACCAAAACTCTAGAATACCTTATGAACAAAGATGTCCACTATGGCATTTGGTATAATAGCACACCAGGGAAAAAATCTAAATATTCATCATAGGAGAATATATGAGTAATTTATCATACATACATGGAGGCAGTGGTGATTCAATGGTACAATTCTTGCCTTCCATGACAAAGACCCAAGTTTGATTCCCAGCCAATGCACCTCATGCACAGCCACCACCCATCTGTTACTGGAGGCTTGTGTGTGGCTATGATGCTCAACAGGTTTTAGTAGAGCTTCTAGACTAAGACAGACTAGGAAGAAAGGCCTGGGAATCTATTTCTGAAAATTGGCCAAAGAAAATCCTATGGATCAATCCATTGTGCATGGGGTCTCTATGAGTTGGGGGCCTACTTGACAGCAGCTAACAACAACATGATACATATGCCCAATAAAATATTATATATCCATTAACTATGATGACTATAAAGACTATACCTCATCAAGAAAAAATGTTTTCCCGCTACCACCTATGACTGCCCTGACAGGGAACACAACGGAGAGTGCCGGACGGAGCGGGACAAAACTGTGAAGCAGAACTCAAATTCACGTAAAAAGACCAGACTTAATGGTCTGACAGAGACTGGAGGAACCCCCGCGAAACTATGGCTCCCAGACACTCTGTTAACCCAGAACTGAAACCATTCCCGAGGCCCACTCTTCAGACAAAGATTAGACAGGACTATAAAACAAAAAATAATACATGTGAGGAGTGTGCTTCTTAGTTCAATCAGATACAGGAGACCAAATGTGCAACTCCTGACTGGAGGCAGGATGAGAAGGCAGGAAGGGACAAGAACTGGTTGAATGGACACAGGAATCCGGGGGTGGAAAGGGTGAGTGTGCTGTCACATTGTGGGGATTGCAACTAATGTCACAAAACAATATGTGTATAAATTTTTGTATGAGAAATTAACTTGAGCTGTAAACTTTCACCTAAAGCACAATTTAAAAAAAAAAAAAATTCATTGTACATAATGCCCTTGAAAGCATTGAAAAAATTCTTTCAAGAAAAATAAACCATGACAAAATATTAAAAAAAAACTCTAGTGTACAAAAAATATTGCTTTCTGTTTTTCATTTTATCTCTTCATATACATTTTTTCTAAATGTATTTGTACTCCTTTAGTCTCATATTATATAAAACCATGTCTATACGCTACCTCAAAATACTGCGTATCTGTGTGTCTTAGTTTCCTAGTGGTGCTGTAACAGAAATACCACAAGCGTGTGACTTTAAAGAACAGAAGTTAATTTTCTCACAGTTTAGGAAATGGGAAGACCAAATTCAGGGCACCAGATTAGGGGAAACTATCTGCGGGCTACAGGGAAAGATCCTTTAAAAAAAAAGAAAAGAAAAAATGCTTACGTAAATGTTTAAGTAAAAAGTACAAGATACAAAATTATATGTAATTGATAATTACAATTTTTAAGTATACATACAAGGAAAAAAATGTTAAAAAAAACTGGTAATAGTGGGTAAGTGATTATGCGATTCTGGGTGGTCAGATTTAAGTGAATTGTTTCTCTTATTCAGATTTTTATGGCATGTTTACATTACTGTTTAACGGAAAAATAAAAACATAATTTGAAAAAGTGAGCGGAGATTCAATGCTTAGTGAAATACTTTACCTTCTCTACTGTGATATATAAATTCATGCTGGGAAAAAAATAACAAACCATTAAGTCTTTTCACTGGTTTGGCTTAGAGCAAAGATGGTAAGAAAAGGGGGTAGAAATAGATATGGTTATGCCTCTTCTGAATATTGCCAAACTTGGTTAAAAAAAAAAACAAAAAACACTGCCTCAAGTAGATTCCAATTCAGAGGCTCCATAGGGTTTTAAAGCTGCAAATCTTTACGGAAGCAGACTGCCACATCTTTCTTCCGTAGAGCTGCTGGTAGGACTCATTTTTTCTTTAACCTACTCCTAGTAATTTAACATAATTTAAGAAAATTCTTTTTTCTGTATTTAGATTTCTAAGTTCCTAAAACCGTTGTCCTGAATCACGCAGAATATTATGGCAACGGTCCGCATTTTCAGAAAACTAAAACCACTGATTTCCTCAAGAAAAAGTGTTTGTTTTTTTAGCCCAACTGCAATTTTATTTTACAATGCAGAACAGGTATTACCTGTTTTACTTTTTTCTCTTTCCACCAAAATTGCCTAATCGAAGCTAGCCAGTGCATTTGCAAGCCGAGTTCTTTCTAGATTTTATTGACCTGTCTCAACCTGCCTGAGCAATCACACTGGGGAAAGGAGGCTTCTTGTATCACCAGGGGATGGAAGGTAGTTCAGCCCCAAACTGGGACCTGGGTCCAAATGTTTCAGGTCTTCCCTCAGTTCCTCTCCCAAAGTTGGTTGCAGAGTTGAGGCTCCTGCAAGTGATTCATTACACCGAGGACAAGTTCAGACCTTTGGTCATCTTATAGGTGTTCCCAGAGCACCTGCCTGGTTTAGAGATCTGGGTTCAGTCTCCATTGTTGGGGACACAAGAATGATTAAGACACTCCATAGTCACTACGTTCAAGGAGCTTACAGCCTAGTAATTGGGAAGCAGATGGCCATGATACACCACACTTACACGAATAACCCGCAGCCATGAAGGAAAGGATACAGGTTTGAGATGGGGAGCTGAACATGTGCTGAGAAGAGAATCAAGCTCAAGTTTCCAAGTTCAAACATAGGCAATGTGCAATGGACATGGCCGATTTTAACCCCCATTCTGGATATTGTGTCTTGGTCTTGGGTGCTCATGAGTTCTTTACATCTAAGCATCTAAGGCAAGTTCTTAACTTCGGTGACATGAGGGCACAAGTTCTGGAAAGTGCGCACGTGATAAACAAAATGACTTGCATGTAATTTCAGAAAATTCGTGGACTGTATCCCTCAAAAGGCATCTGAGGACTTCCAGGAGTATCCAGTGAGATTATAAAAATTAATATTGAGTATTTTTTGTGTTTCAGGATCTGAATTAATCTCTGTACATATAGTGTTTCCTTTAATCCTTACAACAAACCCTACACACAAAGCATTATCTCCATTGTACAGATAAGAAAAATGAGGCTTAGAGAAGTCACCTGCCCAAGATAAAAGCTGGATTCAAGCCAAGTCGAGCAACAATGTCTACACTCTTTCAAGTAACAACTGGAGGAAGTAGATGTTATCATTGTCCACCACTACCACTTTACAAATGAGGAAACGGAAGCCTTGGGAGATTAAATAACTTGTCTAATGTCATGGTGACCACCGATGAAGTTGTGACCAAGAGGCAGGCTAGAAGGTAGATGCAGAACTGCTTTGAAATAACAAATGAGGCATACTTTTGGAGAAGGTTCTTGAAGAAAGACTTAAAGCCTGGCTTGCCAAGGAGTAGTTGTTTCTCTCTGGCGGACGAAAGAGTGCAGGAGGGAGGCTGCAATGGGCACCACCTTAGAGCAGCCTGAGGGGTCCAGAAGGAGCCCAGGTCCCTAGCCCGAGTGAGTAAGAGGAGCTGCAGGAGACACTCTGTGAGAACCACATGCCAACTGGAGTTCTGAAGCTAAGGCCAGAGCCTGTCTCCTTGCTCCACAAGGATAAAAAGGAGAGGTGAGCATGGACTCTCCACCTTGCAGGAGACGAAAATATGTTGCTGTGCAATCGAGTCATCAGTACTCTGCTTATTATGCCATTGCTCGTGCCCAGCACTGTGGGCCGGCCCCTCCTTCCTTCAGTGCTGGGGGATGCAGAGAAGGGGGATAAATGGCAGCAGCATTACTGGCCAGAAGTGGAGCCTGAAGATGTGACTGAATTGCTG
>NW_004444124.1:2823118-2824856 GCF_000243295.1 Trichechus manatus latirostris | reverse complement strand
TGAAAATACCATGGCTTGGGTCAGGTGCACCTTAGTCCTCAAAGTAGTATCTTTACTTCTGAAAACTTGAAAGAGGTCTTTTGCAGCAGATTTGCAAATATGTTGTTTGATTTCTGGACTGCTGCTTCTATGGGCATTGATTGTGGATTCAAGTAAAATGAAATCCTTGACAACTTCAACATTTTCTTCATTTATCATGATATTGCTGATTGGTCCAGTTGTGAGGACTTTTGTTTTTTTTATGTTGAGGTGTAGTCCATACTGAAGGCTATAGTCTTTGATCTTCATCAGTAAGTGCTTCAAGTCCTCTTCACTGGATATATCCTTAGAATATCCAGCTCAGTGTCTAGATACTCAAATATTTAATGAATAAAGAAATATTTTCATAATCGTGTGGGACAATTTCCAAAATGCTACTCGGTACATCCATTTTCTTTTGTGTGTGTGTGTTTAACACTTTATTGTGTTTTAGGTGAAAGTTTACACAGCAAATTAGTTTCCCATTCACCAACGCATACACAAATTGTTCCATGACATTGGCTGCTATCCCTGCAATGTGTCAGCACTCTCCCCATTTCCACCCTCCCTTCCCTGTTTTCATTCTTCCAGTTTCCTTGCCCTCCTTGCCTTCTCATCTTTGCTTTTGGGCAGATGTTGACCATTTGGTCTTGTACAGTTGATTGTTCTAAGGAGCACATTCCTCATGGGTGTTATTGTTTATTTTATAGGCCAATTTATTATTTGGCTGAAAGATGACCTCCAGGAGTTGCTGCAGTCCTAGGTTTAAAGTGTGTATTAGGGCCATAGCCTCAGGGATTCCTCCAGTCTCTATCAGTCTAGTAAGTCTGGTCTTTTTTATGAATTTGAGTTTTGTTCTACATTTTTCTCCCATTCTAACTGGGACCTTCTATTGTGTCCCTGGTCAAAGAAGTCTGTGGTGGTAGCTGGGAACCATCTAGTTCTTTTGGTCTCATACTAGAGGAAGCTGAGGTTTGTGTGGGCCATTAGTCCTAATGGCTTCCTTGAGTCTTTGGTTTCCATCACTCTCCTTTGTTCCAGATGGGAAGAAACAGATAGTTGTATCTTAGATGGCTGCTTGCAAGCTTTTAAGATCCTAGGCCTACTCACCAAACTAGACGTCCATTTTCACAACAGCCCAACATTTAACTAATCAGGTTTTGTTTCAGGCCAAAGAAAACCGTGTAACTGTGATAGAGTTATCCCTGAGACTGTTATTTGTGAGAGCTCTCTGTGCGGCTTGGAATTTACAACGTTGTTTTTATTTCTACTGAAAACAGAACTAAAACAAAATTATTTCCCAGTAGCAGAAAGAACACTCAGAGACTGGCCACCAGCTTCTCTGTCTCATTTTGATCTTATGAAATATGTAGAAAAGAAAACAAACAAAACCAAAACATGTCAAATGTTCTCTTGCAGGGAACTCCAACTGGGCTAAAGAATCCTGCAGAATAAAAATTGTCATCAAGTTTGTTCAGGTTTCTTCAAAGGCAAATAACTTGGAAGCAGGAACCATGGTGCTCAGGTAACTTGGAATTCCCAGCACACAGCACCCTGCCTGGCACATAGCTGGCCCTAAAAAGTGATTGTTGGGCAAGTCTTACAATTACTTGATGGCAACTTGTAAAGTAAAAAAAAAAAGTATCACCATTGTGTGCACCATCCCTGAGCAGGCAGGTGAGCTTACTGTCCCCCTCCCTCCTCTCTGAAGCACTCAGCA
>NW_004444124.1:2820741-2821785 GCF_000243295.1 Trichechus manatus latirostris | reverse complement strand
TCTAAGTTATTTCCATCTTTTTGCTATTGTGAATAATGCTGTAATGAACATGGGTGTACATGTGTCTATTTGTATAATGGCTCTTAGTTCTCTAGTATATATTCCTAGGAGTGATTGCTGGATCATATAGTGTTCCTATTTCTAGATTTCTAAGAAAGCGCCATATCATTTTCCAAAATGGCTG
Organism: Trichechus manatus latirostris; assembly: GCF_000243295.1. Lineage (NCBI taxonomy): Eukaryota > Metazoa > Chordata > Mammalia > Sirenia > Trichechidae > Trichechus > Trichechus manatus. The sequence continues at coordinate 2,821,601 of NW_004444124.1, read as the reverse complement.
TATATCATTTTGCATTCCCACCAGCAGTGCATAACAGTTCCAGTCTCTCCACAGCCTCTCCAACATTTGTTATTTCCAGTGTTTTTGATTCCTGCCAGTAATGCCGGGGTGGGATGGTATCTCATTGTGGTTTTGATTTGCATTTCTCTAATAGCTAGTGATTGCGAGCATTTCCTCATGTGTCTGTTGGCCGCTTGAATGTCTTCTTTGTGAAGTGTCTGTTCATTTCCTCTGTGCATTTTTTAATTGGATTGTCTTTTGTTGAAGATGTGTTGGATTTTCTTGTAGATTTTAGAGATTAGATCTTTGTCTGATCTAATTCAGTGACATTAATCATGTTGTACAAGCATCACTAATATTTCCAAAACTTTTCTATCACCTCAAATAGAAATTCAGTGTCCTTTCAGCAATAACTCTCCATTCTTCCTTCTCTCAGCCCCTGTTGTTGTTGTTAGGTGCCATTGAGTAGATTACAACTCATAGCAACCCTGTAGGACAGAGCAGAACTGCCCCATAGGGTTTCCAAGGAGCGGCTGGTGGATTTGAAGTGTCGACCTTTTGGTTAGCAGCCCAGCTGCTAACCAAAGGGGTGGGGATGGAAAAACACTAAATAGACAATAGATAAGTGATAACTTTGGTGAAGGGTAAGACAGTATACAATACTGGAGAAGCCAGCACAACTTGTCCAAGGCAAGGTCATGGAAGCACCACAGACACATCCAAAGTCCCTGAGGGACCGAATTGCTGGGTGGAGGGCTGTGGGGACCATGGTCGTGGGGAACATCTAGCTCAATTGGCATAACATAGTTTATAAAGAAAATGTTCTATGTTCTACTTTGGTGAGTAGCATCTAGGGTCTT
>NW_004444124.1:2802081-2819519 GCF_000243295.1 Trichechus manatus latirostris | reverse complement strand
TGATTCCCAGCTGATGCACCTCATGCACAGACACCACCTGTCTGTCAGTGGAGGCTTACGTGTTGCTATGATGCCGAACAGGTTTCAACAGAGCTTCTAGACTAAGACACACTAGGAAGAAAGACCTGGTGATATACTCCCAAAAATCAGCCAGTGACAACCCTATGGATCACAATGGTCCAATCTGCAACTGATTATGGGGATGGTGCAGGACCAGGCAGCATTTTGCTCTATTGTGCATGGGGTCTCCACTAGTCAGGGCCTGACTTGATGGCAGCTAACAATAACAACATATTACCTGCTGGGCCCTTGCATGAACACAAATGCTACCTCTGCTTTATATGAGTCCTGATGGAGCTCATGGGTACTGTGTTGTTGCCACTCTAAGGACAAGTCCAGAAAGAGAAGGTGTAAGCAGCTAGAATCCTACCCTGAGTGACCACACAAACCCATCAGCCCTCGTCCCATTCAGCGTGCCCATTGAAGCTCTCAGCAATGACATTAGCGAGTCATCCGTTGGCACTGCTAGCTTCAGGGGTCCCCAGGACACCTCGAGAAGAAAAGTAGTCCTGACATTATCAACATTCTTGGTTCTTGGGAGCCCAGAGTGCCACTGGTGGGTAGAGCTAATGATTTAGCTATGCCATCTCTCTGCCTTCATGCTGGCCTCCATTTACCAATCCCCAACAGGAAAATCCTCAAAATGCTCAAGACAGTCCCTTGGTAACACATTCCAACACCTAACAACCCTCTGTGTCAGGAGCTTCTTTTGGAACTAAACAAAATCCCCTTTGCAGTAATCTGAGCACACTTCCCCTTAGTCTTTAACAGGAATATGAAAGAACTGCTCAGCACCCATGCAAACCACATCCTTTGTGGACTGAATAATTAAATCACCATGCAGCCTTCTCCTCATACCATTGAATCTTATTTCTCAACCTTTCAATCATTTCTGAGGCTCTCAACTGAACCTTCTTTCAGTTCTCCACATCTTTCTTGATTTGCATAGTTCAAAACCAAATGCAGAATTCTAGCCAGGTTCTGAGCAGTGCTAAATATATTGGGCGTTGCTTCATGGTTTCTAATTATGTAGATGACTTTTATATTTGGCTTCCAAACCAGAGCACTGCATTGCTGACTCATGACCAGCCAGGGTCCACATGACTCTTACATATTCTTCAGCTCTGCCTGTTTCCACCCTATCATTGCTCACTCAGTTTTGAAAAGTTGGGGTTTTTCCTCTGCAAACACAGTGCCCTGAGCTTGTCTCTTCTGAACTTCACTTTCGGTTTCTCTCCATGTCTCTAAGTTAACAAGGTCATTTTGAATTATGAACCCATGGCAAGATGCTGATTCCTAATGTCCCCATCCCAGCTTGGTGATGATGTCCTGTGACACATGTGAGGGATCCTCTTCTTCTCTCACTGCCTCCCTGAAAACTCCCTCTCACCTTCAGCAGTGACCGTGATAGCACTTTGCCTAAGCTCTCCCAATCTCTTACACAACCCTACCTTTTGTGGGCCTGGAACCGTGCTACTCAAATTTGGTCCATAAACCAAGTGCAGCAGCATCACCCAGGAGTTTGTTAGAAAGGCAGAATCTCAGGCCTCGCCTTAGACCTGCTAAATCAGAATCTACATTTTAACATCACCAGCTGATTCATGTGGAGATTAAAGTGTAAGAAGCAGGTGAAAATAGTTAAGCCTTGGACTACTAACCGAAAGATAAGTGGTTCAAACTCACCTAGAAGCAGCGCCTTAGAAGACAGGACTGGCAATCTGCTTCTAAAAGGTCACAACCTTGAAAACCCTATGGAATGTGGTTCCATCCTGCACACATGGGGTTGCCATGAGTCAGAATCAACTCTATGGCAACTGACGATAACAACAACAGTTTATATTACCCAGTTTTATTGATAAGATCATTATTGGAAAGAATTGAAAGCTTTTCCCAAATCGTAATAATTCTGCACTTATTTCTTTGTCAACCCACTGGTCCCACCAGTAAATTCTAGAAGAGTTACTAGTTTATAATGTAAATTCTTTAGGGAGTAAAGATCATATAGTTTTGATGAAAATTTATTTAATTCAACATTTATTGAGTACCTACTGTGGACAAAGCACCGAGCTATTTGCTGTAGAAGATACAAATAGGCACAAGACAGTTCCATCTTCCCCTAACTTACAATCTAGTAGGACACTACACCAAGAACTCTATCATGTGTTGAGTTGAATAATATGGTATGCCTTCAAGGAAGAAAGACTGTGGTAGATACTAGCTCCCTAGGAGATAACAATTCCCTCTTCTCTGGGAAGGTCCTCAGTAAATCATAGTTGGACCTCCAGTAGCTATATATGTGCTACATGGCCCTGCCCTCTACATAGATGACTAAGTTTATTGAGAAACAGAAGTGTAAGAACATAGCTAGCATCCTTCCATTCACTCATCCACCACCCAGCCTGCCTCTGTGCCCTTCCTTCTTTGCCAATGGATGAATTCTTTCTGTTCTTCTCTGAGGTCAGTCACCACACTGAAGCCCATCTCCTCTTGCCTACTCAAGGCTTTCCGCCTGCAATTATCTTTTCTCTCTCTTTTATCATCAACTTCCCCCCTTCCTAGATGAGTGGTTCTCAACCAGGGCGATTTTTTTCCCCACCCCCACCCCCAGGAAACATTAACAATGTTTCGAAACATTTTTGGTTGCCACAACATGGGTGGGGGGCGGGCAGAAGGGAATACTGGGATCTAGTGAGTAAAGGCCAGAGATGCTACATAACATCCTACAATGCACAGGACAGCTCCCACAACAGAGAATTTTTTGACCCAAATTGCCAATAATGCTGACGTCGAGAAACTGTACTAGGCCATTCTCATTCAGCATTCACAGATGATAAAATATGTCAATCTTAAATAATAATCTCCCACAACCCAAATGTCCATCAGCTGGTGACAGGATACATAAAATGTTGTGTATCCTTACAATAGAATACTATTCAACAATAAAAAGGAACAAAATACTGATACATGCTACAACTTGAATGAACCTAAAAAAATTCTACGCTAAGTAAAAGGAGCCAGACACAAAAGGTGACACATTGTATGATTCCATTTATATGAAATGTCCAAAAAAGGCTAATTATAGAGACAGAAAGTAAATTAGTATTCATCTGGGGCTGGGGTGGGAACAGGATTAACTGTAAATGGGTAGGAGGAATCTTACGGGGGATGAAAATGCTCTAAAACTGCTTTCTGGTGATGATAGCACAACTTGATAAATTTAATAAAAATCATTTTATTGTATCCTTAAAATGGTTTAATTTTATGATATGTAAAGTATAACTCAATAAAGGTGTGTAAAATTAAAGGAAATTTAAAAGTCTATTCAAAAAAATATAAAAACATTCCCTTGATCACCCATTCTCTCCAACGCCCAGCCCATTTTTCAGCTCCCATTTATAGCCAGATTCTTGCAGAGGGCTCTGTAAACATGCCAGCCCAACTTCTCACCTCTGTCCTCTCCAGCCCACTCCAGCCGGGTTTTCGCCTTCAAACATGGTTCTCATCCAATCACCAAGGACCTTCACGATGCACGTCTAATAAGCAGCTTCCAGTCTGCATCTTTCTTGTCAGCAGCACTTCACACTGGATGTGACTTTCGTTCTTGAAACACTGTGTCCCTTGGTATTCAAGACACCACCTGTTCCTGGATTCCTTCTACCTAAGTGGTCACTCCTTCTTAGCCTCCTTTGCTAAACCTCCCCATCTCCTATCTTCTTGGTATTAGACGTGGACCTGGCATCAGTCCCCAGACCTTACTGTTATCTACACTCACTCCCTAGGTAATCCTATTCAGTCCCATGGCTTTAAATACCATATGTCTACTGATAACCCTCAAACTTATACCTCCACCCCACTCTCTTCCCTGTACCCCAGGCTGTCCAAGCTGAGTACATCTCCCCTTGGGTGTCTAATAGGCATTTCAAACTTAAGTTGTCCAAAGCTGAGCTCTTGATACCCCCTTTTCAAACCTACATCTTCCCTGATTTGCTACATCTCAGTAAACAGCACCACTATTCACCCCAGGTGCTTGGGTCAAAATCTTTGCATGCCCAACCAGCAAATCCAGTCTGATCTCTCTTCAAAATATATCTAGGCACTGTCATCCCTTCCCCTATATCATCCTTGCCCAAACTCCCACCATCTCTTGCCTGGACTACTGCAGTAACTTACCCTGTAATCTCTCTCCTCCACCTTGCTCTCTAAAGTCTATTTCCCACACAGAAGACAGAGAAATACTATTAGAATGTGAGTGCGGCTCCTGCCTGCTGCTAGGTAGGGTGAGCCTGACTTCTGTGAAGGTGATGGAGCATTTAGGGGCAGGACAGTGACCTTGTCCTGTGGGCCAGCTAGCTGTTAAGGGGAAAGACAAAGGAGTGCATGATAGCGAGAGGTTAGAGGGCAGTAGGGGGCAAATGTGGCCAGGCAGGAGGGGAGGTTGAGGCCAAAGTGAAGACCCCAAGGGAGATGAGCAGTTGCAGTCTCTCCTCTGGTTGGGACTATGGTTTGTGGATCTCATTGAGCAGATGAAGTACCAGAGGTAATGCTGTCTTTAAAAAAAAAAAAAATCACTAAAGAGGGCATTCAAATGGCCACCAAACACATGAAAAGGTGCTCAGCATCATCAGCCATCTGAGAGATGCAAATCAAAACCACAATGAGATTCCATTTCACTTCCACTGTTGTTGTTGTTAGGTGCCCTTGAGTCAGTTCCGACTCATAGCAACCCTGCGGGACAAAGTAGAACTGCCCCATAGAGTTTCCAAGGAGTAGCTGGTGAATTCGAACTGCTGACCTTTCAGTTAGCAGCCTGAGCTCTTAGCCACAGCACAACCAGGGCTCCTCACTCCCACTAGGATAATCAAACAAACAAACCCATTGCCGTCAAGTCGATTCTGACTTACAGTGACCCTATAGGAAAAGGTAGAACTGCCCCACTGGGTTTCCAAGGAGTGGCTGATGGATTTGAACTGCCAACCTTTTTGGTTAGCAGCCTAGCTCTTAACCACTGTGCTACCAGGGCCCCTTCCCACTAAGATGGCTAAGATAAAAACAAAACAAAACAGAAAATAACAATTTTTTGGTGAAGATGTGGGGAAATTGGAACCCTTATCCATTGCTGGTGGGAATGCAAAATGGTACAGCTGTTGTGGAAAACAGTGTGGTGTTTCCTCAAAAAACTAAAAATAGAACTACCATATGACCCAGAATTCCACTCCTAGGTATATATCCAAAAGACTTGAAAGCAGAGACTCAAAAAGAGATTTGTACACCAATGTTCACTGCAGCACTATTCATAATAACCAAAAGGTGGAAACAGCCTAAACACCCATCAACAGATGAAGGGTAAACAAAATGTGGTACATACATACAATGAAATACTACTCAGCCAGTAGGAGAAACGAAGTCTTGATACATGCTACAATATGGATGGAGCTTGAAGGCATTATGCTGAGTGAAATAAGTCAATCACAAAAGGACAAACACTGTATGACCTCACTTATACAAAAAGACAAGAAAAGGCAAACGTATAGAGACCAAAGTTTATTAGTGGTTACCAAGAGTGGGAGGGAGGAGAAAAAGGGGGATTAACGGTGATAGAAAAATCACGTTGATTAAGGGTAGGTTTGTACAGCCAATTATTGTAATTGCTGTCAATAAGTTGTACACCTGTGAAAAGTTGAATTGGCAAAAGTTATGTGATAGGCATATTTACAACAAGGACAAAAAAAAAAAAAAGAAGAGCAGCTGCTAAGGCTTATGTCCAACCAAACACCTCATGGGATTTGGTTCCTTGGTTTGGAGGTTTAGGGTCATAGTTTCATGGGACATTCCAGTTAATTAGCCTAATAACATGTTTGATGCTTCTGTTCTATCTCCTAGTTTGTTGCATAGTGCCTGGTATCTTAAAGCTTGCAAGCAGCCATCCAAGGCACAACAAATGGTCTCTATTCACCTGGAGCAACAGAGAAAGAAGAGTCAGGAATACAAGAATAATATGGAATATGTGGCTAATTGCCTCATAAACAACTGCCTTCTTTGCCTGAGACCAGAACTGGATGGTACCCAGCTACTATTACCAAACATTGTGATCAAAGTTTCCATAGAAGAATCCTGATCAAAAGGGGGAAAAATGCAGAACAGAATATGAAATTCTCATGGACTCCAGACTTACTGGAGCCATGGCAGGTGGATTAACCCCTGAAACTATTGCCCTGAGATAATTTTTAAACCTTAAACAAAAAATATCCCCTGAATTCTTCTTAAAACCAAATAATAGTTTAACTTAACTAGTAAAAAATGTTTGCCTTATACCAAAAGAGTAAAAAGAGAACCTACAGACTGAGAAAAGACTTTTGGCTATCACAAATCCTACAAAGGTCTAACCTCTAAAATCTATAGGAAAATCCAACACCTCTACAACAAAAAGACAAATAATCCAGTTAAAAAATGGGCAAAGGATATGAACAGACATTTCACTGAAGAAGACATTCAGGTGGCTAACAGACACATGAGGAAATGCTCGCAATCACTAGCCATTAGAGAAATGCAAATCAGACCTACAATGAGATACCATCTCACCCCAACCTTACTGGCAATAATCAAAAAAACAGAAAATAAAAAATCTTGGAGAGGCTGTGGGGAGATTGGAACTCTTATGCACTGCGGATGGGAATGCAAAACGGTATAACCATTTTGAAAAACGATATGGCACTTCCTTAGAAAGCTAGAAATAGAAATAAAATACAATCCATCAATCCCTCTCCTAGAAATATAGCCTAGAGAAATAAGAGCCATCACACGAATAGACATATGCACATCCCTGTTCATTGCAACATTATTCACAATAGCAAAAAGATGGAAACAACCTAAGTGCCCATCAACAGATGAATAGATAAAAAAAAAACTATGGTAGATACACACAATGGAATACTACACAGTGATAAAAAACAATGATGAATCTGTGAAACATCTCACAACATGGATGAATCTGGATGGCATTATGCTGAGTGAAATAAGTCAATCACAGAAGGACAAATACTGTATGAAACCACTATTATAAAAATTCACGGAAAGGTTTATACACAGAAAGAAACAATCTTTGATGGTTACTAGGGAGGGAAGGGATGGGGAAGGAAAACACTAAATAGATGATAGATAAGTGATAACATTGGTGAAGGGTAAGAGAGTACACAATACTGGGGAAGTCAGCACAACCTGACCAAGGCAAAGTCATAGAAGTTTCATAGACACATCAAACTCCCCTAGGGACTGAGTTACTGGGCGGAGGGCTAGGGACCATGGCCTTGGGGGACATCTAGCTCAATTGGCATAGTTTGTAAAGAAAATGTTCTACATTCTACTTTGGTGAGTAGTGTCTGGGGTCTTAAAAGCTTGTGAGCTGCCATCTAAGATACATCTACTGGTCCCATCTCTGCTGGAGCAAACGAGGATGAAGAAAACCAAACACACAAGGGAAAGATTAGTCCAAAGGTCTAATGGACCACAACTACCACAGCCTCCACCAGACTGAGTCCAGCACAGCTAGGTGGTACCTGGATACCACCACCAACTTCTCTGACAGGGATCACAATAGAGGGTCCTGGACAGAGCAGGAGAAAAACGTAGAACAAAATTCAAGCTCACAAAAAAAGACCATTTACTGGTCTGACAGAGACTGGAGAAACTCGGAAAGTATGGCCACCAGACACCCTTTTTACTCGGTACTGAAGTCACTCCTGAGGTTCACCCTTCAGTCAAAGATTAGACAGGCCTATAAAACAAACACAGCCCTGGAGGCACAGTGGTTAAGAGCTACCAAAAGGTAAGCAGTTCAAATCTACCAGGCGCTCCTTGGAAACCCTATGGGGCAGTTCTACTCTGTTCCATAGGATTGCTATGAGTTGGAATCAACAGCAACGGGTTTGGTTTTTGTATAAAACAAACAATAACACAGGTTTTTCAACCATATATACGAGACTAAATGGGCACATTACCCCAAAAGCAAAGACAAGAAGGCAGGAAGGGATGGGAAAACTGGATGAATGGAAATGGGGAACCCGAGGTCGAGAAGGGGAGAGTGTTGACACATCACAGAGTTGGCAACCAATGTCACAAAACAGTTTGTGTATTGTTTAATGAGAAACTAATTTGCTCTGTAAACTCTCACCTAAAGCACAATAAAAATTTATAAATATGTCTGCCTTGAGCATTGTGCTTTTTTAAGAACTATCTCTGTGGGATCAATTGACAAAAGCAACTCAGAAGATTAGGAGCAGCGATTTTATGTTAATGAGGGAGGGATCAACTCAGAAAAGGAGGAAGAGAATGGTTACACAACTCGCAGAATGTAATCAACGTCACTAAATTGTACATATAGAAACTGTTGAATTGGTGCATGCTTTGCTGTGTGTATTCTCAACAACAACAACAAAATAAAATTGAGAAAGAAAAAAAAAGCAGTGAATCCGTGTTGCTGCACAGTACAGCTCATGGTGAATGTGCAGTGGGCATGTTCAACACACCTGTGGGGGACCTTCAGTGACAGCCATACAGGGGAGAGCACTGTTATGGAATGAATTGTGCCCGTAACCGTGACCTTGTTTCGGAATAGGATTTTGAAGATGTGATCAATTATGTTGACATATGGTCATACTAGAGTAAAAACCAAACCAAACCCATTACTGTCGAGTCAATTCTGGCCCACAGTGACCCTAGAGGACAGCGTAGAACTGCCCCATAGGATTTCCAAGGAGCGGCTGATGGATTTGAACTGCCAACCTTTTGGTTAGCAGCTGTATCACTTAACAACTGCACCACCAGGGGTAGGGTGGAACTTAATCCATTCTGAATGGTGTCCTTATAAAAGAGGAAAAGAGACACAGACAGACAGACAGAGGAAGGACAGCCATGTGAAGATGCATCTACACGCCAAGGAAGGCCCAGGCCTACTAGAAGCTGGGAGAGACAAGGAAGGATCTGTCCCTAGAGACTTTGAGGAGTGCATGGCTGAATTCAGATTTCTGGCCTCCAGAACAGTGAAACAATAAATGTCTGTTCTTATAAGCTGCCCAGTTTGTGGTATTATGTTACAGCAGCCTGAGGAAACTAAGAAAAGTGTGATCTATTCAAGTACATACCAACATTGGAGAGCGACTTTATCCAGGTCAGCAAACAGAAGGTGAGTGACGTGTACAATCACAGCCAAATGTGGCCATGGCATTGCATCCACCTGCCCATCTTCCCGTACTTGGTGTCCGGCTGCTGGCTTGAACATCCTTGGACAGTGAGGAGCTTGAGGTATGCAGCCACCCACAGGGCAAGGGGCTCCTTCCCTTGGAGTTTGTTGAACTCTTTGTCCATGGTTATGAGAAACAGCAGTTACACCTGAAGCTTGCCACTGGCCGTACCTTTTATCTTCAGCTGTGTCCTTTGTAGGCATCTGGGAAGACTGCTTTGTCTATTAGGAAAAACTCATCTCCTGCGATCACCAGTGGAAGTACAGCTATACTCAGGCCCCCAGCTGGGGACACAGTGGCTGTGCCTGAGACTGGCAGAGGGCAGGAAGTGAACAGCAGTCACAAAGCTCTGTGGAGAAGAGGGTCAGGATCAGGTCAGCCTGAGGAGCTGGTCCCTGAGGGTCTGGGGCCATCTTTTCTGATCACACTGGGGGAGAGAATCCAGCATGCCCCCACCTATCCTCTGGTCATGGGACGTCCAGTGTGTCCATCCCAGGCCCATTCATGTCTGCAGTCACAAAATGTACAGGAGCTGCCAAAGAGGCCACACAAGGGCAGCACAGGAGTGGCAGCACAGAGGCTACAGCAGGTCTGCAGCAGGTGCTATGAGTGCAGCAGCAACCAGGCTTGCAGACCCAGGACAGGCATACATAGCAATGACCGGAGCAGCCACCCAGGGTCCATGGAGAAGGACAGCCAGCACATTCTCACATATAGTTCTGACATGGCCATGGTGGAGCTGCCAGCACATCCTCAGAGGGAACTTCCTTCATGCTGGCAGGAAGCACAGTCTCTCTGCCGCAGATGGCACGAGTGTGGCAATGGCAGGAGTAGAGACAACCAGTAAGCCCCTGTGGAAACAGTTAAAGTCCTGGTAGTGGGGCCCCATCTCACCCTTGCAGAGTGAAAACTACATGAGCAAACAAGATGGAAAGCCTGAGAGCCTCCCAGCCCAGCGCTGAAGCCAGAAAGGAAAGATGGAAAGGAGGAAGGCATTCCCGATAGGAAGAGTTCCCATCATCACTGGACATGAAAGCAGCTGCAGGTCAGGAGGAACGAAAACCCATTGCCATGGAGTCGGTTCCGACTCATAACAACCCTATAGAACAGAGTAGAATTGCCCCATAGGGTTTCCTAGGAGCTGCTGGTGGATTCAAACTGCCAATGTTTTAGTTAGCAGCCAAGTTCTTAACCACTGTGCCACCAGAAGGGATGAGTCACCTGGAAATCATCCTCCAGCTAGTTCCTAGCCAGCTGTGGACCCCTGAGAATGACAAAAAGAAATCACAGCCCATCCCCCTCACAAGATGGTCACCTGCAGTCCTAGTTCAAGGCATCCAGGACATCTCATAGCTGGGGAGAGCTAATCCACAGCTAGCTCAGCTTCTGCCAGTAAGAGACTTACAGGGTCTGAGCTTTCTTGTGCAGTTTCAATACCAGCCGACCTCAAACAGTGCCCTCCCCGTGTGCTTGGAGGAGGGTGTGTGACTAAGACTGTGGAGGGGAGCACCAAGAGGCATCATGGGGACAGCAGAGGGTAGCCAGGACCAAGATCACTGGGACTATGACATCTGAGACCAAGGAGGCTGTCACCTTGGAATCCACTAAATAGGAGCTACAGCAGGAGGCTGCTGTGGGACTAGGGCTCAGGGGAGTGTCCCCAGAGAGCCACCCCAGTGTTCTGTACTGCTCTTTACATAAAGAAACTACGTATCTCAGAGTGAAAGGCTCTCTTCCGTGGGATTCCATGTCCCCAGCCCAGTTCTGGCCTCACAGTGGGTTCTGTGATGTCGCCTGTGCTACCGCCACAACCCCCGTCTCCACAGAGGGAAGCCCACCTCACCCAAGCTCATCAGAGCCAGGAAGAGTGTTCTGCCTTGCCTCTGCCTCTCCTAGCTTTGGTTCCTCAAGGCTATGACAGAAATTCACACCACCACACCACCACCACGCCCCTCTCCTCTTCCTCTTCTTCCTCCTCTTTCCCCTAAGGGTCCTGAGTATGGACATCCAGTCCAATCCACAGACTAAGCAAGAATAGGATTCACGTCTTTTCAGTGGGTATTCTGAGGGGGAGAAGGGCTGTGTCTGATTTTGTTGGCAAACAGAATAGGAGAGTCTATTAACCAGGTATGTACTCTGCAGGAACTGTCACACAGATTCCAGTAGGCAAGTATGAGAATGTTCATAGCAAAGCACCAGCAAACACTGGAAACAGCCAAATGTCCATGAGTAGGAGAACAGATAAAGGGTGGCTGATGCACATCCTTTGGGTGGCGCCAATGGTTAAGCACTCAGCTGCTAACTGACATGTTGGTAGTTTGAGTCCTCCCAGAGGCTTCTTGGAAAAAAGGCCTTGCGATCTACTTCCAAAAAATCAGCCACTGAAAACCCTGTGGAGCACGGTTCTACTCTGACACACATGAGGTCACCATGAGTCAGAGTCCAGCAACTGGTTTGGTTATGCACACAGTAGGCTACAACATGGCTACGAAAATGAGCAGCAGCTACATACAGCAGCATGGCTGCTACTGAGCACTACTTTACCCACTACTGAGTAAAAACAGCAAGATGCAGGAGAAAACATAAAATAGTTCAAAAGAAGACCAAACAATGGATTGTTGAGGATACCTGCTTGGAATAACAAAGAGAAACAAGGGCATGATAAACACTGTAGGGTGGGAAAGGTGACCAGAAAACTTCAACACAAGTAGCTTCGACAGAGTTGGAAATCGTTCCATTTCTTAAGGCACTGAGTGCACAGGTGTTTACTCTTGTATCTTTTCACATTTTGTTGTTAGTTGCCTCGAGTCAGCTCCAACTCATGGTGGCCCCCCATGTACAACAGAACAAAATGGTGCCTGGTCCTGCACCATCTTCATGATCATCGGTATACTTGAGTTTATTCTTGCAGCCACTGTGTATTTTGATGCCTTTCAATTTAGGGGGCTCATCTTCCAGCACTGTATCAGGCAATAGTCTGTTGTGATCCATAAGATTTTCACTGGCTGATTTTCAGAAGTGGGTTGCCAGTTCTTTCTTCCTAGTCTGTTTTAGTCTGACAGTGCTGCTTAAACCTGTCTAACATTGGTGAACCTGCTGGTATTTGAAATAGCAGTGGCATAGCTTCTAGCATCATAGTAACACACAGGGGCAGATTACCCAGCAAGCATGGTACGTGCCAGCTTACAGTAAGAAAGGTACACACGAGCTTAATTGTACTTACTTACTAATCTGTAGCGCACAATTTCACATAAGTGTGCACAGTTAAGCCCGTGTGTACCTTGCTTAAGGAGCCCTGGTGGTACAGTGGTTAAAGTGCTCAGCTGCTAACCAAAAGATTGGTGGTTCGAACCCATCAGCCGCTCCATGGGGGAACGATGTGGCAGTCTGCTTTCATAAAGATTTACAGCCTTGGAAACCCTATGGGGCTCTTCAACTCTGTCCTGTAGGGTCACTCAGTGGCAGTGGGTTGAGTTTGGTATCTTGCTTATTGGATAATCCCTCCCTGGCAGCACGCAAGCCACCACAGTACCACAAACTGATAGATGGGTGGCTGTTTCACATCTTAACATTCCTGAAATTAGGATGGCTTTAAAGTCGTGGCCAGCCAAATGGCAGTTGTAATTCAGTTTCCTTGCTTTAGAAATACCTTAAACAATTTTCTTCCACTTGTGTTTTTCTGTTTACATATGCACAACAGATATACAGGACAAAAGTCTGTTCAGATCTGAAAAATCATTTTCAATAAGTATAAAAAATTCTAAGTGACAAGAAAAATAAATGCAAGTCAGATCATGTTACCCTCACTGAGAACTTCCCGATGACTCATTCCCTGCCCTCTCCCCTGTGGCTGCTCTGCCTTCTTGCTGCTCCTCAAGCCTGCCAATCATGGTCCCACTTCAGGGCTTTGCAGGTGCTGTTTGTTCCCTGCTGGTAATGCCCTTCCTCCTGAATCTCTTATGACCGATCCCCTCAGTTCCAGTTAGGAAGATAGGAAGACACTTAATGAACCCCAGAGTCTCTTGGCTTTGACATCAACCTCTCCAATGTAAAAGATATTGGAAAAAGGAAGAAGATTCATTTCAACTGAAAATTTCATGATCTGCTTATCTATGATCCAAACTTATTTTCAAAATCGATTTCTTAATCACACTTAAACCCAAAACAAACAAACAAACCCATTGCCATCAAGTCAATTCCGACTCATAGCAACCGTATAGGACAGAGTAGAACTGCCCCATAGGGTTTCCAAGGAGCGGCTGGTGGATTTCAACTGCCAACCTTTTGGTTAGCAGCTGAGCTCTTAACCACTGTGCCACCAGGGCTCCTAATCAAACTTAGCATCTCCAAAAAGGGAGCAGCTTCATTATGGGTTTCCTGGTGTGACACAATGGGAAGTTCACAGCATCACCTCTGTGATATTCTGGCCAAAAATGTTTTATCTGATTCAAATCACAAGGAAGCCATCACAGAAACCCAGACGGTGGGCATTTCACGAAACAACTGGCCTCCGTCATCAAAAATGTCGACATAGTGAATAACAACAACATAACAAAAGGTGAGGGGACTGCACTAGATTAAAGAAAAACGAACACACATACTAACCAAATGCAATGAATGAAACTTGAATGATATCTGGAAAAAAATCCATAAAGAATAATTTGGGGAACAATTGGGAAAATTTGAATATGGACTGTACACTACATTATATTAAACTGACAATGTCTCGGGTGGGTGAAGGGCATTGAGGACACGTAGGAGCATATACGTGATGAATATGTAGGGGGAGCATCATGACATTTGCAACTTTCAAATGGTTCACAGAAAAAATACGTTTGACGAGAGGGGAGAAGCAAATATGGCAAGATTCTAAAACTGGTGAATCTGGGTAAAAAGATACATGACGTTCACCTTATTATTCTTTGGACTTATCTATAAGTTTGAAATTTCAAAATAAAAAGATAACAATTAATATTTTCTGTATTAGAAATCACAGTGGTTAAGTGCTACACCTCATTAACCGAAAGGTTAGCAGTTCGAATCCACCAGCCACTCCTTGGAAACCCTAAGGGGCAATTCTACTCTGTCCTATAGGGCCACTATGAGTTGGAATTGACTCGATGGAGACGGGTTTTTTCTTTTTTCGGTTTCATGTTAGAAACAAAATATCGTATTTAAAAAAAGGTTTATAAAATCAAAAGAATATTATGACCATTTCAATGTTTAAAATAACTTATGTAATTTGAAGGATAACAATGAAAATGAATGCAACAATACACAAAAATTTACCATTGAAATTGGCTGATAAATGTTACAGGGAGTAGCACATTGATGGGACTTTGATGTATGCCGTCTAAACTAAAACCCTTAACTTGTTTTCTAAAATCTAGTATGACACTTGTTGAAGTGCTGCAATTTACTTTCAGCAACAGTCAGCTGGATGCATTTATGAGAACTGTGCACCTATCGGGGGTGGTTCAGTTTTGCCAGTGTATGTCACCAGTGAAGAACAAAACTTTTAAACTTTAAAAATTATAACTACTTGTATTAGTTTCCTAAGGCTGCTGTAAAACAAGCAAACAAACAAAAACTGTGTGACTTATAGGAACAGAAATTTATTATCTCATAGTTCTAGAGGCTGGAAGTCTAAATCAGCCAACCTGTTGGCCGGGCCGTACTTTCTGTCTCTCTCACTCTCTCTCCCCCTCCTCTGTCTCTCAGTTTCTGGTAGCCCCAGGCATTCTTTGTAGCTGAATCTTCATATGGCTATTTTTTCTCTGTGTGTCTCTGTGTCTCTTCTCTTCTTTGAGGATACCACTCAGGTTGGATTAGGACCCAATCTACTCCAGTATGACCAATGCTAACTGATAACATCTACAAAGACCCTATTTCCCAACAAGGTCACATTCACAGGTACAGGGGAAACGACTTCAACATATCTTTTGGGCACTTCAACACATCTTATTCAATCCATAACACTACTTAAGGTCTACAATATCATAAAAAAGACTGTCAAATATGGCAACCATTTCTACCAAAAGCAAAATAATGGAACTAGTAACCCCTGAAAATGTTCCTCAAAAAAATAGTTTCCATGAAAATGAGACATGTAACTTTTTTTTTAATTGTTTAAATGAAAGTTTACAATTCAAGTTAGTCTCTCATACAAAAATTTATACATACATTGTTTGGTGACCCTAGTTGCTCTCCCTATACTGTGGCAGCACACTCTTTCTTTCCACCCCGGATTTCCAGTGTCCATTCAACCAGCTCCTGACCCTCTCTGCCTTCTCATCTCACCTCTGGTCAGGAGCTGCCCATTTAGTCTCATGATCTACTTGAACTAAGAAGCACACTCTTCACGAGTGTCATTTTACATTCCATAGTCCAGTCTAATCTTTGTCTGAAGAGTTGGCCTTGAGAAAGGTTTTAGTTTTGGGCTAACAGATAGTCTGGGGGCCATGTCTTCCAGGGTCCCTCCAGTCTCAATCAAACCATTAAGTCTGGTCTTTTCACTAGAATTTGAGTTCTGCACCCCACTTTTCTCCTGCTCCGTCAGGGACTCTGTGTTGTTTTTCCCTGTCAGGGTGGTCATTGGTGGTAGCTGGGCACCATCTAGTTCTTCTGGTCTCTGGCTGATGAAGTCTCTGGTTTATATGGCCCTTTCTCTCTCTTGGGCTAATACTTTCCTTGCGTTCATGGTGTTCTTCCTTCTCCTTTACTCCAGGTAGGTTGGGACCAATTGATGCATCTTAGATGGCCACTCACTAGCTTTTAAGACCCCAGACACCATTTACCAAGGTGGGATGCAGAACATTTTCTTAAAAAACTTTGTTATGCCAATTACGTTCTGACAGGGATCAAAACAGAGGGTGGGTCCCAGACAGAGCTGGAGAAAAACGTAGAACAAAATTCTAACCCACAAAAAAAGACCAGACTTACTGGCCTAAAAGAGACTGGAGAAACCCCGAGAGTATGGCCCCCAGACACCCTTTTAGCTCAGTAATAAAGTCACTCCCAAGGTTTACTGTTCAGCCAAAGATTAGACAGCCCCATAAAACAAAATGAGAGTAATGGGGCACAACAGTCCAGGTACAAGGACTAGAAGGCAGGAGGGGACAGGAAAGCTGGTAGTAGGTAACCCAAGGTTGAGAAGGGAGAGTGTTGACATGTCGTGGGGTTGTTAACCATTGTCATAAAACAATATGTGTACTAACCGTTTAATGAGAAACTATTTGATCTGTAAACCTTCATCTAAAGTACAGTAAAAAATAAAAAATAAAATAAAATAACAATCAAAAAACAACTTTGTTATGCCAATTAACCTGGAGAGACATGAAACTTTTATAATAAAATATTTAACTTAGTTACTCAAGTGTTTCTAATTATCATTATTTAAATTTGAGCTATCATTTTATGTTCAATAACTTGATTTGTAGAATTCATTTACTATGACTTGGTTGTAATTATTATTATTGAGAAATATATAATAGACTACTTTCATTTTCTTATTTAAGGAAGGATCACTGTTTTCTTATTTACACAAAGGCACCAAATTGTTATCAACACTGGCTGGGTTAGGTGATTAAAGAAACAACAGCAAGGATAATGACAAGAATGAAATATAGGAATAAAAATATAGACAATGAAGTAACAAGTTTAAATTCATGTTATTAGCACATTGGTAGCCATTTTTAAATCAAGTACCAATAAACTTTGTAATCATTGAAATATTGCTTGCATGCTTGTCTCCTTTTTAACTCATTTAAAACAACCAAGAGCATTTGCTAGATTAGATTTCTGAGCACCTAAATTAAATTTGCAATCAATATTTAAATTTTGGAGAAATCAAATTTGTTAATTTGTAAGTTATTTTTTATTTAATCTTGTAATTTGCGTCTGAATATTTAGACGAATGTTGATTTTTGAAGATTAATAAATTGGACATTCAACAAAGTAGAAATTTATTATTTCTCTCCATGAACAAAAACCAAGAGAAATTCAAGATCCTACTAAGATTAACCTCACTATATCCAGGATTTGGTGCCTGAAACATTTATAAAGGGCTGATGATCTAGGTCTTTTGCATCAGATTTGCCCAATGAAATGCATCATTAGATTTTTTTTTTTTTTTTTTTTTTT